>NC_136978.1:32580694-32938250 GCF_032717465.1 Coenobita brevimanus
CTATAAGTGTCGAGTTGAGAAGGATGAAGGTAAATTAGTGAAGGCTGGTGATGAGAGGTGACTACCAGCCAGTTTTTCCCAAGAGCCCCACCACTGAAGAAATGCAAGAGAATCTGGATGAATAGTGTGCAAGGAGATGGAAGAACAGACGGCAAGGAGTGTAGCAGGAATGGGAATCTTGGCAAGAAATGCTGCCGTAAGGCTGTGACAGGGCCAGCGTCAGATGAAGACCGGAAGAGGATGCAGATGGAGGATGCAGATTTAAAACTAGTGCTAGAGTGGCTGCAGCAGAGTACAGTGCAACCATCTTGGGAAGAAGTTTACAGGTTAAGCCCTGCAACCAAGACCTACTGGAGTCAGTGGGACCTTTGTTGTTTGAGCAACGGGGTACTGGAGCATCAGTGGGAGACACCCGATGGTCTCAGCACGTATTGGTAACTGGTGGTTCTTGAGGTTCGAGATCTTGGATGAGCCCCATAACCAGACCACTTGTGGGCACCTGGGAGTGAAGAAAACTACAAGCCAGCTGCAACAAAGGCTCTACTGGATTGGCATGCGCCAGGATGTTGAAGGGTGGTGTCGGGCCTGTGATTTGCCAAGAAAGGACCCAGGAAACGTGGTTGCGCCCCTCTTCAGCTGTGCCAAGTGGGTGCACCGAAGGAAAGAGTCGTGATGGACATTGCTGGAACTTTACCACTCACTGAAAGAGGGAACCCGCATATACTGTATGTGTCGCCATGAACTACTTCACAAAGTGACCAGAAGCCTATGCCATCCCTGATCAAGAGTCTGCAACTGTTGCTCAGGTGTTGGTTGACTAGTTTTTCTGTCCTTTTGGGATGCCAGAAGAGCTACATTCAGACCAGGGAAGAAACTTCATGCCTGCTGTTTCTGTGAGTGCTGCAAGTTATTGGGGATCAAGAAGACCAGGACGACCCTACTATGGCCACAGTCAGATGGGATGGTGGAGAAATTCAGCTGGACCCTGGGACAAGAACTGGCCAAGTACTGTGTTGTTGGACAAACAGAATGGGACCAGAAATTACCTGTGTTGATGGCATATCGGTCTGCATCCCACGAGTCTAACGGCAACACACCTGAGAAACTTTTGTTGGGCCACGAGTTATGCTTACCTGTTGACTTGTAAATTTGAAGACCACCTGTTGAAGAGCTGCCTACAGACACCAGTGGCTATGTGAAGCATCTCCAGGAAAGGCTGACTGAGGTACATCATCAAGTGCGAGGAGCCCTCAGGTTTTCAGGAGAATCAATGAAGTGTAAGTATGATGCCAAGGAAAGTGAGGTGAGCTTCAAGATGGTGACCAAGTTTGGTTATACAATCCTCAGTGAAAGAAGAGTCAGTCACCGAAGCTGTACAGCCCATGGGATGGGCCTTACACTGTGTTGGACTGCCTATCAGATGTAATGTTATCAGATTCGGGGAGGCAGGAAGTCTCGCCCAAAGATGGTACACGTGAATCGTCTGTGGCAGTACCATGGGCCAGGAAAGTACAGCTGGGACGTCTCTGAGGAATCGTGTTCACCCGCAGCCGAGGATGTCGAGAAGGACCAAGGAGCTGAAATGCAAGACGATGGTGACAGTTTCCCAAGAGAAGAAACGAATCAAAAAGAGGACCAAAACCTTTCAGGAGGAGTGGACTGTGTGGAGGAGCAAGTAAATAGTTAGAAGCAGCACAGAAGAAGACCTGATAAGGTGAAGGATTATTTTGTGTATAGTTAGATGTTTCATTAGAATTAAGGTTTATGTCTTTTGCTACGACTCTAAGCTTTACTTTCCATCCTTATAACCATCTGACCGCGTTGGCCCAGAGTCATAAGCAAAAGAATGAACCACCTCAATTTTGGCGTTCACTAGAACAGGTAATTTTAAAGAGGTTCAGGGAAAAGAATATAAAGATGTAACTTTCTTTAATAACAAAAAGAAATTTACGCAATCTACCATACTTAAAGATGAGAATTATGAAAACCCAAAACCCACTTAATATACAAAGGCCATTAAAATATTAACCTAAAATATTACAATCATGGCTTTCACTTAAAGCTAAAGAAAAAAATAAAATAAAATAAAATAAAGATAAGGAAATTGGAACTGCAATATGAATTCTGGTTCACTATAAGTCCGAGCTTATGAAATATAGTATAAAATAAAATTACCACCCACAGCCGACCAAAAGGAGACAAATGCTTAACAATTACAATTACAATAATTGTCTCCAACCGTTATACATTACCAGTACAAGTTATCCACAGCAACACACTTCTCTTTTATCTATCAAACCTCTATTGGTAGACAAAAGATTCCGAAACACCAGGCTGGAGATGGATTACACAGGTGGAGTGACCTAACCCCGGCAGTAGATCCGAGTCAACTCCCAAGCCTAAGGTTTTCCCAGCCTAGGTAAACTCGGACTGGGGATTCATACAAATTCAGTCTCCATGGAGTCGAGGCCTCAGCCAATATTCTGTGCGCTGATAATGAAGCTTGGAGGCAGCAGATGGTGAAGAAAGGGACGACAATACACTTCCTGGGGTTCAAAGTTTCGGAGTCGTTCTCAGGGTTTCAGGAAACAGCTATTCCCGAATCATCCAGGCCAGACCGTAACACTTTATAAACAGTGTTGTTTTGTTGGGACGACAAAGATCTAGGGAGGGGGTACTGTTAAGAAGCGAGATTTACCACTTAGGTAGCCGAGATGTTTCTCAATGTTTCCCGATGTTTATGGTAGCTAGCACTGGCACGAGTCAGAGTTGCCAGTTTGCCTTCTGTTTGTGAGTGTAGTTGTTTTGTAAGCTATGCATTAATTTTCGTGCTATTTCTCTTTATAATGGTTTGTTTTTGTGATTGCTTGTTAATTATGTAATTTAATTTAATGTTTCCCAATGTTTATGGTAGCTAGCTCTGGCACGAGTCAGAGTTGCCAGTTTGCCTGTGGTTTGTGAGTGTAGTTGTTTTGTGAGTTATGCATTAATTTTCATGCTATTTCTCATTGTAATGTATTACTTTTGTGATTGCTTGTTAATTATGTAATTTATTTTGTCAGTACGCTAAGTAATGTACAGTCACGCGTACTAATTTCTGCTCAGGGGTTACCCCTTCCTTTCCCCCCTCTACCCTGGACAGAGGGAAGGTGGGAATCGGGAACAAGTCTACCCCGCCTTCTGCCCCCAACTCCCCCACCCTCCACCTCCAGCTGCCAGTTACTGATTAGACGCAATTTTTCTCATGTCCTGTCAACATGACTAAACTGTCGTCGCACACGCTTTCAACGGCCAAGGTTTGGACTATATTTTTAGAATAAATTATTACCGTATTGAACTCCATTCTCAAATTGAAAATATTCACCATCATTGTAATCCAGTGTCGTCCGCTGCACAATTCTGGGTTCCAGTGCTTACCTTTTCACTTCCCCCAGCTGTCTCTCTCTCTCTCTCTCTGAATTTACTTTTCCCACTCACTCTTTTTAAATTTATATAACTTTCTCTTTGCTTCTCTCCCTCTCTCCCCCTTCTCTCTCGTTCTTTGTCTTAAGTCTTCCCCGCCTCTCACCCCTCCCCTCCCCCCACCTTAGGCCTGATCAGCAGTCAGTTATACCGTCACCGCTCCTTCGTATATCGTGTGCAGGCAACATTTATCACACACACTTAGGTCAGATGTATGGAAAGCTATTTTTTTTTTTATATATATATATAATTGTATTTCTCAGCACATATATATATATATATATATATATATATATATATATATATATATATATATAATTGTATTACAGCAGGGAAGAAAGGTTGTGGGTACACTGAAAGCAGTGATGAGAAATAGGGAGGTGAGTATGGAAGTTAAGAAGTCACTGCATGATAGTATTGTGATCCCTACCCTGACGTATGGAAGCGAGGCGTGGACCTTGCAAGAGGGGAACAAGTCAAGAGTGAGAGCAGTGGAAATGAGTTACTTGAGAGGAGCATGTGAGGTGATGTGGAGGGACAGGTTGACGAATGAAGAAGTGAAGGAACGTTGTGGGGTAGATGTGGATGTGGTTGAAAAGATTAGGAGAAATAGACTGAGGTGGTTTGGACATGTGGAGAGATTGGAGAATGAAAGCCTGACTAAGAGGGTGTATGCAGGTGAGGTGGAGGGAGGGAGAGGGAGGGGTAGACCGAGGATGAGGTGGAGGGATGGAGTTGAGAGGTATATGAGGGAGGGGGGGTGAGTTGGGGGGAGGGGAGCCAAATAGTGGGTGACAGAGTGACTTGGAGGCGTTTTGTCTGCGGCCACCCTTTGCGGGATTAGGGCGTCGGGCTATAGATAGATAGATAGATAGTATTTCTCATTATGTGCCAAGTTCAAATAGAGAACACCAGACCAATATTCGTAATTTTTATTAGAGTGACCGTTCCACTTCACATAGCTGGGTAGCTGGGCTTATAAACTGCACACACACACACACACACACACACACACACACACACACACACACACGACTTAAATTTTGCACTGACAGCTTGGCGACTACAAATATAGTCATTCTAACAACTGGATCTGCTGGCTCCAAACCTTTCCTGTCCCAGTCAAACTCCTTATTCAATAACCGGTTATTGAATAAGGAGTTTGACTGGGACAGGGAAGGTTTGGAGCCAGCAGATCCAGTTGTTAGAATGACTATATTTGTTGTCGCCACGCTGTCAGTGCATAATAAGTCGTGTGTGTGTGTGTGTGTGTGTGTGTGTGTGTGTGTGTGTGTGTGTGTGTGTGTGTGCAGTTTATAAGCCCAGCTACCCAGCTATGTGAAGTGGAACGGTCACTCTAATAAAAATTACGAATATTGGTCTGGTGTTCTCTATTTGAACTTTGCACATAATGAGAAATACATTTATATATATAAAAAAAATTAGCTTTCCATACATCTGACCTAAGTGTGTGTGATAAATGTTGCCTGCACACGATATACGAAGGAGCGGTGACGGTATAACTGACTGCTGATCAGGCCTAAGGTGGGGGGAGGGGAGGGGTGAGAGGCGGGGAAGACTTAAGACAAAGAACGAGAGAGAAGGGGGAGAGGGGGAGAGAAGCGAAGAAAAAGTTATATAAATTTAAAAAGAAAGAGTGAGTGGGAAAAGTAAATTCAGAGAGAGAGAGAGAGAGAGAGAGAGAGAGAGAGAGAGACAGCTGGGGGAAGTGAAAAGGTAAGCACTGGAACCCAGAATTGTGCAGCGGACGACACTGGATTACAGTGATGGTGAATATTTTCAATTTGAGAATACAGTTCAATACGGTAATAATTTATTCTAAAAATATAGTCCAAATCTTGGCCGTTGAAAGCGTGTGCGACGACAGTTTAGTCATGTTTACAGGACATGAGAAAATTTGCGTCTAATCAGTAACTGGCAGCTGGAGGTGGAGGGTGGGGGAGTTGGGGGCAGAAGTTTGACTTGTTCGCGATTCCCCTCTTCCCTCTGTCCAGGGTAGAGGGGGGGAAGGAAGGGGTAACCCCTGAGCAGAAATTAGTACGCGTGACTGTACACTCGGTAAAAAAAGTATCGGTGCACAACATTGACGAAACATTTTGGATCACGGTACGAAGGTCTCTGAAATATTTGTGTCTGACGTGTTGGGAGGTGTTGGGAGGTGCCATATACATCATCTGAGGTATCCCCTCGCTAAAATATAAATAAACAGTCTGAACCTGCTACAGCCAGGCATAACATATTACCAACCCTCCCACACAGCCAGCACGTGAGTAAATATTTTCGGAAGACATCGAACCCTCTATGCACCGATACTTTTTTTTTACCGAGTGTACAGTGTTATGTACTGTAAGAAAACTGGCATGTTTTGCTTGTCCCAGAATTGGTAACTGTTGTTGCTTGGGGAGACTGTTGGAGAAGCAAGACAGGTTTTAAAAGGATGGATATGAGACTAGTTCAAGTTCAGTCAGTCTTCATTTCAGTTTGAGTATAGTGTCAGTGAAGTGTGTATATTTTCGGTACTTGTGAAAACAGTGAAGTGTTGTTGGCAAAATAGTGAAGTGTTGTCAAGCATTAGGTGCAACTGCATTTAGTAAAGTTTATATAGCACCAGTGCTTGTGAGAATAGTGAAGTGAAATTGGAAAAAATTCAGTGTAATAATTTGGAAAATAAAAACAGTGAACTTAAGGAGCCAGTGTCTACAATGCCTCAGCTGATCTTTGTGATGTACACCTAAAGGCTGACCATAGGAAGAACAACTCACTGAGCAACGTCGTTCCTATACTGTACAACTGCTGTTGGAGCCTGTGGGGTGGGGAAGTAACAATATATATATATATATTCCTTCCAACAAAAAAACGAGAACAATACAACAGAGGGTCAGTTTCAAGATTCGTTCATTTCGAGATGCCTTGACACACCGCGTTTGAAATACTGGAGATCATAGGAAGTAGGAAATACAGACAGAGGGAGACAGTTCCAGTGATGACCTGTTGCATTAAACGGTTAACTCTTGCATTAGAGAGCTGGACAGAAAAGGGATGAGAATTTGTTGCAAGACAGGCACTGATAGAGGAGGAGGGATGCAAACAGACAGTTCAGAGGAGCAGTGACCACTGAAGTAGCGAAAGAACGGAGATAAAGATGCAACAGTGTGGAGAAGAGAAAGAGATTGAAGAAAGCCTGTAAGAAGAGGAGAGTTAATGAGCCGAAAAGCCTTTTACTTTACCCTACTGAGAAGAGCTATATGTGGGGAGCCTCCCCACACATGTGGCACACGGGCGAATGAAACACGAGTATAAAGTCAACAACTCTGCAGGCATTAAGAAAGTACAAACTCGGCTTAGCACACCTAATCTCTTGGATGCAAATTTTACAAGAGATGTAATATGATCTCTCGAAGATATATCCTGAGAGAATGAAACCCCAAGTATGTTTGAGAATGATGTTGGAATGAGCTGGATATTATGAAATATCAGTGGGTACTCCTGTGAAAGATTTTGTCGGGTTGATATATGTGAGAATTGGGTCTTTCATGAATTAAAAACAAGATTACTTTTACCCCAGTCAGAGATATGAGCCAAGTCAAACATTAGTTGTGCCCTAGCCTCATCCCTCGTTTGTTGCGGCAACTGCTGAGATGGACCTTGCAAGAACCGAATGGAAAGGTGAAGGGTGGAGTGATCAGCATATGAGTGAATTGGGTTAGATGTACAGCATTGAAGGTCATTGATGAATAAAAGGAAGAGAGTTGGTGATAGGAGAGAGCCCTGAGGAACACTACTGTTGATAGATCTAGAAGAATGGTGGCCGTCTACAAGAGCAGCTATAGAACGACCAGAGAGGAAGCTACAGATAAAGGCACAGATAGAAGGATAGAAACCGTAAGAGGGCAGTTTGAAAATAAAAAATTTAACCAGACTCGATCGAAAGCCTTTGAGATGTCAAGATCATTGGCAAAACTTTCGCCAAAGTCTCGAAAGGAGGACGACCAGGAGTCTGAAAGGTAGATGAGAAGATCGCCAGTGAAGCGTCCCTGACGGAACCCAATCTGACAATCAGAAAGAAGGTTGTGATAGGTAAAATGGTTTTAAATTTTACTGTTACGAATAGACTAAAAAACTTTTCAGACACATGATGGTAAAGCAATTGGGCGATAGTTAGAGGGTTAGGAATAGTCACCTTTCCTTGGAACGGGCTGAATGAGACCAAATTTACAGTAAGAAGGAAAGGTTCAGGTTGAAAGACAAAGGCAAACGAGTTTACCTGGGCAGGGTGTAATCAAAGAAGCACAGTTCTTGAGGACAACAGGAGAGACATCATCAGGCCCATATGCCTTGTTAGTATTGAGGTGAGTGATGGCAGAAAATACATCAGCTGAAGAAATTTTAATGTCAGCCATCAGGAAGTCAGAGGGGGGACGTGATGGAGGAACATCACCGGAATCGTCTAAGGTGGAATTAGAGGAGAAAGTCTGAGCGACGAGACCTGCTTTATCAATAGATGAAATGGTTACAGAGCCATCAGTATAAAAGAGGAGGGAAGGATGATGAAGTAAAGTTGTTAGAAAGTTTTTTGGAGACTTGAGAGCATTTAGTATGGATGAAATTATTTTTAGCTGAGTGAAGGACAGACTTAGCATGATTCTGGGCAGGAATATAAAGAAGATGCGAAATAAGGGTGGGTTGGCTCCGGTGCCTTTTATACGCCCTCAGCTTGTGGACAGCATTAGAAAAAGCGTGATTAAGCCATGGCTTTTTTGCAATAGTCAAAGGATATGAGAAAGGAATCTATGTTTCGATGCCCAAGAGAATAACTTCCGTAATGAGCAAGGCACACTCAGATGGATCCAGGCCATGGAAGCAAGAATCATTCCGCGGAAAATCAAAGAAGTACTGCCTGAGGGGCTCCAATTAGCAGCTCTAAAGTCTCACAACTGACGTTTCTTTGGACTATCCACAGGTCGTACTTGAACGATAGGACAGGTTAAGGTAATTAGGTTGTGATCAGAAGAACCCAACCGAGAGGAAAGATTAACAGCATAAGCAGAAGGATTAGTTGAAAGGAAGAGGTCAAGTATGTTGGAACTCTCCATGATGGTCAGGGATAGGGGCAGGGTGTTGTGCAAGCTTCACTAGGTCAGTAAGGAGAGAAATGATGTAGGCTTGTTCACCGTGTGGGTCAATGAAAGGAAAAGAGAGCCAAAGAAACATTGAAATCTCCTAGGATGGGAATTTCAAAGAAAGGAGAAACGGATAGGATGTGTTCCATCGCAGAAGTAAGATAGTAAGATAGTGGAAGAATTTTTCGTAATCAGTAGAACTAGTGGATAAGGAAATAGCATAGTTAAATTCAGTCAGAGGATGAGAGGAAAGCTGAACCCAGAGAGTAGAGAATTCAGAAGAATCAAGTTCAGGAACACGAGAGCAAGATAAGTCATTGCATATATATACATAACAGACACCTTTGGCTTTGAAATGAGTATAGAGAAAGCAGGAGGATGCAGTGAAGGGTTTGCTGTCAGTTGATTCAGACAGCTGAGTCTCAATTAAGAAGAGAAGGTGAGGTTTAAAGGAGGAGAGGTGGTTCTCAATAGAAAGAAAATTAGAGGGAAGGCTCGAATGTTGCAGAAATGAAGAAGAAGCGAGTCAGACAGTGGTTCCAGGCAACTCGTTGAGAGGGGCGGATGGTGGGGGCATTTATGGTCTCCCCCCTGGGGGACTCCGAGGTTTGGTATGATGACGATTTTTTTTTTTTTTTTTTTTTTTTTGTTAAGGAGAAGCGTAGTGTGTAAAAGTGCATGTAGTTTGGTGCTGACAGTTAAACCAGTATTGGAGAGTGTGCTGCCCTACTCTCTGTGTTACTTAAACATTGAAAAAATACAGCAAAGGGGTACAGTCAGGAACTAGTCCCGAGGGCTGATGAAACGGGAGCTCCAGCTCTCCCTGTCATCAGCTTTCCATACCAAAAACCATTGCACTAACTGTACGGTTGTGATTTTCCGCGAACGCCTTTATAACTAAGATCCAAATCTGTTTTAACCTAAGGTGACATGATAAACCTGGAGTTATGAGAAGATCAAACATACCTTTAGAAAATATCCTGCATTGACCTACCTGTACATGTGTCTAAACATGGATGATATGCGCAACAGTGGCTAGAATGAATATATGCTGGCCTAAATGAATGTGACAAGAACTGATTTAATTTGGTCTGACTGGGATGTAAAGACCCTGAACAGATCCAGGTGGACCCGAATATCCCTGAATAGACATGAAATGACCAGACTGATCCCAATTGCATCTATGACTGATTTGGATGACTGAATGGGTGCAATGGTCGCTGAACGGACCCAGTTGGACCTGAATTCTACAAAAGGCATACACTGCGTGATGTAATCCTGAAATAATATACTCGGGTATGGACATGGCTAATATCAGGTAAAATGACTAAAATGGATCTAAGCTGACCTTATACTTGGGTGCGACTGGATGAGGAGGATGAGTTTAGAACTACCTGGTTTTAACACCGTAATTGATTTCATGGTACTTGAAGCTTTCTTACGTGACCTCAGAACTTTACTCCCACGGGAGGTGTTGTATGCTAATGACTTGGTGTTGGCTGTGGAAAATAAGAGAGAGGCGGAGGAAAGCCTTAGGAAGTGGAGAGATGGAATGGGTCACAAGGTTTGTGAGTAAATGTGGATTTAAAAAAAAAATGGTGATACCTAGGACTGGTGACGGTACTGTCAAAATAGAGGAGATGTGGCCATGAGCAGTTTACCACAAGGGTGTAGGAAGAACAGTCATCTTGTGCAATGTTTCTTATAAGTGAATGCATATGAAATGTAGTGGTATCAGAGGTAGGCTGCAAAATAATGCTGATTTCTTGTGTGCAGTGTGTGGAGAAGAGCATGTGATGATTGAGAAGCGTGAAAGGATTATTCTAGTCGGAGAGTTTCTTTTTGTGTGGAAGAGTTTTCTTACATGAGAGATACATGTGGTGAAAGTTTGGCTGGAGTTAGCTTTTCTGGCTACGGTAAGGATTGGTTGAAGGAAGTTCAGGAAGATGTTGCCTTTCCTGGCATTGAGATGGATCTCTCTCTGTTCCAAATGGTTTCTGCATGCATTATGTGTTTGGAGTGTAATGTGGTGCAGTTGTGAGGCGTTGGCTGTGAAGGTGGACGATCTGAACTGGCTTAATGAAGTAAAAAAAAATATATATACATCAGTAAAATTAAAACATCACCTCTTCCACTACAAAAGGTTCGTCTTCAAGCTAAATAACATAGTCTGACATTGTCATAAAAGACTTTGTAGATACTTGTAGTGGAGTTATATATATTTTAGACTTGTGGACGAGCGGTTGTTATACTTGAGTAGCTTCGTGAGTAGATAATCTTCTTTCCCATTTGTCATGTAGTGACAGGAGAGGTAAAGAATAGTATGGGACTATTTTTATTTGTCTTTGAAATATTAACAAGTCTCTCACACAGAGCGAAGTATAAAGCAGAGTCCCACTAGCTATCTCTCTGTCTCTCTCTCAAGTTGCTAAGCCCTTCTCCCTGCGACCTGTCTGTTCTATCGCTAGCTTCCTTCTGACTTCTCTTTCCTAAATTCTGGTGAAACAGGAGACGTATCACGTGTGTTCCTTGTGATTGGAAAGTTCTAGAAGCCTGTGTGTGAGTATGTGTGTATGTGTGTGTATGGTCAACAAGGCTTTGTCACCTGGTGGATTGCTGACAACTAACTGCATCATCTCCTTACTGGCTACTTCGTAATCTGTCGTCAGCTTTTCCTCAGTGTAACTTGAAAGATCATTTGCCATTCCCAGGCTCGCATAGAACTGTCTATCTATCTATTTATCTATCTATCTATTATGATTTGTAATTATAATATGGATTCCTAATATATGCTCGGTCACGCGAAAATGGCGTACCATCGACAGTTAATAGTCATAACATATTAATACATAATATATACACATTATAATGAACTTATAAGCTAATTAAGTGAAATACATAATATTGTAAAAGTAACATAATTGTATGAATATTATATACATATAATATTTATAGTAAATAGTGATTATTTAGTAATATTACATTTTAAACAAGTTGTATACATATTTGAATAAATGCATTAAAAGTAAATTATTTAAGTGTAATACAGTATGTACTTGGGTTATTGTAGTGAAATGCATACATGCAAGAAAAAAAAAAGTTTAAAATTAAGATTATGGTAGGAGTAATTAATATTTCATTTAACGATAATGGTACTGGTATGCCATAATTGGGTCATTCTTCTTTGTATATATATATATATATATATATATATATATATATATATATATATATATATATATAATTAATACTATATACAAAATATGTACACTTCATTCAGGGGGGTTAACTTGGATGTTAACTCTCCCCCCACTAAATAATGACTCCAAATTAGCAATTCTTGCATGCATTCTGTGCATTGCGAACAGCAGTACTGCAACTACAATGCAGACGATTATAAAGACAGTAGGTGCTGGGCTATACACATAATATGGGTTGAACATACTCAAACTTAAATCTTCCCAGGGCTTCATTGTTTCATTGATCAGCTGCATAGTTTCAAACTTAGGTGAAGTCAACTTAATACTTGTGCTCATGTTTAAGTTCATATCAGGCAGTGGGTGGAAATGTTTGTGTGTATGATTGAGAATGGCGTAGTGATTGATGGTGGAATAAGTAGACATGGTTGGTGTAAATACTGCACAGTAGTCTGGTGCTATGTATAATCCTGATGCTGATGTATGAGATGGTGGTATATCTGGACAGACTATGTAAACTGATGTGTTATGAGGGAAATAAAAAAACTGTGAGTGTCCAATGCGTTGATGGTGTACAAGTTTATCTGAAGCAAAAGTGAAGTTGCAATGATGATGAATATTGTCATTTCTGATTATAGCCATTTCACAAGGGACTGTATCAGTAGGCTGAAACGTGAAAATGTACGCAGGACAAAGATGAACAGCATGTAAGGATGTGCGGCACTTTCGTTCAATCGTTGATTCACTTGCGAAAGTGACAGTGTCCCGTCTCTTGGAGACCATGATGAGTTCGGTGTCTGTGTTGATGTTGATGATGAAAAAAGTGTTGTTATTTTTATAGGGGAAGGGGTGTATTTGGTATACTGTGAACAGGTCTTCAGTGATGAATGGTACATGAACCACTACTGATGTTGGTGTTAGTGTTGCTTCTAAATATGGGTAATATTGCATGAATTCCCTACTGCGGAACAACGGCTTCAATTTATGTTTATGTATGCCTTGACTAACTATCTGACGTAGCTCATGAACTGGGAGTAAGTCAATTGTGATCTTGCCATCACCAGCATTCGAAATTCCTTGCATAAGTGCCCTGAAACGATCTCTAGTGTTTTCTAATTGTAGTAGAATCGTGTCAATATGTTCTGTGATGATGGAGAAGTGTTGGAAAAGTGTAACGTTTCCCTCCATTTCATTTATTTTATCTACACTTTCGAGAGCTATGTTTTCTGCTTGTTTCAGATTTTTCACAATTGTCTTCATTGCTGAGTTCTGTCCTATGATGAATTTATCTTGGTATGTTAGTACCTGAGCTATCTTATTAAATTTGTTGTTTATTTCTTTAAGGTCATCCTCTGTAGCCACTCCAAAGATGTTCCCAAGAACTGCGCCACCCAGGTCGAACAAACCGCGCTTTTGGCGAGTACGTGTGATGTTGTTCCTGTCGCTCAGTACCTCCGTTCCATAAGATGGGAGATCTTGGATCATGATGAGCATAGTTGACTTCGCCTGTTCTAGTTTCCATTTCGCTAACTTTACCATTTCATTCACTTCCTTGGTGTTATGTGCTTGTGAAACAATTTCCTATCATGAAGTCCAGAGTTCGCATCGGCGTCGCAAGTCTGTCTAGATAAGTAGGTAATTCATACAAGTAATCTAGACTTATTTCAGTACTCATGACGTCCTTAACGATTGTAGTCGTGGCCGTTGGAGCTATGAGGCATCCTTGTCGTACTATGTGTTGGGGGTCTAAGTGCGCATATCATCTTGCTATGTAGAGGAGAATCCATAGCATAAGTCTCTTCATCGTAACCTACCGAAATAAAAAATCTATTAATTTCCTAATATGGTCATGCTGTGGTCGATGATAGTGATGATGTGCGTTACGGTTGATTGTTATTTCATTTATAGAAGGAGTTTAAATCGATATTTAATTCTCGTAAATGATGTACTGTAGATTTGATTGGAACAGTTGCACCTATGTTCGATTGTTTGGTATATGACCTTAATTTCTTTTTGTAATCATTGTTGTGTTCTTGCTTGGTTTCTTGAGGTACGTTCGCCTGTTCGGTTGTATCCGAGGCTGAATAATTATGGGATAATTCCCTTGAAACTCGTTTTAAATGGTCAATATGAACTTGTTTCTCCTCGCCACTTGAAAGTGACTTAATTAAAACTTTGTTTGCTTTTATGTTAATTACTCTGTATGGGCCCTCAAATTTTGGGGATAATTTATTGTCTCTCGTATGAATCACACCGTAAACAATGTCTCCTAAGCTGATAGGTGAATCTTTTGCCTTCTTGTTAAATGCCTCCGTCATTTCTTCCTTGGACATCGTTAATTGTTTTTTGACTCTTTTGTGAATGTCCTGGAATTCACGTAAACGGAGTTTAGAGTAATCATCGTAATTGTATATAGGCATGCTGTCACCTTCTAGGAGCTCATATGGTAATTTTTTATCTGCGCCATATATAATGAAATGTTGTGTGTCACCGATGGATTTATTTATAGACCCATTAATTGAGGCTTCTACTCTGGGAATCCAATCATCCCAGCTTGCATAATTTTCACTGAGAATGTGTCGTTGCACATCTAATACTTTTTTATTTTGTCTCTCTACCAACCCATTCGATGCTGGGTGATAGGCCAAAACGTTAACCTTTTTGATGTTGTATTGTTTACATATTCCTTGTAAGATCTCAGAATTAAATTCTCCTCCATTATCACTTATTAGTACCTTTGGGGTAGTAAAGCGACATATTACATTATCTGTTATTGCCTTTGCTACTGTCTCTGCTGTCTTATCTTTAATTGGAGCTAAAATGACATAACGGGAAAAATGATCCGTTGCTACGAATAAGTATAGGTTATTATTAGAGAGAACTGTCAGGAGCTATTTGTGAGTTGTTGGTTGTGAGAGGTATTCTTGTTTTCAATCTTGATATTTTGTAGGAATTCAATGTTGATTCGTAGACGAGGTTCGTATACGTTCGCTGCTACCAAATGTCATAAAAGACTTTGTAGTTACTTGTAGTGGAGTTATATATATATTAGACTTGTGGACGAGCGGTTGTTATACTTGAGTAGCTTCGTGAGTAGATAATCTTCTTTCCCATTTGTCATGTAGTGACAGGAGAGGTAAAGAATAGTATGGGACTATTTTTATTTGTCTTGAAAATATTAACAAGTCTCTCACACAGAGCAAAGTATAAAGTAGAGTCCCCCTAGCTATCTCTCTGTCTCGCTCTCTCTGTCTCTCTCTCAAGTTGCTAAGCCCTTCTCCCTGCGACCTGTCTGTTCTATCGCTAGCTTCCTTCTGACTTCTCTTTCCTATATTCTGGTGAAACAGGAGACGTATCACGTGTGTTCCTTGTGATTGGAAAGTTCTAGAAGCCTGTGTGTGAGTATGTGTGTATGTGTGTGTATGGTCAACAAGGCTTTGTCACCTGGTGGATTGCTGACAACTAACTGCATCATCTCCTTACTGGCTACTTCGTAATCTGTCGTCAGCTTTTCCTCAGTGTAACTTGCAAGATCATTTGCCATTCCCAGGCTCGCATAGAGCTGTCTAGCTATCTATTTATCTATCTATCTATTATGATTTGTAATTATAATATGGACTCCTAATAACATGCAGAAGAATAAATATCACTGGAGATGAAGGGTTAGAGGAGCCATGCAGTTTTTTACTACGAATGGTTTTGATGCTAACTAAGAGCAATGGGAAGAGAGAGAATGAAATACCCTTCTGTGCCCTCCCATAGGCTTGCTTGTTTGAGCATGCTTCCCTCATAACTTCAGTGGTCTTGACTGTTGACCCATGACCTTTGTTATCTGATATCGTCGACAACTGTTAAAGTAGATAGAGAGAGATGGATAGATAGACAGGTAGGTACTCGTAGGAATTCTAATATATATATATATATATATATATATATATATATATATATATATATATATGCAAGAAAGAAGGACCCTAAGGCCAGGAGCCAGCAAATCATTCCTTCCAAGAAAAAACAAAAACAACACAAAAGAGAGCCAAATTCATAACCCGTTCATTGGATTTCAAGATACCTGGACACGCTGCGTTTGAAAGACTGGAAATCATAGGAAGCAGGAGATACAGACAGAGGGAGACAGTTCCAAAGCTGACTTGTTGCATAAATGAAGGACTGGGAGTAACGGTTAATTCTTGCATTAGAGAGATGGACAGAAAAGAGATGAGAGTTTGTTGTTAGACGGGTGCTACGCACCGGTCATAGAGATGGAGGGATGCAAGCAGACAATTCAGAGAAGCAGTGACCATTGAAGTAGCGATAGAAAGGACAAAAAGATGCAACTGTATGGCAGACAGAGGCTGAAGGGAGCCAGTAAGAGGAGGAGAGTTAATAAGGCGAAGAGCCTTTAGCCCCACCCTATTGAGAACAGCTGTATGTGGCGAGCCTCACCACATATGAGAGTTATACTTTACACAGGGGCGAATACAACCCGTGCATAAAGTTAAAAAGCGTGCAGGGGTAAAGAACCTACCGAATTGGCTTAGCATGCCCAATCTCTTGGAGACAGATTTTTCAAGAGAAGCAGTATATTCTTTCCAAGATAAGTCTCAAGTGAATGAAACCCCAGGCATGTTCAAGGATGATGCAGGATTGAGCTGGATATTATCAGACATTAGTGGGTACTCCTGTGGAAGATTGTGTCGGGTTGATAGGTGTAAAATCTGAGCTTTTGATGCATTAAACACAACCAAACCATTTTTACCCCGGTCAGAGACACGAGCCAAGTCAGAAGGTGTGCCATAGCCTCATCCCTTTTTTGTTGTGGTAACTGCTGACATGGACGTTGCAAGAACAGAATGGAAAGGTGAAGGGTGGCATCATCAGTGTATGACTAGATAGGGAGAGATGTACAGCTTAGAAGGTCATTGATGAATAAAAGGGTGAGAGTTGGTGATAGGACAGAGCCCTGAGGAACACCACTGTTGATAGATCTAGGAGAAGAACGATGGCCGTCTACAACAGAAGCTACAGAACGACCAGAAACGAAGCTATAGATGAAAACACAGATAGAAGGATAGAGAGGGCAGTTTGGAAATTAAAGATTTATGCCAGACTCGATCGAAAGCCTTTGAGATGTCAAATGTAATGGCAAAGCTTTCATCAAAGTCCCGAAAGGAGGATGACAAGGAGTCTGAAAGGTAGGTTAGCAGATCGCCAGTGGAGTGTCCCTGACGGAACCCATACTGACGATCAGAAAGAAGTTTGTGATAGGAATGATGCTTTAAAATTTTCCTGTTAAGAATGGACTTGAAAATTTTGGGACACAGGATGTTAAAGCAATTGGACGATAGATAGAGGGTTGAGAATGGTCACCCTTCTTTGGGACGGCCGAATGAGAGCAAACTTCCAGTAAGAAGGAAAGATACAAGTTGATAGACAAAGGTGAAAGAGTTTACCTAGGCAGGGTGTAAGCAAAGAAGCACAGTTCTTGAGGACAACAGGAGGGACTCCATCAGGGCCATATTCCTTGTTAGTATTGAGGCCAGTGGTGGCAGAAAATACATCAGATGAAGAAATTTTAATGCCAGCCATGAGGAATTCAGAGGGGGGAAGTGATGAAGGAACAGCAGACCTGTTTTATCAGTAGGAGAAATAGCTACAGAACCATCAGAGTTCGAAAAACGGAGGGAAAGATGATGAGGTAAAGTTGTTAGGATGGTTTCAGGCATGGTGCCAAAAACAGCAAGAAGAATTCGACTGGGAGAGTTGAGAGCATTTAGTACAAATGAAATTATTTTTAGCAGAAGGAAGAACAGACTTAGCACACTTCAGGGCAGAAACATAAACAAGATGTGATTCAGGGGTGGGTTGGCTCTGGTACCATTTGTAGGCCCTCTCCTTGTTGCAGACAGCATGAGAACAAGCATGATTAAACCAAGGCATTCTTTCATTAGTCAGTGGATATGAGAAGTGAATGTATGCTTCCATGCCCGAGAGAATAACCTCCGTAATGCGCAAAGCACACTCAGATAGCTCCCAGCCATGGAAGCAATAATCATTCCAGGGATAATCAAAGAAGTACTGCCTGAGGGCCTCCCAATCTGCAGCTCCAAAGTGCCACAGTCGACATTTCTTTGGGGGGTCCACAGGACATACCAAAGCGATAGGGCTGGTCAAGGTAATAAAGCTGTAATCGGAGGAGCCCAATGGAGGGGAAAGATTAACAGTGTAAGCAGGATTAGTTGCAAGGAAGAGGTCAAGTATGTTGGAGCTCTCTCCAAGGCAGTCAGGGATACGGATAGGGTGCTGTACAAGCTGCACTAGGTTATTACGGATAGAAAAGATGTAGGCTTGTTCACCAGGTTGATCAGTGAAAGGAGAGGAGAGCCAAAGGTGATGGTGAACATTGAAATCTCCTAGAATGGAGATTTCAGGGAAAGGAGAAATGGAAAGAATGTGTTCCATTGTAGAAGTAAGATAGTCGAAGAATTCTTCATAGTCAGTAGAATTAGGAGATAAGGAAACACTGCAGATATATTTAGAATCAGGAGATAAGTAAAGAGTGCAGATATATTTATTCAGAAAATGACAGGATAGCCGAAGCCAAAGAGTACAGAATTCAGAATAATCAAGTTCAGGAACACGATAGCAAGATAAGTCACTGCGTATGTATACACAACAGCCACCTTTAGCTTTGAAATGAGTATAGAGAGAGTAGGAGGAAACAGAAAAGGGTGTATATATATATATATATATATATATATATATATATATATATATATATATATGTATATATATATATATATCTATATATATATATATATATATATATATATATATATATATATATATATATTGCCAGACGCCTCAATCCCGTTTGGGGTGGCCACAAACAAATCGCCTCCAAGTCGCCCTGTCCCCCGCCATTTCACTCCCCTGCTCCCAGCTCACACCCTCCTCTCTCATGTACCTCTCCACCCCATCCCTCCATCTCATCCTCGGCCTCCCCCTCCCTCTTTCCCCCTCCACCTCACTCACATACACTCTCTTCGTCAGTCTTTCACCCTCCATCCTCTCCACATGGCCAAACCACCTCAGTGTGTTCCTCATAACGCTTCCTATCACATCCACATCAACACCACAACGCTCATTTATATCCTCATTCGTCAGCCTGTCTCTCCATGTGACTCCACAGGCTCCTCTTAAATAACTCATTTCCACTGCTCTCACTCTTGACTTGTGTCCTTCCAACAACGTCCAAGCTTCACTTCCGTACGTTAGAGTTGGTATCACAATACTGTCATGTAGTAACTTTTTCACTTCCATGCTCACTTCCCTGTTTCTTATCACTGCTTTCAAGGAACCAGCAACCTTTCTTCCCTGCTGTACCCTTTCAAGCACTTCACCCTCCAAACCTCCATCCTTACTCATCACACTACCCAAGTACTTAAACGTACTCACATTTTCCAATTCCTCACCATCCAACCTCGCTGTACATTCACTGACTTCACCTCTCTCAAAGACCATCACTTTACTCTTCCCTACATTCACCTTTAGATTCCGTTTCTTACACACTCTCCCAAACTCATCCACCAAGCCTTGCAGCTCTCCTTCATCTTCACTCAACAACACAGTATCATCTGCAAACAACAGTACAGGGAGTTTCCAAACACTATCCTCTCTCACCATGGCCACTCCAACATCCACTACCCTACCTTGTACCTCTTTTATTACCCCATCCATGTACAGATTGAACAACCATGGAGACATGACACATCCCTGTTTCAACCCAACCTTCAAAGAGAAAAATTCACTTAGTTCACCATCCACACGCACTGCAGCTATAGCACCATCGTACATACTCTTCACAGCATTCAACAACTTTCCATCTACTCCATATATTCTTAACACTTTCCACAATCCTTGTCTATCCACCCTGTCATATGCTTTCTCCAAATCCATGAATGCCGCATACAACTTCTTTCCCTTCTCTAGAAACTTTTCCACTAAAGATCTGAGAATGAATATCTGATCTACACAACCTCTTCCCTTCCTAAAGCCTCCCTGTTCTTCTCCAACTAATTTCTCTGTTCTTTCTCTAACTCTGTCAATAAGTATCCTACCATACACTTTTCCTATTATACTAAGAAGACAAATGCCCCTATGGTTACCACACACTTCTTTTTCCCCTTTTCCTTTGAACAAGGGAATAATTATACCTGACTTCCAATCCTCCGGGACTCTACCTTCCTCCCAGGCCAATCTGCACATCTTCCACATCCATTCTACTACTATCTCTCCCCCATGCTTCAGCATTTCACCACACACTCCATCAATTCCTGGGGCTTTCCCCGATTTAACTTTCTTCATTGCTTCCACAACTTCTATCCTACTGATTTCTTCCTGTCTTCTCACCTCCCTCCTTCTCCCAGCCATTCCCCAGCCACTTATACTCGCATTACTTCCATCCTCTACGTTCAACAATTCCTTAAAGTGTTCTCTCCATCTGCTCACTTTTTCTCCCTTCTCCACTAGTAATCTACCATTTTTATCTTTTACTCCCCTGCTAACTTCACTTCTACCCTGTCTTACTCTTTTCACCTCTCTCCAGAACATTTTCTTACAGTTCCTCCACTTTACACTCAAATTTCTTCCAAATATTATATATATATATATATATATATATATATATATATATATATATATCATCTCATCAGCCGTTTGTGTGTCCACTGCAGGACCGGCCTATCCCAGCCAAAGTCGGGACGATACAGCCAGTGTATCTCTACCAAGTGGCTTAGGGTGTCTGGTAGAGATTGTATGTAGGGTGAGAAGTGCTTGAAGTGTGATTGTAGTGTTGTGGTGGCTTTGGATGTGTGTGTAGTTTGTGAACCAAGTGTAATCGGCCCACGCAAGCCAACTGGGTACAAGCTTACTTTATAGTAAGTGACACAGGTTCAACCACAGCACCCCTCATGTCCGCCAATGCAGTACGTGGCCGGGTGAACACTCCCAAAGTTTATTAACCTGGCAGGGCGCGAACCCTGGCTCACCCGTGTACGAAATCCACACTCTATCACTGTACCGCAGAGGCTCCATATATATATATATATATATATATATATATATAGATAGATAGATAGATATAGATATAGATATATGCAAGAAACAAGGACCCAATGGCCAGGAGCACGAGCGAGAGTTCCCTGCAAGAAAACACAAAAACAAGAAAATAGAGAACCAAATTAAAGATCCTTTCATTTTGAGATGCCTGGACACACTGCGTCTGAAAGACTGGAAATCATAGGCAGTAGGAAATACAGGCAGAGGAAAACAGATTTACTCTCATCTTAAAAGTCAGGACCAACTTGCCTACCCTCGGGCTCCTATGTGCATTGAGGAGCAACATAGGATTGGATGATAAATGGATGGATGGGAAACGGTTCCAGAGTTAACATGTTTCAAACATGAGGGACTGGGATTAATGGTTATTTCTGCATTAGAGAGTTGGACAGAAAGTGGATGAGAGTTTGTTACTATACAGGTGCTACGGACCTGCCATAGTGGTGAAGGGATGCAATCAGACAGTTCAGAGAAGCAGTGACCACTGAATTAGTGACTGGAAAGAAGTAAAGATGCAACAATGTGGCGAAGGCACAGAGATTGAAGGGAGCCAATAAGACGAGAGTTCATTAGACGATAACCTCTGACTCCACCTTTTCGAGAAGAGCTGTATGTGCGGAGCCTACCCCTACACAAGAGTTGTGCTCTACACAGGGGCAAATACTGCAAAACCCGTTTATAAATTCGAAAACTGTACAGGGGTAAAAAAGGCGTTGAGTCAGCTTAGCACACCTAATCTTTTAGAAGCAGATGAGATGTAATATGATCTTTCCAAGACAAATCCGGAAAGAATGAAACCCTAATAGGTTTAGAGATGATGCATGATTGGGCTGGATATTAAAAATTAGAGGGTACTTCTGCAGAAGATTTTTTTATGTTGATTGACGTAAGAACTAAGTTTTCAATGAATTAAAAACAACAAGATTACTTTTACCTGAATCAGAGACATGAGTGAAGTCAGACATTAGGTGTCCCTTGTGTGTTGAAGTAACTGCTGGGGTGGGCGCTGCAAGTGTTCTGGTGTCAACATCTTTTTCCATATGAAGTTGTAGTATCACACATTTTACATAATAATTTTTAAAGCTGTTTATTCATACTTAACAGTGTGTAATGAAGTGTGAATGATGAACAACCAAATATCATTTCGCTGTTAGCTGTGGTATAGAAAGAAGGTGGATGGCAGACCATAAGTGCCACCCTGTTTCAATTATAAAATGAAGGTTAGGAGAAGTGAAAAGATATCTGAATAGTGCGTAAGTGTAAAGTCCTGGGGAACCATTTATTATGTTGGTATATGTGAATGTACTTAATGCCATTTTATAGAGGTGTATAATGTGCTAGTAGAGTTGTCATTTATCTCTACTTTTTGCATAAGCCCAGAGTATATGTAAATGCTTGGCACCTCACTTAGCTGACCTCAGCATCGCGCCCTAGTCGGCTCGGTGAGCGTACAGCGTCAGAAGACGTTTTATAGTTATCAAGGGAGGTGGTATCACTCTTACATACCTCTCGGGTCGCAGTTATATTATTCTGTACCCAATAAAGAGAGATTTAATCTGCTCACTTCTGTCACCTTACACTACCACTTAATAAAAGACCAGCTTCCACCGCAAGAATCTCGCTCTCGTGTGTGAGAGGCGAGATAAGGAGAGTTCAAGCCAGTGCGGTGAGGAGTGGGTCAACTAGCGACTTCGAGCAACTCCAGAGGCGCGGACGGCCGAGGCGAGCCGAGGGAGACCGAGGGAGACCGAGAGTGGCGGGCCTGGCATGATGCAGGGCGAACCAGTTGCTTGCTAACTCCCACAGCGAGCGGGCTGCCGTATATGGTTGGAGGAGTCTGGTGGAGTGTGGAACGTGGAATGTGGAACATCATCCTGGACTTTCATATCTAGGTAGTGTCCATGCATTATCCACACACACACACACACACACACTTGAATCAACACACGTTAGTTAGTTAATGTGTGGAAATAAAGGTTTCTCAGAATTCCCTTGAAACAAATATACTTTCTGTGTATTTTGTATGCGTTCCGTTCTCTGTCACTTACCGTAATTATCCTTTTTTTATGTCAGTTTATCTTCCTGTATATGGGAGGGGAATATTACTGACAAGGTTGGATGGATACAGTGAAAAAGTGGGGACGTAAAATTAGGGGAAATAGAGATCAGCCAACCCCACTAGACTCAGAATTTTATGAGTGGGTTGAAACATCAAATAAAAGTGCTCAGACATATAAAATGAGTGAAGGACATATTGAGAATCAATTTGATGAGGATATTTCTGAAGGACAGGATGAGGATTTGAACGTTTTGCGTTCTGGTCATACTTATTCAACAGTCCCAGAGCAATCAGTTAGATCCAAAATGGCCACTAGTCTTGCTAATGAGGGTAATCCTAGTGAGGAGACTGTGGAAGTTGAGACTACAACAGTACCTTTGGTCACTCAGGATATGCAAAATTCAGTCATTAGTGATAGTACTAGAACCACTCACATACCTGTGTATACTTCAGATGTTTTCAGTACACCACAAGGTTTTGGACAGAATTTATTTTCTGTTCCTTATTCAAATCCATGGGGTATAAACACAGATGGTATTGGCATGCGAACCCAGAATCCTAATCAATGGGGCATGAATACTAATATTGGCATGCAAACCCAGAATCCTAATCAATGGGGCATGAATACTAATATTGGCATGCAAACCCATGGCCCTTATCCAAATACCTGGGACATGACTAACAATATGGGCGTGCAAAGTCAGACTAACCCTCCTCCTTTGTGGCAGATACCTGTACCCAATATGGCACCCACTAATCTGGCTACTGAAATAGCACAGCAGCATCCTAACTGTACTGAAAGTCAGGCTTTGGCGAAGGCAGGCATATGCTATGCAGAAGCTAGCATAGCCTTGCAAACTTCGGGCTGGTGAGATACAGCTACTAGTTCTCCACAGCAAAGGACCAAGGCTGTTAAGCCAAAGGTGAAAAAATGGTGTGTCATACATGCGGATTGTCCTCATGAAATGGACTGTTGCCCCTTTGTCATTGAAAAGAGGAAGAAACTTGGGAACCCAGCTAGTTCGGGGGAAGTTCAGGGCCGCGCGCAAAAGTAATTAAAATAGTACAATCCACAGATGAGTGTGTGGCAACTATTACTAAGGTGGACTTATTATCTATTCCTTGGATCATAGGGAAAGGTCAAGTGTCCCTGATCGTAGATACAGGGGCATGTACAAACATTATTTCTAGTAAAGCATTGGAAAGACTTAAAAGTGAAATGCCTCTAACAAACTGGTCATTATCAGCACCTGATGTAATGTTGACAGGTGTGACAGGGAGTAGAATGAAGTTTGTAAGCCAGGTGCCGTTGACATTGAGGGCAGATAAACGATCTCCTGTGTTACGTGCTACGTTTTATGTGGTTGAGGATTTTCCTCTGCCAGCTGATGGGCTGTTAGGCTTTGAAACCATGAAGGAGTATGATATAGTAATACACCCTCAAAGACATTCCATTTCCTTTAATGGGAAAGAGTTTGTAGGCCTTAATCCCTCAGCGACACGAACTGGAACTGGCATCCAATCAGGAGCCGTCCAACCAGTTGTGACCCCGACAAGTGAAGTGTCAAGGGAGTCCCCGGATGCACACGAAGCGGAGGGTATGTACTGGAAGAAAGTCAGGGCTATAGTGAGTGGTAATCACCACTTACCCAGTCAAACTGTCCGTAAAATTCCTGTCTGAGTACCTGACGTGTCGGTAGGAACTGATGTAGCATGCTTAACTGAGACTGTAAAACATAAGGCATTGTCGCTGGAATCGACTCTGACTAGCGTTGGCCAAGACCAGAAGACGCCCCTCTTCATCGCAAATATGAGTGGTGGTGCAGTTAAGCTCAGAGATGGTTGTTATATAGGCGACTTGATGTGCTATGATGCCCCCATAAAGGAAGTCGACAACGTGCCGGTGATCTCTCCTGTAGTTACATCTCAAGCAACGGCTCAGTCAGAACCCGTACGTCTGGCTAAGGAAAAACAGCTGGAGCAATATGTGAAGGTCACGGACAATGTAGACCATAAAACACGACTCCTAGCCCTCCTTAGAGAATTTTCCGACGTAGTAGCACTTCCAGGAGAAGCGCTGGGTAGGATGGATAGGGTGAAGCATCATATTGGATTGTGCCCTGGTACAAATCCAGTTTATGTGCCTGCATACCGTCAACCGCACAGCCAAAGGGAAGCAGTGGATGAGGAAGTTGAAAGGATGCTTCATGATGAAGTTATCCAGCCTTCCTTCTCGCCTTGGAATGCACCACTCTTTCTAGTGCCTAAGAAGGACGGTGGTGTGAGACCTGTTGTGGATTTTCGGCTAGTGAACAAGGTAACAGTACCGGATCGTTACCCGATTCCGCATCTGCGAGACTTACTTCAATCATTAGGTAAGGGAAATACTGTGTTTACTTGTCTGGATCTAGCGTCAGGGTATTGTCAGGTGGAGCTGACCAAAGAGTCGCGTCCCATTACTGCTTTTAGCACTCACCGTGGGCACTTTGAATTTCTCCTGATACCTTTTGGACTGAGTAATGCTCCTTTAACATTTCAGCGGATGATAAACCAATTGTTTGGTGAGATGTTAGGGCAAGACATCTTAGCATATCTAGATGACCTAATCATCGTGAGTAACAATTTAACAGTCATTTTAACAAGTTAAAACGAGTGATGGAAACCTTGAGATCCGCAGGTCTGAAAATTAAGCTGTCAAAGTGTGAATTTCTGAAATCCAGTATTAGATTTTTAGGACACCTAGTTGATGGTAATGGCATCAAGACTGTGCTGGACAAGGTAAGGCCAATGTTAAATTTTCCTACACCACAGAACAAGGATCAGATAAGATCGTTCCTAGGCCTCACTGGCTTTTATAGGAGTTTTGTCCACAGGTATGCCATCACAGCATCACCTTTAACGACGCTACTTAAGAAGGACGCTGCATGGAAATGGGGACCCTCGGAAGAGAAAAGCTTCAACGAGCTCAAACAAGCCATGTCAGAAGCACCCGTATTAGCGTTTCCTGATTATACTCAACCTTTCTATCTGTGCACGGACGCCTCAGGTCTGGCTCTGGGAGTGGTGTTACAGCAGAAGGATGAGCAAGGAAAGACACATACCATAGCGTATGCTAGTAGGGCACTAAGACCCCCAGAGAAAAACTATTCAACGACACATTTGGAGACATTAGCAGTCATGTGGGCGTTAGGACATTTCCGGGATATTATCTTGGGCTACCGGATAATTGTTTTAACTGACCATGCACCCATACGCAACTTGTTTAAAGGAAAAAACTTGCACGGTAAGGTTGCACGTTGGTTTGGCAAGGTAATGGAGTTTGATCCAGAGGTCAGATATTTACCAGGCCGTCAAAATGTCGTAGCCGACGCGTTGAGTAGAAACATTGCTGCTACCATAGCCGAGGATGTTGCTCTTGCTGAGTATTCCTCAGACACGGTAAAAGCGGAACAACGTAATGATGTGATGTGGTCTCAAGTCATCTATGCCTTGGAGTCTGGCAACGAGACTTGTCTACCTGAACTCCCAGTACCAATGACTCACTTCCATCTTCAACAGGGTCTTTTGTATAAGCAACCCCCAGGGAAGGACACTGCATATCAGTTGGTTGTTCCTGCTACCTTACAGCAAGCCGTGCTACAGTTAGTTCATGACGTACCTCAAGCGTGTCATCCCGGTCGCGATAGATGCATACGTGAGGCGAGAAAGAAATACTATTGGCCAACCATGAGGAAGGACATAGAAGCCCACTTCAGTCAATGTGTCAAATGCGCGGAAATACGAGGAACGACGGGACTTCCGACTCCCATCTTAGAGTATCCTCTACCGGAAAAACCCATTGATCTCTTAGCGATGCCAAGAAGTCATCAAGGTTCAAGTTATGTACTGGTGGCAGTGGACCATTTCTCACGATTCACTGTTTTAGCACCTTTACAGACGAAAACTTCAGAGGAGGTGGCGCACGCTTTTGTGACTTCAGTGATTTGTCCATACTCTATACCCAAGGTATTGCTCAGCGATAATGGCAGTGAATTTCGTAACCAGGTGTTACAAGAAATCTGTCGTATGTATGGAGTAAAGCAAGTTTTTGTAACGCCTTACAGTCCAAAGAGCAATGGCCTGGTGGAGAGGACAAACAGGAAGATACTGGAAGTCTTGAGACCAGTAATAACCTCAAATCAAGAGGATAACTGGGAAGACTGGTTACCACATGTAGCGGCGAACATCAACTCCTCAGAAAATTCATCAACTGGGAAGTCTCCTCATTATATCCTTTATGGAGAAGAGAAAGTGTTACCCTACGATTTGTTGGCTGGACCTCCCACTCCAGTATACAACGAAGAAGACTACGCAAAGGTACAGTTGTTGAAATTCCGACGTATACACAGTGAAGTACGGAAAAGATTAAAAGCCTCAAGAGCGGAGATGATGGCGAAACAACACAAAGGTAGTCAAGAAAAGACGTTACAGGCAGGCCAGAAGGTCATGATCCACAACCCTGAGAGAATTTCCAAGCTCAGACCTAAGTTCCGCAGACCATATACCGTTGTGGAACGAGTACGTGGAAATACTTATAGAATAAAGGATGAAGCTAATGGAACTCAGGAGATAGTACATGCTGATAGGATCAAACTAGTAAGTCAAGAGCTAGGCCTAACTAACCCTGCGTCTGAAGTGTTGTCCCCTCTGTCTTCGTCGCAGTCTATGTCGTCGTCCGTACCTGTCCCTAACCAAGAGTATCGCAGCAAGCTACAATCCCACAACAAGAGTGATTAAGGGAGTATCTTCTCTTGCAGAAAAAAATGTGGCTGTGGCTCATACTCCTCGTGCGTTGCTTGGGGTGGACCTATGGAATGACTTCGGACACGGACACGGACACTGAAGAGCCCACTTGGAGAAGTCGTGGTAGTGGAAGATGCAGTATGCGTCTACTATCCAATGGAAGGCTATCTCCAAACGCCAGATATTTTCAAGGAGGTCTCCTCCAAGGGCTTGTCGAATCTCAGACAGCAACTGTTGGAAGTGGGAAAGATGTTTAATCGAAACCCACGATTGACGAACTCTGACACTGAAGCTTTGGAACGAACCTTGCATGGAATTGTTGAGCTTCAGACTAGGCATATAGACAGGCTCACCGACAGGCTCACTAACTTGCATGTTGCTTTACCTAACGAACACTCTGATCTTTCCAAGCATGTCCATGCACATACTAAGAGAGGACTTGTGGATTTTCTAGGAATCCTGTCTCAACAACTCTTTGGCACGGCATTAGATAAGGATGTAGTGCAATTGGGTAGACAGATGCATGACTTGACACTGGCCGCTAAAGCCAATAATAGATTAATCATGCATGTGTATAAACAGTTAGATGAGTTCACTAACAAAGCTACCGAGATAATTAGGACTACCAATCATCTAGTAGAGCTTGTGAACAACATCCAAATTCACCTACCAACCCTAGCTAACTTGGTGTTATTCGCTGAGTACTTACATGCTCTCGACGAGTCAACCACTGCTTTGGAGAAGCATGCAGCCAATATGGTGGACGGCTTAATCGATGCAAGTTTGAACAGGGTTAATGCTTTATTGCTGCCTACTAATATACTAACAAATGCACTTGATATAGCTATGTGGAAGCATGGACTTATGCCACTCTTTGATCTGAGTCAACTGGAATATTATTACCCATTGTTAGAGGCCCAGTTGACCCATGAAGGCATCCTGATATTGGTACCTATGAGGAATGCTGTAACGTACCAGGCATGGCGGTTCATTTCCTTCCCTTTTGCTACTGCTAATAATACACTTGTTGTTATTGAAGAGGGTCCAGAGGTGCTAGTTGTCTCAGATGACAAGAAATATGTAGCAGAAACGACTGTTGATGAATTTGAGAAGTGTAAGGCCTCATTTCTTGATCTCCATGTATGTCCTGCTTTCCATTTTGTCTTCGTACCATTAAAGGTAGAGGAGTGTAAGAGGGCCTTGTTGGACACAAATACTTCCTCTGCTCTTCAACGTTGCACCTTCCAACCCATTGAGCTGAAGTCAGTTTTCCATGCTCATATTCATGCGAAACAGTACTTTTACTTTCCTGAGACAGAGGACGTAACTGTGACTTGTGCCTCGCAGAATCAATTCCTTACAGTAAAGGGGTATATGGTGCACCTGATTTTTGTGAGTTACACAGTAAAGAGATAGCAGTTCTGCCTAGCAAGCATCATCTAGCTTTGTCAGTGAACTTCTCATCCCAGTTACGACCCTTTTTACCTTCATTCAATGTTACTTCCTTGAATGTGAACAGGCTGTCTCGTGTATTAAATGAGCTTACCTTCCTCTCCCACCTGAACAGGACTGATTTAAAGCCTTATGTACTGTCCTATCTTCCTTCATACCTTTCTCCTTCCTATTTTGGTCCTGGCGTTGGTCTTCTACTTATTGTGGTCTTGTCCTGTGTTTGTGGTTTAGGCTACTATTTAAGGCGCCAATTAAGGAACCCACTGAGACCACGTGTCCGTACTTGCAGATTGCAAGTGGATGTTCCTGAATAGTTAGCTACCCTACACTCTGGTTAGGCTACACGGTAATTAGGACAACAATGTCGACGAGGACGTCAATGGTGTGGCCGAGCGATGTTCTGGTGTCAACATCTTTTTCCATATGAAGTTGTAGTATCACACATTTTACATAACAATTTTTAAAGCTGTTTATTCATACTTAACAGTGTGTAATGAAGTGTGAATGATGAACAACCAAATATCATTTCGCTGTTAGCTGTGGTATAGAAAGAAGGTGGATGGCAGACCATAAGTGCCACCCTGTTTCAATTATAAAATGAAGGTTAGGAGAAGTGAAAAGATATCTGAATAGTGCATAAGTGTAAAGTCCTGGGGAACCATTTATTATGTTGGTATATATGAATGTACTTAATGCCATTTTATAGAGGTGTATAATGTGCTAGTAGAGTTGTCATTTATCTCTACTTTTTGCATAAGCCCAGAGTATATGTAAATGCTTGGCACCTCACTTAGCTGACCTCAGCACCGCGCCCTAGTCGGCTCGGTGAGCGTACAGCGTCAGAAGACGTTTTATAGTTATCAAGGGAGGTGGTATCGCTCTTACATATCTCTCGGGTCGCAGTTATATTATTCTGTACCCAATAAAGAGAGATTTAATCTGCTCATTTCTGTCACCTTACGCTACCACTTAATAACAGACCAGCTTCCACCTTCTAGTGGCAGAGGACCTTTGGTGGGGAGTGTCGGGCAGTGACGGCGAGTAGCTGACGTATACTACAGACAGTGTCGTCAATCTCCAACACGGTGGTCTAGTTATACCATAACAGCAGAACACATAATGTGTAGTCAACTGCTACTCCATAACGGCTACATTAAATTGGTCGCCAGCGGTGCAACGATACATATAATGGGTGCTAGCGGTGGCACGATATTTAGTGCTAGCCGTGTACCGATACACAAGAAGTGAACGGAAAGGTGACGGGTGGAGTTATCAGCATATGGGTGGATAGGATTAAATGTACAGCTTAGAAGGAAGAGAGCTGGTGATAGGACAAAGCCATGAGGAACATCACTATTGATAGCTCTTGGAGACGAACACTGGCCGTCTACAACAGCAGCTATAAAACGACCAGAAAGGAAGCTAAAGATGAAGGCACAGATGTAGGATAGAAACCATAAAAGGACGGCTTGGAAAAAAAGAGTAATGCCAGACTAGATCAAAAGTCTTTGGGATGTCAAGTGCCAAAGTTCCGAAACGAGAATGACCAGGAACAGAAATGAAGGTGAGGGAATCCATACTGCTGATCAGAAAGAATGTTGTGATAGAAAATATGCTTAAAATTTTTCTGTTAAGAATAGACCTAAAATCTTTTCAGACACAGGATAGTAAAGCAACTGGACGATAGTTATGGGGTTGGAAATGGCCACCCTTCCTTAGGACAGGTTGAATGAGAGCAAACTTCCAGCAAGAAGGAAAGGCACAAGTTGACAGACAAAGATGAGAGAGTTTACCAAGGCAGGGTGTAAGCACAGAAGCACAGTTTTTGAGGACAACAGGGGGGACCCCATCAGGCTCATATGCCTTGCTAGTACTGAGGTGAGTGGTGGTAGAAAATACATTAGCTGAAGAATTTTTAATGTCAGCCATGAGGAAGTGATGAACAGCCCCGGAATCCTCTAAGGTGGACTTGGAGGAGCAAGTTTGAGTGAAGAGTTCTGCTCTATCAGTAGATGAAATAGCCACAGAACCATCAGAGTGGAAAAGAAGAGGGAAGGATGATGAGGTAAAGTTCTTAGAATGGTTTTTGGCAAGGTGCCAGATGGAGAGGGAAGACTTCAAGTTGAGAGATCTTAGGTGGATGAAACTATTTTAAGCGAAGAACAGACTCAGCACAATTCCGGGCAGAAACATAAAAGAGATGAGATTCAGGGATGGGTTGCCTCTGGTACCTTTTGTTGGCCTTCTCCTTGTTGCAGACAGCATTAGAACAAGTATGATTAAACCAAGTTTTTTTTTTTGCATTAGTCACAGGATATGAAAAAGGAATGTATGCTTCCATGCATGAAAGACAAACCTCTGTAATGTGCAAGGCACACCCAGATAGCTGTCAGCCATGGAAGCAATAATCATTTCACGGAAAATGGAAGAAGTATTACCTGAAGGCCTCCCAATTGCAACTGCAAAGTGCCCCAGCCGCCACTTCTTGGGAGGATTTACAGGCCTTATTTGAGTGACAGGACGGGTTAAAGCGATAAGGTTGTGATCAGAGGAGCCCAACGGAGAGAAAAGATTAACATTGTAAGCTGAAGGAATAGATGTAAGGAAGAGGTCAAGTATGTTCAAACTCTCTCCAAGGCAGTTAGGGATATGGGTAGGGTGCTGTAGAAGCTGCTCTAGGTCATTAAGGATAGAGAAGATATAGGCTTGTTCGCCAGGTGGATCAGTGAAAGGAGAGGAGAGCTAAAGTAGTTGGTGAGCGCTGAAATCACCTAGAATGGAGATTTCAGAGAAAGGAGAAATGGATAGGATGTGTTCCATCTTAGAAGTAAGATAGTCGAAGAATTTTTCATCGTCAGTAGAATTAGGGGATATGTAAATAGCACAGATACAGTACTGTATATTTAGTCAGAGAGTGGCAGGATAGCAGAGGCCAAAGAGTAGAGAATTCATAAGATTCAAGTTCAGGAACACGAAAGCAAGATATGTTGTTGCGTACATATACACAGCAGCCACCTTTGGCTTTGAAATGAGTATCAAGAAAGCAGGAGGATAAAGAGAATGATTTGCTACCAGTCACCTCAGACAGCTGAGTCTCTGAGAGGAAGAGATGGTGCGTTTTAGACGAGAGGTGATGTTCAACAGAGAACATTTTAGAGGGAAGGCTGCAAATGTTGCGCAAAATGAAGAAGTTAGCCCGACAGTGTTTCCAGGCATCTCGTTTGGCCATCACCGGGAGAGGGGCAGATTGTGGGAGCTTTGATGTTGCCTCCACTCCCCTTGGGGACTCCAAGGCATGGTAATAGGACACCATATTTGTTGAATTTTGAATAAGAAGTATAGTGTGTAATATGCAAGTAGTTTGGTGTTGATAGTTAGAAGAACTTGTATCGCAGAGGATGCTGGCCTACGGTCTGTGTTATTGAAACACTGAAAACGTTCAGAAAAGGTGAATGGTCTTGAGCTCGTCCCGAGGGCTGTTGAAACTGGAGCTCCAGCTCTCCCTGTCATTAGCTTTCTATTCATCTTGGGATTACCTCCCTGCTCAGCTGGTGCTAGAGAGAGAGAGAGAGAGAGAGAGAGAGAGAGAGAGAAAGAGAGAGAGAGAAACTTATCACAGCCATCGCCGAGCGTTTCCAAAAATGTGTTAGATTGTAAGAATTTTAATAGGAGAGAATGTTCAAGTTTGGTCTTGTCCTGGATGTCAGGAGAAAGATAAAGATGAGTCTGGGGCTTGACTGCAGTTTTATTTTCCAGAGCAAGTTATCTTCACCAGCAGTACTAAAGCGAGAGCGGTTTATGCTAGCTAACTCAGTGCCCTCTGTTCCTGCATCCTCCACCATGCCTCTTCTCTCTCCTAACCCCTTCTGTCCCGTCTCTCCAAGTTCCTCTGTATATGACGTTGGGTCATGCGTGAGGGCACATGTAGAGGAACTTTCCTCGAGTGTGGAGTTTCCCATCGGGTGTCATACTGTGCAGTGTGTGAAATTATCTAGCTAGAATGTGCATTGCTGTTTCTTCCAGATCTCTCTAGCTTAACCGTGACTTTCCTAAAACCTTTTTATTACATACTAACAGTATATACGTCACTAGCTATTATGTAGTGTGTTATGATATAAGCTGCTGTACCTACGACAGCAGGTATTAACAATTTACATATCCTGTCATAATCTATTAATACACGGTATTCATCGCGATATCGTAGAAACATAACACATTGTAGAAGTATATTGTATGGATAGTATATGCAATGTAGTAAATACATGGAAGTAAAATTGAACATAGAATACTGTATAACATAATGTAGTGATATAGTAGCACAAATGTGTATGTACAACAGACATATGCAAATATTCACGCAATGGTAATATTGCAAGATCATTACATTATTATGGTGTTATGCCTATAGTCATGCTTAATGTTACACTCAACTTGTCTGATGATTAAGTGAAATACATAATTCTGGTAACACATAATTGTAGGAACATAGTAGTTACATCGTGTGAATGTAACTACTGTAATTGTAGTTTTAATTGTAATATTGTAATTGTTACAATATACCAGTAATATTGTAGTTAATTGTAGTGTGGTAATATTGTAGGTAATTTTAGTAACTGTAGTAATACTGTACAATTACATTGTAAGTTACATTGTAAATTGGGACATAATTGTGTGCACATGCATATAATTACACAATAGTAACACAACAGCAAGGTACGGCAGTCAGTCGTATTATGACTCAGTCATATATAACACTTTCTGTAGTAATATTACACATAATGTATACGCTTAGTTATGTTGCAGTTATTACTGAAAATGATATGTCACCCCATATTTTGTTATTTTATATGAATATATATATATGAATGAATCTCTCTCTCTCTCTCTCTCTCTCTCTCTCCACACACACACACACACACACACACACACACACACACACACACACACACACACACACACACACACACACACACACACACACACAATATGTACAACATTAACAATATAAACTCACTTGGTTTTCATTTGTATCTTTGGTGGACAATGTATGTGTCAGCACTGTGTGGAAATCCTTGTCCTCACGATTGTGTGAAAAAGGTAGTTCATTTTTGCTAACTTCATTCGTGCTTGCCATTTTTTTTCTCTCTCTCTCTTCTGAATTTTCTTTGTAATTAAATTTGTCTTGTCCCAATAGATAGCTTTAATTAATCACTGTTTATTACAGTTCTTTTAATCGCTCACTGTGTTAATGTAATGGTATATCTTATTTATTACTTTGTAGATGGAATGTTGCCTAGTTGTACACATGAAACACGGATATTATGTATGTGCCAAATGTATCAATGGTAACAATCTTTAGGAATAAAATTAATGAATGCTATAATAAATGAATGAATATATACGGTATATAATTATTAATGTTGGTGCAAGTACTTAGTGATTGCCTTAATGTAGATAAATGAAGTAGGTATATGTACGTAAGTTGTAATTATAAATCACGTTTTATATGTATATCTATCACTGTGTATTGTATATAAATGAAGTAAATATTCAATTCACTGATTTTAACCGTGGTGGGAATGGTGAATGTGGTGGTGATGTTGGTGTCAGACACGGGTTGATTGAGTGTTATGATGGTCTCAGCAAATGCTGGCACAGCGCAAGTCGACACCTGACTCTGGTACAATAGTTGTGGTGGTGATGGAAAATGGTGGGGAAGAATGGTGGGGAGAGATGAGGGTTGATGTGGGTATCAGTGTGATATCTCAGACCGGCATGTCAGTACTCTCACTGCAGGTCTCTTTCCTTTTGCTCCCCTTACTTCAGTTTCTTGCTTCTTACTTTTTGTGATTTACTTGTTGATTGCTGAAGACTGCTACTACTTGTAGGTGCGTGTAGATGATTATAGGTTTGTCTCGTAGACTTGTAACCTGTAGTTAATCATAGAGCTTGTTTTTCCTCACTTGTAACTCGTTTCTCCTCACTGTTTACTCACTTGTGGTTACTTGATCATAGAATTGTAGGCTTCTTTAGATGCTCGTGGTTTCTTGTACAGCGTTGAATTGTAGTTTCTTGCTGTATGGTGCGAACTTCTAGCTGATCTTGGTTACCATCTCACTTGCTTGTAGTTCACTTGTAAAATCGTGGTACCGGGTACCTTGTTTTGATTGTACAGTTGATTCTTAAATTGTTTGCTGATTGTTAATAGAGACGTTAATCAGGTTTCATTTATGGCTGCTGTTTATCATTGTAGAGGTTCAGGAGAATCTGCTGCTGCATAGGAATAGTTTGATTGATGATTGTTGCTTGTAGATGTGGCTTTTTTCATGGCAGTCGTAGATACTTGTAGTTAATCGTGAATCGTAGAACTGAAGCTCGTAGCTGAATAAAATTGTCGTAGCTGAAAGCTGAATGTTGATAAAATTGTGAGGCATAAATAGATTGTATTTTGGTTCATTGGTTCGCTGCTTGCCCCCAGTGTCGATTTACGTAGTCATATATAGACGTAGAGAGATACAGAGGCTGGATGTAAATCTAGATCATCGAATCACCGCCACGATAAAGTCGTAAGACGTCATATGGCTTGAACTTGTCGCTGTTCTTGTTTTCTGTCTCGTCAGTGTACAGTAAACTCAACTGTAGAATTTAGTTGTGGTTCGTAGGATTGCTGCAACCAAATAGTATCGCAGCCGTCACCGAGCGTTTCCAAAAATGTGTCGGATCGTAAGGATTTTAAGAGGAAAGAATGCTCAAGTTGGTCTTGTCGTGGATGGCAGGAGAGAGATAAAGATGAGTCTGGGGTTTGACTGCAGTTTTTTTTTTTTTCTCCAGAGGAAGTTATTTTCACAAGAGCAGTATTAAGGCGAGAGCGGTTTGTGCTAACTAACTCCGTGCCCTCTATTCCTGTCTCCTCCACCGTGCCTCCTCTCTCTCGAAATTTCTTCTGCCCTGTCTCTCTAATATGCCCTGTATATGACTGGTTGGGTCATGCGTGAGGGCATGTGTGGCGGAAGTTTCCACAACTGTGGAATTTCCCATCCGGTGTCATACTGTGCTGTGTGTGGATTTCCCTAGCTAGAATGTGCACTGCTGTTTCCTCCAGATTTGTCGAACTTAGGCATGACTTTCCTCAAACCTCTACATTACATATTATCAGAATACGAGTATATGTTATACCTATTATATAAAGTGTTATGATATTTTAGTGCCCTGACAAACTTTCTATCGCTTGTATTAAAGAAACACAAAAGTACTGGGTGATTTACTACTGTGAGGTCCCAGATAAACTTCATTGTATGTTATTAATGCACAAATTTAAATGAATATCTGTACTTACAAATCCCAACCTAAGGCCCGTAATCTCGTTGGTAAAGGAAGCTCCATAACACTTCTTACTTAGGAAATTGTCTTTGGATATGAGTGGTTAGTATCCTCTTGCATGTTATTTATGCAGAGTATGGCAGTATTAGAAGGATTTGTTTAACACGAAAAAGGGTAATAAGGTGTAATAAACAAAATAAATTGGTTAGGATGAGGTGTTAGGGAACCTTCTTATCTGACAAGAAAACCACCTTAAGTCAGTCATATGATGCAACTGATGAGACCCCCGATAATGACTCTTAAGAGACATATGCTGGAAACAAAATGCTGTTCCTTCACCAGCACTGCAATGGAAGACAATCATTTGGACGGTATTCTCATTAACTGAGGAAGCTCCATAACACCTTTTTTTTCTAGGAGATTAATTTTGCTTATTACACCTTACTCTCCTTTTCTGCATTCCATGAATCCTTCCAACATCGCCATAATCTGCATAAATAAAGTACAAAATGATATTTACCAGCCATATTTAAAAGTAAATGGCTAAGAAGAGGTGTTAGGGAGCTTCCTTAACTTGCAAGAATACAGGTCTTGGTAACCTGTGTCGATTGTGCAGTGCTTGATAACTAACCGAGCATTATTAATTCTCCTGATTTAATTAAAGTTTTGTCCCGGCTGTAGGATTTCTTTAAGGGAAAACGGGTTAAATACAACCCTTGCAAACTTTATTAGCTAGAAAAATTATATATATATATATATATATATATATATATATATATCTATATATATATATATATATATATATATATATATATATATATATATTAGGGAGAATGCAGCCAGTCCAGTGAAAAAGTTGCTCCGAAAAAGTTTCACTTGAGTCAGCTTTCAAGACTTGGTATAACTAAGGATAAACTGAAGTGACAAAAGTATGTTCCAACGTTCACTTAAACCTGTTCGGTACTAAACAAAAGTATTGAAGATATTTGGGAGACTCATGAATAGTGAATCACCCTGTATTAGATAAATGTGGGACCTTTCGGGCCGTAGTTTTGCGTCTTCTTCATCTCAGTTAGTCTGCCACAATTCTATTATGTTCAAGTTAGGAAGGATGTCTAACAATGAATGTGTCACTGAAGGTTTGTCTAATCCGTATAGTTAGAAACACCTTTCCTGTGGGATTATGTCATGAAAGTGCAGCAGAAATACAATAATTTCTATGTCACTGTTCATTCGTATCACTTATGAAGGCTCCAATGAGCATCCATACGTCGGCCTTGGTCACTTTGTGGCGCCACGCTGCTCGATCTCTGGCAGCCTCCCCATTAAGTCCCTTATCCGTGAGGTCACAACATGACCTCGTCCCAGGTCTTTTTGGTCTGCCTCTGTATTGAAGGGATTAATGTTAACCCAAAACGAAGAACACACGCAATGATATATTTGGGGTGATGTGGAGATGTACTGTAAACGAGTAGGTAGAAGTAGGTGTGATTCTTTGCATTAAAAATCTCGATTACATATTACCATTCTCTGCATCATAAAATGTTTCATTCATTATCGGTGAAAATTATTACATTGTTCAATCGTGGCCTGACACTGACGCTGGCAGGTAGTTGTTGCTGTTTTTGTTCAACCGCGGTCTGCCTGGCTGAGCAGACCCGTCGACCACAGCTAAGAATTTTCTCTATGGAGTTGTTTCATAGGTTGTTCACACTGTTGCTGTTATGTCTGTGTCTTTGTGTGACATATGCTGTGCAATGCTCCATTACGCGTGCTATGCTGTGAGGGCCTGTTCTACAAGCAGGGCATGTGCCATCTGTGATTCCTTACATCCCGAATCTTGTAACAGCAGGCAGGAATCCCGCCACTGCAACCACCAAAAAATATGTTTTGGCTGTATGGATTCCTCAACTGGTCACTAATACAGTATATCAGCTTGGAACCCCACAGCTGATCACCAATTTATATATATATATATATATATATATATATATATATATATATATATATATATATATATATATATATATATATATATATATATATATATATATATCAACTGAGTCGTGACCTCACAGGTTAACGTTGCTCCTGGTCAAGTCACTTCCGGCTGACACACTCCACCAAAACGTCTTCTCACACACTGGAGATGGTGGTAATCGGTGTAGGGTCCTGTTGACGGAATTTAGAAGGCAGCGTGTGCAGGTGAGCTGAAACTGAGCAGATTAAATCTCTGTTAATTGGCCACAGAAAGATACAACTGCGACACAGAGAGCTCAGAGTTAAACGTCCCTCTCGTTCTAATGATACGTGCTTTCTGCCCTAGCTGGCCACCATCCCCTCTGGGTGTGGCGCCGAGTCAGCTAAATCAGAGGTGTTAAACCTCCACAGACAGCTGGGATTTATACATGAATAGAAGCATCATAACTGTACCATGTACATTATACACCTCAGTAAAACAGTATTGTTTACATTAAAGTATACCAACAAGGTAAATATTTCCCCCAAGACTTAAACATATATACAATTCATATTTCTCTATCGCCTTCCCTTTACTCTAGGTTTTTATTAAAAGAAGATGTCTGATTCCGCATCCTATCCCCAGCCACACTTTACAGTGAAATGGCGTTTGTTTGTTTAATTCACACTTTGTTGTACATTGTTAATTATGAATAAACAACTTTATATGTAATATGTTACAATAGTGTGAAACTACAACTAGTCATGGGAAACAATATTGGCACCAGAACAATCTAAGCTGGTACCTGAGGAGGGCAGGGTGATCATTTTACATAGTCCAGCTGGGAGAACTCTATTAGCTCTGTTTACGGATACCTCTGGTGACTGGATGTCGGGAGGGAAGGCGAGGGGCTTCAAGTACAGTGTACTGATCGAGTTATATGCTCTGTGCATGTTATGGTATGTATGTGTTTGTTCATTGGTAGTGCTGGAGTGTTTGGAAGTGGGATGTCACTGAAAAGGGTCTGTTAGGCTAATGTTTGTGTGGTGACTTTTTTATGTCTCTAGTTGTGTTATGTGGCTCTGTCATCATTGTCATGTAAAGACAGGGTCGTTGTGTGTTAGCATAGGTTGCTACATAGAATTCATTGGTAGTACTGGAGTGTTTGGAAGTGGGATGTCATTGAAAAGGGTCTGTTAATGTTTGTGTGCTGACTGTTTTATGTTTCTGGTTGTGTTGTGTGGCTCTGTCATGTAAAAACAGGGGCATTGTGTGTTAGCACAGGTTGCTGCATAAATTACGAATATGCCCTATGCAGATTAAGATATTTTCCAACGGGGAGGACTTTGGTTTCGATGTGTAAATGATCTGAGGTAGTGATATAGGTGCAGCCAGTGATGATGCATACAGCGTTGTTCTGTATGGTCTGCAGGTGTTGTAGTGGGTGTTAGATAGGATGGAGGTCCATGCCAGGGAGGAGGACATCACTAATCTGATATATTGTTACCCGTCCCCACCCCAGAGGGCCTCAGGAACGGGTATTGTTTTCACTCTGTTTGTCTGTTTGTCTGTCTTTCTGTCTGTCTGTTAACATTAGCGAAAACTACTGGTACGATTTTGACAACAATTACGGCGATGATGGCCTATGACCTTCTAATCACCTGATTAGATTTTGGGCCAAATTGGGCCAAGGCCTAGGCTGTAGGACCAAAAAATGTTTTTAAAAAGTAAAAATTTTTTTTTTTTTTTTTTTTTTTTTTTTACCATAACTCCTTTCAAATGTACCATATTGACATGAAACCAAAACCTAAAGGTGCATCTTTCAAATCTGCATCCTATAACATGCCCCTTTACATCAGGGGGGGTCACCCTCTAGTTAGGGATAGGAGGGTGAATATCTGGTGGGTCCAGCCAAAAAATTTCAGATGGGCATAAAATTTTCAGTTTTCATCCTATTTATTCCAAATTTCCTGTGTGACATCTTTGACTAGATATCCTATTGTATTTATGCATCAGCACTATATATTTTTTTTTTTTAAATGTATCCGACTCTAGGCATAGGCTTCACAGCCTGCTGTCAAGACCCAGCAGTCCTCCTACATACCATACACCTCTACATGTCACCACTTCGGTGCTAACACCCACCGGCCATATTGAATACATGCTAGGGCTGTTTCATACAGGACTGGTGTACTGGTATTAGCGGGGGTATTTTTGCGACATGTCGGCGGGTCTTCTGGTAGATCAGTAAAGCCAGATTTAATGAAATTCAAATCCTTAAACTGTTCCCTTTCCCAGTGGAGATTTGAACCTACGTCCTTTGGGACTGCAAGCCACGTCTCTACTGATTGAGCCACCGCCTCACCCAAATTACTGCCAGGGACGGGTTTGTTGTGCCTTGGCGCCCTTTCTTGTTTGTAGAATGAGGAGATTGTTTCTTTCTGTTGCCCTAAGGTTGTCCATGTAAGCACCTTAAGTGCACTGAGTCTGAGGTGTACTGCCTCATGTGGTTTTGTATGTGGTCCTTGAAAGTAAATCCAGTATCACATGACATTCCAAGGATCTTAGAGGAGGATGTGTGTGTCACAGGTACATTGTTAAGTGTGATGTTAGCGATGAGAAACAAAAAGTGTCGCAAAATTTGATGAAAACATATGCTGAAAGGCTCAATCTATGTTGCGTTCTGCTTTATGTCACACGGACGGCTGGTCACACGGACATGAGTTGTCATTTCCTCGTACTGACGAGCCTGTGGATGCCAGCATATTTTGGGCAAAAAAAGCATACCAAATCTATGTATTATATTTTTCCGTCTGCTACCTTTATTTGATACCAGTGAAGTGTTTCCCATCTGTTCTCCTTTTCACTACCGTGTCAACATTGTTACAGAATTAACAGAATAATTGTCCAGATATGAGTCCTCCATATTTATTAATTTAACTTCTAAATTAATGTATTAAGCTGGCAGTTATGAGTTGCAATTGTAATAACCTGTGTCATCAATTAAATTTGCCCAAAGTATTCAACATATAAGAACAGAGTTAACTGTATAACGATAACTGAATGTTTATTGAGTGGTGAACTTAATCCCATTGGCTGGAGTTCGAATGTTTTGCACACTTCACACACACACACACACACACATACACACAGACACACACAGATGGAGACAGAGACAGACAGACATAGAGAACTGCTGTACCCGCTCCTTTAATTCATCTATAAGATTTTGCTGACAAGCCAGTGAGGGGGAGTAGTTGCGTATGTACAGTAAACAACAATAATCGTGTGAAATTTGGTGAAAACATAGCTAACGGGCTAAGCGTCTGGTACATTCCGCCGTCTGTCATATGGACGGTTCATAATGTTTCACGAGTTACATTTAATCTTCGGACAAAACCGCGACACGACTACTGTTGCTCACTGTACACCTTGTTGCAGGTTTAGTGACAGTCTCCGGCAGCAGAATCAGCAGAGAGACAGGGGGTCCACCAGGCAACACTAGGGACATGCCCTGGAGAGAGATCAAAGCCATCCGAGCCGATCACGCAGTCAATTTTGTCGTTAATCTCTCTCTCTCTCCCTCTCTCTCTCTCTAAGTCCCATTCGATCGTCATAAGCAGATGAAATCGAGGTCCACAAGCACATGGTCTCCAGGCTGAACCACTGAGTTGATCACGTTGAAAAAAATTTACATTGTTCTGTGTCTAACTTTTCCTGTCTCCTCCGCCTCCCTCACCTCTCAACATGTACTGGATTCCACTGAGTGGAGGGAGGAAAGCAGGAGAGATCACCTTCATCATCATGTGAACTCAAGTCGAACGAACGATGAAGAAACCTTAATCCGTGAAGAAAGAGTGTAAGATAGAAGCAAAGTCAAGGCTGCCCATCTTGACGTACCGCATAATAGTGGCATTGGTCTGCCAGGCCACAACGACGCGATATTGACACTCTCCAGAATGAGACACGCCAGCTTGGTTTTCTTTTTCTTTTTTCTCAATGAAATTTACCTCGGTTCGGAAAAAAAAAAAAATTGTATTATGCTAACTCTCTTGAAGATTTTGGATGAATTACTTCAAACTGATGCCAGTTTCCTTCTGTCCTCCTCCTGAGTAATTACCATAATCTAGACTAGCTGGCAACACATTGATTTCTGCCCATAGACGCTGCCAGCAATCGCCACGTGAAGCAATTATTTATTAATAAATCTATACTCAGTCAAGTTGTGCAGAGAGATCATTAACTGATTATCACTAAGGGAAACGTTTTAGCAAGAACTGAGAAGGTTAAAGTTGCCTGCCTTGTAGTACTGTGCTTTATAGGTGTCAGTGTCAGGCTGCGGGCACACTTGCTCCAAACATGTGATCATCAAGAGGAAACAAGGCTCAAGGGTTCATGCAACAATCAGACTCGGGTACTGCAGCGGCTCTACCACCGATCTTCCTTTTCTCGTGATGATCACATGTTTGGAACAGGAGTGGATGCACATTTAGTGACGTGAAGGTCGTCCATCAAGTGTAAGGTTACAGGATTTGGCAACACAGGCGTGAGATTCCTGGCATAGCTCCTCACCACCACCAAGGCTGTCAACATCCACCCAGTGAGCATCTCCACAAGCACCATCCACTTCGCTAGCTATCTGGGAACACACATCATCATTAACTTTACATTACTAATCATCATAATCATTTTCATCATCACCATCATTATCATCACAATAACCAGTAAAGTGCACCTTGTGAGTGGGTGACGAGCGAGCTAGAGTTTTTACGTAGGCCTATCACCATACTTTCATCTCGGTGTAAACTTCAACATTTCCGCAGAGGTACTTGAACAATAACAGAAGAATAATTTAGCTAAAATATTTACTTTCTTCCATTTTCTCTCTCTCCCGTTTTCTCTCTAGATGCGCATATAGTGAGGGGAGGTAGCATATATCACATGTGCAATATTCAGTTATCTGTTCCCGACTTGCTGTGTCAACGACCTGTGTCGGTAAAAGCCTGGCTACTGATTGAATGACAAAACAAAGAAATGGGATAATTACCCAAGCTGATTTCACCCCATAAACGTAGAAAAAAACGTTCATGTAAAATCAATAACGTAATATCGGATATTTGATTGTCAGAATTCAGGGAAGAAAACATAGTATTGCGACAGGAAATCTTTTTTAATTCGATTTCATAGTGGAGCATGTCATTTAAAGTCCTCAGTACTTTCCCCTTGGAAAGCTGAGATTCCAAGGGTTTTTTTTGGTCTTATGAGTAAATATATTGCTAAAAACAATAACTGTTGAATGTGTCTACTACCAGCTGAAAGAATCTATTCTCTGTCTCACATAGTAGAAAAACTATTAGCCTCTGGAAACCATCGCGGTCAGGCCGTGTCGTGTCGGGCCGTTCATTTCTCAGCTGAACGTAAATATCGCTTCACTCACTGCGCTAGCTCATTCATAATAATCATCAATCTTCCTATCGTCACCATCATTATCAGCATGAATAACTCCATTGTGTTCTCTCTGAAATAATTATCACAGATCACTTCAACAATCACGGAATAAAGGTTTGGCTCACCTAGATCCTGTTTTGAGTCTTATTTCTATTAGGAGCAGAAAAAAAAAAAAAAAACTTGGTAATTTTTATTCCTCCATCTCTCAGCTTGACACAATTTTCCACATCACTATCATATAACCTAGTCAAAAACGTTGAAATAGGACCTGAGTTTAGTTCCAGTGATCACCGAATTATACAGTTTAATAATACTACTGAAAAAGTAAATGAAATGGAGAGCAAAGAAAAGGTCCCAGATTATCGTAGAGCTGATTTCACTAGGCTCTGAACGCTACTTGCAACTGCGGATTGGAATCAAATGTCTGAAACCGATGACATAAATCAAGCATGGGAAATATTCATCAAAAAATTTAACGAAGCGGTAAAGTCATGTGTGCCACTACGTAACAGGCGTCCAGCTGGTAATAGTAAACCAAAGTGGTGGTCCAGTGAAATTAAAAGAAACTTAATTGCCAAAAAACAGGCATACCATAAATATAAAACTACACAAAATAATGATGATAAATTACAGTATGAAAGTCTTCGCCGCATATCGAAAAGACTTATTAAACAAAGCAAAAAAGCACTGGAGATCCACATTGCTAATACTTGCAATCAAATCCTAAAGAATTTTACAGTTACATTAGAAAGAAAAAGGTTATGGCTACATCAATAGGTCCTCTAAAAACGAACAATGGCAAACACACAGAAAATGAGGTCGAAATGGCAAACATTCTAAACGATTACTTTGCGTCTGTTTTTACAGTTGAAAACACAACCAGAAACCACTGCTACTCACAAACCAAGCAAACAGCACAGTTCTTAGTAACTATGATTTTCATAATAACGATATCCTTGCAGTCATAAATAGTACGAACATAAACAAAACCCCTGGCGCCGATAAAATATCACCGAGAATTCTCAGAGAAGCAAAAAATGAGTTACTGCTTCCACTCTCTATCTTATTCAGTAAATCGTTAAGTACAGGGAAAGTTCCATGCGAATGGAAACTAGCCAATGTAACACCTATTTTCAAAAAAGGAAATGAGTCGCACCCAGGAAGTTACAGACCAGTCAGCTTAACATCAATAGTGTGCAAGTTGATGGAAAAAATCATAAGAGATAAAATAGTTAATCATCTAGAAGAAAATAATATAAGTAAAGACTCGCAGCATGAATTCAGATATCGTCGTTCATGCTTATCTAACTTACTGGACTTCTTCCATGATGTTTACAAATCATAAGATGACTCAAGGGCAGTAGATATAATTTACCTCGACTTTCAGAAAGCATTTGACACTGTCCCTCACAAGGGTCTCATGAGCAAAATAGAAGTTCATGGAATAAAAGGAAATACGCAGAAATGGTTACAAGACTGTCTTTCAGACCGAAAATAGCGAGTTGTGATAAACGGAGAGGAATCCAAATGGCGTAATGTGATCAGCGGCTTTCCCCAAGGCTCAGTACTTGACCAATACTTTTTATTATCTATATAAATGATATTGATGAGGATCTAAGTTGTAAAGTATCCAAATTTGCAGATGATACTGAAATAACCAGTAAAGTCTATCTATCTCTCTATCTATAGCCTGACGCCCTAATCCCGCAAAGGGTGGCCGCAGACAAAACGCCTCCAAGTCGTTCTGTCACCCACCATTTGACTACCCTCCCCCCAACTCACCCCTCCCTCCCTCATATACCTCTCAACCCCATCCCTCCACCTCATCCTCGGTCTACCTCTCCCTCTCCCTCCCTCCACATCACCTACATATACCCTCTTAGTCAGTCTTTCATTCTCCATTCTCTTCACATGTCCAAACCACCTCAGTGTATTTCTCTTAATCTTCTCAACCACATCCACATCCACCTCACAGCGTTCCTTCACTTCTTCATTCGTCAACCTGTCCCTCCACGTCACTCCACATGCTCCTCTCAAGTAATTCATTTCCACTGCTCTCACTCTTGACTTGTTCCCCTCTTGCAAGGTCCATGCCTCGCTTCCATACGTCAGAGTAGGGATCACAATACTATCATGCAGTGACTTCTTAACTTCCATACTCACCTCCCTATTTCTCATCACTGCTTTCAGTGTACCAACAACCTTCCTTCCCTGCTGTACCCTTTCACGCACTTCATCCCCCAAAGTTCCATCCTTACTCATCACACTACTCAAGTACTTGAATGCACTCACATTCTCCATATCCTCACCATCCACCCTCGCTGCACACTCTGTGACTTCATTCCTCTGAAACACCTAACTTTACTTTTGTTTACATTAACTTTCAGATTCCTCCTCCTACACACTGTCCCAAATTCATTCACCAAGCCTTGCAACTCCCAATCATCTTCACTCAACAGTACTGTATCATCAGCAAACAGCAACACCGGGAGCTTCCAAATCTCACCCTCATTCATTAGAGCCACCCCCACATCCACTGCCCTACCCTGCACCTCCTTTACAACCCCATCCATGTATATATTAAATAGCCATGGAGACATCACACAACCCTGTTTCAGTCCCACACTGAGATCAAAGAACTCACTCAGCTCACCATCCACTCGCACCGTAACCCTAGCTCCCTCGTACATACTCTTCACAGCAGTCAACAATTTCCCCTCTATTCCATATATTCTTAATACCTTCCACATACCTTGCCTATCTATTCTGTCATAAGCTTTCTCTAAGTCCATGAAGGCAGCATACACTTTCCTTCCCTTCTCTAGATACTTCTCCACTAAACATCTTATAACAAATATCTGATCTACACACCCTTTTCCCTTCCTAAATCCCCCTTGTTCTTCTCCATCTAGCTCCTCTGTCATATGCCTAACCCTATCAATGATTATTCTACCATATATTTTACCAGTCACACTAAGTAGGCAAATACCCCTATGGTTACCATATACTTCTCTCTCTCCTTTTCCTTTGTATAAAGGAACAATTATACTTGATTTCCAGTCCTCTGGAACCCTTCCCTCATCCCAAGCCAATCTACACAACTTCCATATCCACTCCACAACAATCTCACCCCCATACCTAAGCATTTCACCACACACTCCATCAATTCCTGGGGCCTTTCCCAACTTAATATTCTTCATCGCTTCCACTACTTCCGCCCTACTGATCTCTTCCTCCCTCCTCTCATCTCTTCTTCTCCCAGCCATTCCCCAACCACTTATACTCGCACTGCTCTCACTCTCCACATTCAACAAATCCTCAAAGTGCTCCTTCCATCTCCTCAGTTTCTCTCTCTTCTCCACCAACAATCTATTATTCCTATCTTTCACTCCCCTACTATTTCCCATTTCACACTGCCTTACTTTCTTTACCTCCTTCCAAAACAATTTCCTACTCTCCCTCCATTTCACACTCAGATTCCTCCCAAAGTCCTCATCCACTTTCTTTTTACTCTCCTTCACCAATCTCTTAACCTCCTTTCTCCTGCTCACATATACCTCTCTCTTCTCTCTCTCATCTTCTCCCCTACCTCTACTCGCTAACCATTCACTATATGCCTTCTTCTTTTGTTCCCTAGCTCGTTTCACCTCATCATTCCACCATGCTGTCCCTTGCACACCCTTGCATCTCCTCCTCACTCCACAAACCGCCTCACACGTTGCTCCTATCTCTTCCGTGAATATCTTACATACGTCTTCCACCCCTTCCATCTGCTCTAGCTCATACCTTCCCAGTCTTTCTTCCACTATGCTCTTATACTCTGTCATTTTCTCACTATCTTGCAATTTCTCCACTCTTCTCACAGGAGTTGCTTCCTTCTGTCTTCCCCTTCGTCTCCTCAACCACTTTCTTTGCAGCTCTACCTTGGCCATCACTAAGTGATGGTCCGAGACTCCATTTCCCCACCCTCTCCACACTCTTGCATCCAACACTTGTCTTCTCATTCGCTCATTAAAGTAAAGTAACTTCAAAATTACAGTGGCAGGAGTTACAAAATGACCTTAATACTTTAGCAAGCTGGGCAGAAAAATGGCAAATGAAATTCAACACAGAAAAATGTAAAGTACTTCATATTGGAAGTAACAATGTCCATGCGAACTACAAAATGGACAATATCGAGTTATCACGTGCAGACAATGAAAAGGATCTTGGTGTGATAATATCAAATGACCTAAAACCAAGTAGTGCACCGAGGCGGTTAAAATTGCAAACAAGATGGTGGGTTTTATTGGAAGAACTTTCTAGTTTAATTAAATCGGAAAAGGTCATACTTGCTTTGTACAACTCACTAGTGCGCCCCCATCTTGAGTATTGTGTGCAATTCTGGTCTCCATACTACAGAAAGGATATTGAAAAATTAGAGTCCAGCTGGTAATAGTAAACCAAAGTGGTGGTCCAGTGAAATTAAAAGAAACTTAATTGCCAAAAAACAGGCATACCATAAATATAAAACTACACAAAATAATGATGATAAATTACAGTATGAAAGTCTCCGCCGCATATCGAAAAGACTTATTAAACAAAGCAAAAGAGCACTGGAGATCCACATTGCTAATACTTGCAATCAAATCCTAAAGAATTTTACAGTTACATTAGAAAGAAAAAGGTTATGACTACATCAATAGGTTCTCTAGAAACGAACAATGGCAAACACACAGAAAATGAGGTCGAAATGGCAAACATTCTAAACGATTACTTTGCGTCTGTTTTTACAGTTGAAAACACCACCAGAAACCCACTGCTACCCACAAACCAAGCAAACAGCACAGTTCTTAGTAACTATGATATCCATAAAAACGATATCCTTTCAGTCATAAATAGTACGAACATAAACAAAACCCCTGGCCCCGATAAAATATCACCGAGAATTCTCAGAGAAGCAAAAAATGAGTTACTGCTGCCGCTCTCTGTCTTATTCAATAAATCGTTAAGTACTAGGAATGTTCCATGCGAATGGAAACTAGCCAATGTAACACCTATTTTCCAAAAAGGAAATGAGTCGCACCCAGGAAATTACAGACCAATCAGCTTAACATCAATAGTGTGCAAGTTGATGGAAAAAATCATAAGAGATAAAATAGTTAATTATCTAGAAGAAAATAATATAACTAAAGACTCGCAGCATGCATTCAGACATCGTCGTTCATGCTTATCTAACTTACTGGACTTCTTCCATGATGTTTACAAATCATACGAACCTCGACTTTCAGAAAACATTTGACACTGTCCCTCACAAGGGTCTCATGAGCAAAATAGAAGTTCATGGAATAAAAGGAAATACGCAGAAATGGTTACAAGACTGTCTTTCAGACCGAAAACAGCGAGTTGTGATAAACGGAGAGGAATCCAAATGGCGTAATGTGATCAGCGGCTTTCCCCAAGGCTCAGTACTTGGACCAATACTTTTTAATAACCATATAAATGATATTGATGAGGGTCTAAGTTGTAAAGTATCCAAATTTGCAGATGATACTAAAATAACCAGTAAAGTAACTTCAAAATTACTGTGGCAGGAGTTACAAAATGACCTTAATAATTAGGAAGCTGGGCAGAAAAATGGCAAATGAAATTCAACACAGAAAAATGTAAAGTACTTCATATTGGAAGTAACAATGTCCATGCGAACTACAAAATTAACAATATCGAGTTATCACGTACAGACAATGAAAAGGATCTTGGTGTGATAATATCAAATGACCTAAAACCAAGTAGCGCACCGAGGCGGTTAAAATTGCAAACAAGCTGGTGGGTTTTATTGGAAGAACTTTCGAGTTTAAATCGGAAAAGGTCATACTTGCTTTGTACAACTCACTAGTGCGCCCCCATCTTAAGTATTGTGTGCAATTCTGGTCTCCATACTACAGAAAGGATATTGAAAAATTAGAGAAAATTAGCGAAGAATCATAAAAATGATACTACGACTTAGAAACAAACCATATGAGGAACGCCTTGAAGAACTTAAATTATTTAGCCTAACGAAGCGCAGGTTAAGAGGGGACCTTATTGAAGTTTTCAAAATCATGAAGGGATATGACAACTTAGACATGAATAAATATTTTGATATAGACCGGTCGAGACAAACCAGAAGTAATGGCTGGAAAATTATGGGAAAGCGTTTCCAATCCCATGAAGCAAAATACTTCTTCTTTAACAGAGTTGTAAATATGTGGAACAGATTACCCTCAGATACCATGAACAGTATCTCAACTGAGACATTCAAAAACAAAATAGACAAGTATTTCCACGAGAATCCTCAGCTGACTCTTTTCCTGTTTGAATAACTTGCTTTTATAGCTACGTGTAAGTTCATTCCCTTTTTGTCTACAAGACACCCTGTAAACAACGTACCCGTACATAGTGTCACATCACGTCATTATACATTTTTCAATTTATTCAGTGCAAGTAAAGTAATATAAGCACAGATTAGGATCTGCACAGATAGCCCTGAGTTAACGGTCACTACTCTTACTTTTGACCTGTGATGGGCTGTGGATCACTGAGGGTCTCTGTTAGTCAAGTGACCACCATCGGGATTTTTTTAATGTACCAGGGGTCACTGCTTCAGGATGAAACTTGTGTACTTGTCCCACATGGGAGAGTTCTTTGTCTCAATGGAGTGAACGGAGCTAGGGCCTGATTGACTGCTGCCTACCTTAAAAGCGCCAGGCAAGGCTGCCACACCACCCCTAAACATCCAGGCTGTGCAGTCCCCTCATGTATACAGGACACCCCATAAACTTAACATAGCATCACATCACGTCATTATACGTTTTTCAGTTTACTCAGTGCAAATGAGGTAATATGCAGTAAGCACAGATTAGGATCGGCCCAGATAGCCCTGATTTAACGGTCACTACTCTTACTTAAGACCTGTGATGGGCTGTGGATTACTGAGGGTCCCTGTTAGTCAAGTGACCACCATCAGGATTTTCTTTAATGTACCAGGGGTCACTGCTTCAGGATGAAACGTGTACTTGTCCCACATGGGAGAGTTCCTTGCCTCAGTGGAGTGAATGGAGCTAGGGCCTGATTGACTGCTGCCTACCCAAAAAGCGCCAGGCAAGGCTGCCGCACCACCCCTAAACATCCACTCTGTGCATTGCACATCCACACTGTGCACTGTGCAGCCCCCTTTTATCTAAGACACCCGTTGTATATATTTTTCAATCTCCCCAATGCAAAGGAAGCAATATAAGCACAGATTAGGATCTGCACAGCTAACCCTGAGTTAATGGTCACTACTCTCACTTTCGACCTGTGATGGGCTGTGGATCACTGAGGGTCCCTGTTAGTCAAGTAACCACCATCGGGATTTTTTTAATGTACCAGGGGTCACTGCTTCAGGATGAAACTTGTGTACTTGTCCCACATGGGAGAGTTCCTTGTCTCAGTGGAGCGAACGGAGCTAGGGCCTGATTGACTGCTGCCTACCTCAAAAGCATCAGGCAAGGCTGCCGCACCACCCCTAAACATCCACACTGTGCAGTGTGTAGTTTCCAGGTTACGTCCACAGACTTCCCATAAACTCAATGTACCGGTTTATAATGTCATGCTGTTTATTTGATTACTTTCTCTTTCAGGTTACTCAATCGTGTAGCTTATAGACAAAATATTATAGAATGTGACTTTTCCTTTCCAGTTTTTCCTATGAAATTTCCATGTCAGTTTTTCCATGCTGCATGGTGGTCTCTCTCACTTTTTCCTGGAGGGTTTGGTGGTGGGGGAAGCCTCCTTGCTTTACTATCCATATCCTTCAGCATGTAGAATTAGATCTTGTAGTCATAGTTTTCTCTGTAACAAGCAGCCTCGAAAGGACCATAAGGTCTGTTGCTGTTTGCTTCACTATGTAATCCTACTATGAAGAATGCACAGCTCAGTCCGTCACCTTCTCTTAACCCATGGATTGCGCAATTACCATTTTCCTATCCCACCCCGTGGTATGCAAAATTATTTTCTTTTGTTTTTGTTTTTGTTTAGTGTAAACTTGAAGATAAACATCCAGGGCATCATCTGGTGAAAAATAAAATTCTCTCTCTCTCTCTCTCTCTCTCTCTCTCTCTCTCTCTCTCCATCTTTGCCTAGCGCCATGCGTAAGTTTCCATAGGGGTGTAGTGAACAAATGAAAATATATATATATATATATATATATATATATATATATATATATATATATATATATATATATATATATATATCCAGGGGCAGGATCCCACTGCTACCTGGCACGTCCCCGGGTGGCAGATAGGGGAAGGCCTTGTAGATATGCAAGGTACCGTCTTAGACAGCGTGGACCATGGGACCCCCTATAGATATATAGGGCTCCACCGAATATAACGCATAAGGCGGCAGAAAAATTATATCTCACCAGAAACTATGTGGCAGGGAGGTGAGATTATTTGCCACAATCCTCCCAACCAAACATAAGTTCTATTGCAAAGTACTTGACGGGCGTTCCTGTTGGATCATCGTCTACTAAAGGCCCAACTGCACTGCCTCCTGTGCTTACGGGCAGTGTGCCACCGAAAGTGAGTAGGCACTGTGTTGGCAAGTTAGAGACTGGGATATTAAATACTGTTAAATCCAAGAAGATCTATGCATACAATGTAAGAAGCCTTGCTGAAGATTACAAGCTTGATAACTTAATGGCTGAACTAGAAAACATTAGTTGGGATATTGTAGGTTTGAGTGAGACCCACAGAAAAGAAGAAAAAGTAATTCAACTCAATGACAGTGGCCACCTATTTTACTACAGAGGAAGGGAAAATGAAAGAGTTAGTGGTGTAGGATTTCTAATTAACAGAAATCTTGCAGACAACATCGTTAATTTCAGTAGTGTATTTGACAGAGCAGCAGTGGTTGTAATCAGACTATGCAAAAAATATACCCTGAAAGTAATACAAGTATATGCACCAATTCTCAGAGCTCAGATGAAGAAATTGAAACATTCTATGATGACATCTCCCAGATTAAGACCACCTATACTATACTATACTCATGGGAGACTTCATTGCAAAAGTTGGAAAATCAAAAAATGGAGAAGCATGTATGGGACAATTTGGAGTGGGAGAAAGGAATGAAAGAGGAGATATGCTGGTAAACTTTGCAGAAATGTTTAACATGAGAATAATGAACACATTCTTATACAAAAGAACAGGGAGAAAGTGGACCTGGAGAAGTCCAAATGGAGAAACAAAGAACGAAATCGACTTCACTATAGCAGAGAAGAATAACACGATCACAAATGTCACAGTTATCAACAAAGTAAATATCGGGAGTGACCATAAAATGATGGGTTGCACAACAATATTCAATTTCAAAAGTGAAAGAAAGAAAATGATTAAAGATAAAAAGATATACCCAATAAAAGTAAACGAAATCAAAGGAGCCTTTCAGTTAGAAATAGGGAACAGATTTCAAGTTCTCAGTAATACTGAATGTGACATTGATGAGCTGAATGACAGACTAAGAAAAGTGCTACAAGAATCAGCGGAGGTATTAGGAAAGCCTAATACAATCGAGGCCTAGAAATATTCAGAAAAAAACACTCAAGCTTATGAGAAAAAAAAAAAAAAAAGGAAATGAAAGTGAAAACAAAGAAAGATGAAACAGAACGAGCGGAATTAAGTAAGCTTATCAACAAAAGACAAAGAGAAGAAAAAAGGAATAGAAACATGAATCAAATCAAAGAAACCATCAAAAAAGGAAAAAGTCTGAAACAGGTCCAAAGTAAAATGGCACTTAGAAAGCAACATATTACATCACTAAAAGACAAAAATGGTGAAGTCATTAAATGCAGAGATAAGATGTTGAAGAGAGTTGAAGATTTTACAAAGAACTATATGCATCAAAGACCATAGTACCAATAGCTAACTTTTCAGCTGACACAAGTGAAATACCTGAAGTAACACCAAACGAAGTAAATAATTCTCTCAAAAATATGAAAAGAGGGAAAGCTCCGGGAGAAGATGGAATTGTAGCAGATTTACTGTTGGATGCAGGAGTAGAAATACAAAATAGGCTTGCTCACTTATTTACTCAATATATAAAAAAGAAGAAAATTCCCAAAACATGGTGTAATGCAATAGTTATTTTACTTTACAAAAAAGGTGACTCAAAAGACCTTAGTAGCTATCGACCCATTAGCTTGCGATCAGTCATTTACAAACTCTTCACTAAAGTCCTTATAAACAGAATAACTACAAATTTGGAGGAAAACCAACCTCTTGAACAGGTAGGATTCCGAAGCGGGTATTCGCCTACTGATCATCTACACACAGTGAATCAGCTAATTGAGAAAACTACAGAATATAATAAACCACTGTGCTTAGGTTTTGTTGATTACGAAAAGGCTTTCGACTCAGTAGAGCACATAGCAATTATATATTCATTGTGAGAACAAGGAGTGAATGAGAACATTGTAAAACTGCTCGAAAACATATATAAAGAGGGAACTGCTACAGTTAAACCACATAAGGACTCGGAAAAAAATTAAGCTTGAGAAGGGCGTGAGTCAGGGAGATACAATTTCACCAAAGTTATTTACATCATGCCTAGAAAGTATTTTCAGAAGGCTAGACTGGGAAAACAAAGGAGTGAACATAGATGAAGAGAAGCTAAACCATTTAAGATTTGCAGATGACATTGTCCTAATCTCAGAAACAGCAGAGATATTGCAAGAAATGTTAAATGACCTGAACATAGAAAGTCTCAAAGTAGGGCTAAAGATGAACCGGAGTAAAACTAATGTTTAATCCTTAAACACCAAAGAGCGTCATAAGAATAAGTGGAGATATTCTTGAAAAAGTAGAGGAGTACAATTACCTGGGACAAATACTAAAATTAACGGAAGATTATGATAGTGAAATAAAAAGACGCATTACAATGGGATGGAAAGCTTTCGGCAAAAATAGGGACATTATGAAAAGTAGCTTGTCAATTTGTATGAAACGAAAAGTATATAATGAATGTATAATTCCAGCTAGGGCTACGGTGCGAGTGGATGGAGAGCTGAGTGAGTTCTTTGATCTCAGTGTGGGACTGAAACAGGGGTGTGTAATGTCTCCATGGCTGTTTAATATATATATGGATGGGGTCGTAAAGGAGGTACAAGGTAGGGCAGTGGATGTCGGGGTGGCCCTAATGAATGAGGGTGAGATTTGGAAGCTTCCGGTGTTGCTGTTTGCTGATGATACAGTATTGTTGAGTGAAGATGAATGGGAGTTGCAAGGTTTGGTGAATGAATTTGGGACAGTGTGTAGGAGGAGGAAGCTGAAAGTTAATGTAAACAAAAGTAAAGTTATGGTGTTTGAGAGGAATGAAGTCACAGAGTGTGCAGTGAGGTTGGATGGTGAGGATATGGAGAATGTGAGTGCATTCAAGTACTTGGGTAGTGTGATGAGTAAGGATGGAACTTTGGGGGATGAAGTACGTGAAAGGGTACAGCAGGGAAGGAAGGTTGTTGGCACACTGAAAGCAGTGATGAGAAATAGGGAGGTGAGTATGGAAGTTAAGAAGTCACTGCATGATGGTATTGTGATCCCTACCCTGACGTATGGAAGCGAGGCGTGGACCTTGCAAGAGGGGAACAAGTCAAGAGTGAGAGCAGTGGAAATGAGTTACTTGAGAGGAGCATGTGGAGGACATGGAGGGACAGGTTGACGAATGAAGAAGTGAAGGAACGTTGTGGGGTAGATGTGGATGTGGTTGAAAAGATTAGGAGAAATACACTGAGGTGGTTTGGACATGTGGAGAGGATGGAGAATGAAAGACTGACTAAGAGGGTGTATGTAGGTGAGGTGGAGGGAGGGAGAGGGAGGGGTAGACCGAGGATGAGGTGGAGGGATGGAGTTGAGAGGTATATGAGGGAGGGGGGGTGAGTTGGGGGGAGGGGAGTCAAATGGTGGGTGACAGAGTGACTTGGAGGCGTTTTGTCTGCGGCCACCCTTTGCGGGATTAGGGCGTCGGGCTATAGATAGATAGATAGATAGAGACATATGGTTGTGAGACTTGGAAACTGACAAAATCGATGAAAAATAAATTAATTCGTTCTCAGAGAGCAGTGGGAAGGTCGATGTTGGGAATATCTCTAAGAGCCAGGAAAAGATCAACTTGGGTGAGAGAGCAGACTAAAGTCAAAGATATTATAGAAGTTATAAAAGAACAGAAATGGAGGTGGGCAGGCAATGTAGCAAGAATAAGGGATAATCGATGGAGCAAGAGGTTGACTGACTGGACACCAGGAGATTGTAAACGTAGCAGAAAAGGCCAGACAGGAGGTGGAGAGATAAGGTAGAAAAATTTGCAGGGAAAATGCGGCAAAGATTGGCTCAGTCAGTGAATTCGTGGAGAAGGTTGGGGAAGGCCTTGTTCAGCAGTGGACTTGTAATGGCTGCTGCTGCTGCTGACATATATATATATATATATATATATATATATATATATATATATATATATATATATACAGTGGAACCTCGGAATTCGTACGCCTCTCGTACAACTCGGTTTTCGTACAGCTTTTTCTCCCCAAAATTGCTCCAGTTTTCGTACAGTGACCCATTATTCGCACTAAGAGATGCGGCGTCATAGGTGCCACATGGTCGCCAGTCTGGCTTTGTCTTCCGCCAGCTATGCATCAGTCATACAGGCTTGATTAAACTTTGTGATAAATTACGTATTTTCGACAGAAAATCGTACATAATCATGGGCCCTAAGAAGATTAGTGAGTCAGCTGGAAGTAAAAGTAAAGCAGTGAGAACAACAAGTAAGCTGAAAAAAGAACTCATTGCAAAGTTTGAAAGTGGAACCCGTGTCTCAGATCTTGCCATTCATTATAGTATGGCGAAATCTACCATTTCATCCATGCTTAAGAACAGATTAATGTAAATTACATTGCTTCTTATGGGAAAAAAAAAAAAATCGGTTTTCGAACAATTTGCAACTCGTACGGCCTCCAGGAACGAATTGTGTACGAATTCCGGGGTTCTTCTGTATATGTACCGGGTATAAGGTTTTTATTTATTATAAGCTTGATGATAAACATGCTGGGCATCATTTGGTGAAAAAGAAAAAAGTCTCTCTCCGTCTTTGCGTAGTGCCATGCATAAGTTTCCTTAGGGATGGAGTAGTTAGCAGTGATGCACGGCCTCTGGAAGATTAGCACAGCCAAAGCTGTGGCTCACAATCCATGGGTCAATACTCATTGCGAGTCTTCTTCATGATGAAAAGATGACATCACTTCTCAGGTAAAAACATATTCAGAAAGTTTACTTGTGCTGAACTGACTCACTGGCTTTAACCCCTAACTGCCAGGTGTAGGCCAGAATTGTATAAAAAAATGGTGGCGTGGCTGTGCTGGGTGTCAGTAGGAACTGCACTTGTCTTCCAGGCACAGTTTGAAGTGGCTTCCACTTTATCTCATCACCAAAAGCTCGGGGGAGAATCCCATCCCGCACAACCTCAGTCGTTTCTGTGACTTTGCCAGATCTAGGATGATCTTTTCTTAATCTTTCTAGTCCGATTATGTTCCCGCCGCACGAGGACTTTTGCCTCATCCACCCCTGCCAAGCCTCTTTCCAAGGATACAAGGAAAGGACTTAGTGATAGTGCCATTGGGCGTGCCTTCGACACCATTGCATCTAGTTTATCTAGTAGTGGAGAAGTTATCACGTTGAGAGCAAAGCCATAGTCTGGGCAGGGGGCAGATGCGTAAGCACATCCTGTTCTCGCGGCAAAAATTAGACCTCTTCCTCACGTCATTAACTCAACACCCTACAGGCCTGGGGATACTTTCATTTGCAAGAAGAAGGGTTGATGAGTAATGTGGTCTTTCATTCATTTCCCTAACTGTTATATTTTCTGAGATATTAACGTTAGAAGTAAAGCTATTTATTTATTTATTTATTTATTTTCTTCGTACTGAAGTGAGGCGCGACCAGATCTTAGCCCGGGATCCAGGGATTAAAGAATGCATAAAGTTGCTAACTTTGTACAAGTCCTTTTTGCCAGAAATGAGAGGTCCTCCCACGGCACAAGTTCCCAGAACTTGTGGCAGAGTATGTCCAGTTTGGTATCTTTTTACCAGCTTCCTCGACCCCTCTGATTTGTGCACAGTGAGAAAGTAGGTACAGTTTTTGAGAGTGAAAACAACTAGATGAGAAATACAAAAACTATTCTATAACTCAGGTGACCAAATTTGTAAAAGAAATTGGCCCACGGCAAAGGTGTTCTTTTGCCAGCTCTCTCAGCCTCCATCCTGTATGTGTTGGTAGTGGGAGAGAAGATAAAGGACATAGGAACAGATAAGAAGGACATTACAGTGCCTTCTCCTTTTATAACTTGTATTTTTATTGCTGTTCTGTCACTTACCCTATTGAAGAAGCACATGGACCATATTAAAGATATTTTCTTGCCAGCTTTCTCTACCACCATTCTCGGTGTGTTGGTAGTAGAAGAGGAGATCCAGGACAGTAGGAACAGCCAAGAAGGATATCACCCCAGCCACACCGTTAGCCAAAGAGAATTGAGAGAAAAAAATCTCTAACGAATGACTTCAAACCTCCAGTACCTTGTTGACCAGCATGGGATGGGTGAAGACTGTTACCTCAGGGCGACTCCATTTCAAGCTGAAGTGGCCGATTGGGAATACTGTCTCCTAGACATCATTAGTGAAGAAAGAAAATAACACTTTCGCGGTGAGCAGCCAGCAGAACCCTTCCGCTCTCCTTCCTTCCTTCCCTGCCGCGTGCTCGAGTTTCTTCTTTTCTGATCATTTTGCAGCCCGAAATATTAGGATTAACAGATTCTTTTGTACTGTTAGAAAGCTGACACTTTTGAAAGAAAAAAGAAAATTATATTGAGTAAAGTAAAATGGTTATGGCGAGTATATGTTGAATGAGCGCATAAGAAAGTTTATACCAAGTCTGCATACTGAAGTTTTTTCTATTCTAATTATATTTTCACCCTTAAATATTTGGATTAGAGGATTTGTTTTGATACCTTTAGAAAGCGAAGACCTTGTAGAATAAGATGAAAGAAAAAAGAAAGTGATATTATATAATAAAACAGTCATGATGACTATAATTTGAAAGAGCGCATAAGAATGTTTACACTTTTTTTTTTTTCTAAACGTTACTTGGTAATGTTTTCAAATTTTTCAATTAAAGAAAATAGTATCACCATACTGGAAATTGAATTAGGCTAATATCAGACCAAATTACAGGTCTCTGGACGCCTTTCCTGATATATGGTGCATATTTTACTGTTTGGATTCGGATCCGAGTAGAGAGAAATGGTTGGACACTTTCAGGTAGCACGAGGATCAGCGTTCAAAGACCGCATAGTGTTAATTAAATGCATAATCATAACCACGATTATTAGCCTTACTTATAAATCATTTAACGAATAGTTGTCGTAGTTATGACATTGAGGGATATGGTATGGATAATTTTACACACACACACACACACACACACACACACACACACACACACACACACACACACACACACACACACACACACACACACACACACACACACACACACACACACACACACACACACACACAAACAAGCTGCCATAGGTACGGTGACATCTTAGAGTTGCCCAAAACAAGCTGACAGACTAACTAAGGTTGTTTTCAGAGGTGTTACAATGTTAGCACAAAAAAATAAAGAGAATACTTAGTAACAAATCTGATTGTGCCTCTGCCCACCTATAGCACTGGAGGCATTAAAAGATTGGTCTGTTCGTCTGTCCGTGGGTGCGTGTGTCCATACTTTTCTGGGTGCAACATCTGTATGCATCAACGGATTTCCATCAAACTACTGTCAATGATTCTGTATGAGGAAATAATCAACTAATTAGCCCAGCTAGGGTAAAGGGTCAAATTTCAGTGTCATATGGGGTCGATTTATTTGATCTTTACGCAAAGTCTACTGAATCCCTCAGTGGATTTTGATCAGTTTTGTCACTAATACAGTATGAAGGGACAATGAACTAATTAGGTAAAAAAGTCAAAGGTCAAGGTCATATGCGGTCAGCTTTGTTTATCCTTGTGGAAGTCCATCTGTGACACTATAGTGGACCCAATAACTCCTGAACCTTACAGTAGATTTCAACCAAACTTTTATCAGTGACACAGTATGAAGAAGGAATGAAATAATTAGGTCAGCAAGGTCAAGGGGTCGATCGTTATGGTCATATTGGGTTGACTTAATTTATGCTTGTGGGCATCTGTAATATTATTGTGGGGGAGATATTTCCTGACCACATCGACAAATTTCCATCATACGTTTGCCAGTGATGCAGTAAGGTAAAATGATGAACCGATTAGGTCAGTTAGGTCAAAAGTCAAGGACATATGGAGTTGACATAATTTATCACTATGGGCGTGATAGCTCCTGAACGCCAGTGGATTTTGACAAAACTTTTAGTGATATGGTATGAAGGGGCGATGAATTGATTAGATCAGTAAGGTTAAGGGGTCAAAGGTTAGTGTCATATGGGTGTGGCCACGATATCTCTTGAAACCCTCAACGGGTTTCAGACAAACTTCTGTTAGTGATAGAGTATGAATGGGCGATGAACTAATTACTGTAGGTCAGCAAGGTTAAGGGGTGAAAGATTATGGACATATGGGTATGAGTGCAATATCTCATGAAACCCTTGATGGATTTCAACCAAATATATGTCAGTGATACAGTATGAATGAATCATGAATTGATTAGGTCAGCAAGGTCAGTGGGTCAAAGATCAAGGTCATATGGGTTTGGGTGCAACATCTTGAACCCCTCAACGGATTTCAGCCAAATTTTTGTCAGGGACACAGTATGACTGGGCAATGAACTGATTAGGTAAGCAAGGTCAAGGTGTTATGATTTGTTTTTATAATATGGAGTCCTGACATCGCTCGGTCACGCAGCTGGCGGTCCTCCGACAGCAATATTTCTTGACATATGCTAATCTGTTAATACATAACATTCTTCTTTTTCACTCTTAATAAACATTCTTCTTTTTTCACTCTTAATACATAATATTGATTATAATATTGTACAGATATACTATTCATGGTTATACTGCAATGATTCAGTACTATTACATTTTAAACAAGTTGTATTCATAATTGAATAAATGCAATATGGTTAAATTATTGTATTGTAATACATTTTGTAAATTGGTTATTGTATGACATTTGGTTATTGTATGACATTTTGTGTATGTATAATAGTAAAATGCATATATGCAAAAAAAAAAAAAAGTTCAAAGTTAAGATTATGGTAAGAGCTTTAATATTAATATTTCATACAGAGATAATGATACTGGTATACTTCTATATCATGGGTCATTTTTCTTCTTCTTCTTCTTTTTATATAAAATTAATACTATATATAAAATATGTACACTTCATTCAGGGGGGTTAACTTGGATGCTAACTCTACCCCCACTAAATAATGACTCCAAATTTGCGATTCTTGCATGCATTCTGTGCATTGCAAACAACACTACTGCAAATACAATTCAGAAGATTATAAAGCAGTAGGTGCTGGGCTATACACATAATATGGTTTGAACATACTCAAACTCAAATCTTCCCAGGGCTTCATTGTTTCATTGATCAGTTGCATAGTTTCAAACTTAGGTGAAGTCAACTTAATACTTGTGCTCATGTTTAAGTCCGTATCAGGCAGTGGGTGGAAATGTTTGTGTGTATGATTGAGGATGACGTAGTGATTGATGGTGGATAAAGTGGACATGGATGGTGTAAATACCACACAGTAGTCTGGTGCTATGTATAATCCTGATGCTGAAGTATGAGATGGTGGTATATCTGGACCGACTATGTAAACTGATGTGTTATGAGTGAAAAAAAAAAAAAACTGAGCATCCGATGCTTTGATGGTGTAAGCTTATCTGGAGCAAAAGTGAAGTTGCAATGATGATGAATATTGTGATTTCTTATGATAGCCATTTCACAAGAGACAGTTTCAGTAGGCTGAAACGTGAAATATACGCAGGACAAAGGTGAACAGCATGTAAGGATGTGCGGCACTTTCGTTCAATTGTTGATTCACTTGCGAAAGTGACTGTTCCGTCTCTTGGAGACCATGATGAGTTCGGTGTCTGTGTTGATGATGATGATGACCAAAGTGTTTTTATTCTTAGAAGGGAACGGTTGTATTTCGTATACTGTGAACAGGTCGTCAGTTATGAATGGTACATGAACTACTACTGATGCTGGTGTTAGTGTTGCTTCTAAATATGGATAATATTGCATGAATTCCCTACTTCGGACAAAAGGCTTCAATTTATGTTTATGTATGCCTTGACTAATTATCTGACGTAGCTCATGAACTGGAAGTACGTCAACCTTGATCTTGCCATCACCGGCATTTGAAATTCCTTGCATAAGTGCCCTGTAACGAACTCTAGTGTTGTCTAATTGGAGTAGAATTGTGTCAATCTGTTCCGTGATGATGGAGAAATGTTGGAAAAGTGTTATGTTACCTTCCATGTCATTGATTTTATCTACACTTTCGAGATCTGTGTTTTCCGCCTTTTTCAGATTTTTCACGATTGTCTTCATTGCTGAGTTATGTCCTGTGATGAATTTATCTTGGTATGTTAGTACCTGAACTATTTTATTAAATTTGTTGTTTATTTCTTGAAGGTCTTCCTCTGTAGCCAATCCAAAGATGTTCCCAAGAACTGCCCCACACAGGTCGAACAAACCGCGCTTTTGGCGAGTACGTGTGATGTTGTTCTTTTCGCTCAATACCTCCGTTCCATGGGATGGGAGGTCTTGGATCATGATGAGCATAGTTGACTTAGCCTGTTCTTTTCCATTTTGCTAACTTCACTATTTCATCCACTTCCTTTGTGTTGTGTGCTTGTGAAACATAGCCTCCTATCATGAAGTCCAGGGTTCTCATGGGTCTTGCGATATTTTCTAGATAAGAAGGTAATTCATAAAAGTAATCCAGACTTATTTCAGTACTCATGACATCTTTTACGATTGACGTCGTGGCCGTTGGAGCTATGAGACATCCTTGCCGTACTACGTGTTGGGGGTCTAAGTGAGCATATCCTCCTGCTATGTAGAGAAGAATCCATAGCATAAATCCCTTTACCGTTACCTAACGACAAAAAAAATCTATTAATTTTCTAATATGGTCATGCTATGGTCGATGAGAGTGATGATGTGCGTTACGGTTGACTAACGTAGAACAATAACTTGACTGTTATTTCATTTATAGGAGTTTAAATCGATATTTTATTCTCGTAAACGATGTACTGTATATTTTATTGGAACAGTTGCACCTGTTTGATTGTTTGGTATATGAACTTAATTTATTTTTGCAATTATTGTTGTTTTCATGATTGGTTTCATTAGTAACGTTCGGTTGTTCGGTGGTATCCGAGGCTGAATAATTATTGGATAGTTCCCATGAAACTCGTTTTGAATGGTCAATATGAACTTATTTCTCTTCGCCACTTGACAGTGACTTAATTAAAACTTTGTTTGCTTTTATGTTAATTACTCTGTATGGGCCCTCAAATTTTGGGGATAATTTATTGTCTCTCGTATGAATGATACCATACACAATGTCTCCAAAGCTGATAGGCGAATCTCTTGCCTTTTTTTTAAATGCCTCCATCATTTCTTCCTTGGACATTGTTAACTGTTTTTTTACTCTTTTGTGTATGTCCTGGAATTCACGTAAACGGAGTTTAGAGTAATAGTCGTAATTGTATATGGGCAGACTGTCACCTTCTAGGAGCTCATATGGTAGATTTTTATCTGTCCCATAGATAATGAAATGTGGTGTGTCACCTATGGATTTATTTATAGATCCATTTATTGAGGTTTCTACTCTGGGAATCCAATCATCCCAGCTTGCATAATTTTCATTGAGAATGTGTCGTAGCACATCTAATACGTTTTTGTTTTGTCTCTCTACTAACCCATTAGATGCTGGGTGATAGACTAAAACGTTAACCTTTTTGATATTGTATTGTTTAAAAATTTCTTGTAAGATATCAGAATTAAATTCTCCTCCATTATCACTTATTAGTACCTTTGGGGTAGTAAAGCGACATATTACATTATCTATTATTGCCTTTGCTACTGTCTTTGCTGTTTTATCTTTGATTGGGGCTAAAATGACACAACAGGAAAAATGATCCGTTGCGACGAATGCTTATTGGTTATTATTGTATGATAATGGCATCTTGAGTAAATCAACCGCGACAACATCCCATGGTTGACGCGGTACAGGGTAATTACCCATCGGTGCAGGTGAAAATGGGTATACTTTTTGTTTTGCACATGATTCGCATCTGTCTATATGATTGTTTATATCTTTTCGTAATGAAGGCCAGTAATATAACAACTGGGCTTTGTTTGAATGTCCTATCTTTTCCAGGATGTCCTGCATGTGGGCTATCGTGTATCGTTCGTAATACTTGGGATATCATGTCATTAGGTACTACCAATTGGTTATTATTTCTTTGGCGTTTTGGTTGTCCTGGGTTGATCTTGTATAAATAATTATTGATTATTGTGAATTGTTCGAGTGGTACATGTAGTTTGGGTAATTGTATGTCATCTCCACTTTGTAACTTGTATATAACTTTAGACCATATTGGGTCAAGTATTTGTGCTTTTGCGATATCATCGTGGTTTGGGATGTCTCATTTGAAATCTAATGCCGCGACCTGAATTGTGTTCGGGTTCCTAGATAATGCGTCGGCTACTATATTCATTTTGCCTTGTATATAATGAATATGTACATTGTAGTTTTCGACTGTACATTTCCATCTTGCTCTCCTCCCGGAATGGAGTTTTTCTTTAAACATACCCACTAGCGGTTTATGGTCAGTGAATAAGTGTATTTCGTAACCATATACCAAATCTCGAAACTTTTGTAATGCAAAAACCACTGCAAGTGCCTCTAAGACTGTAGTGCAATAATTTTTCTCTGCACCTTTTATTTGTCTGCTGGCAAATGCAATTGGTTGATTCTGTCCTCTTTTATTTTCCTGCATCAGTACAGGCCCTAATCCTTTAACTGATGCATCTGTACATATAATAAATTATTTTGTGAAATCCGGATATGCCAAACAGGGTGCATTTGTTAGTTTAATTTTTAACTTGGTAAATGCTTGTTTTTGTTCTTCTTCCCATTGGAATATAGCATTTTTTTTTAGTAGTTGGAGTAGAGGAAAGGCTATATGAGAGAATTGTGGTACGAATGACCTATAGTACCCAGCTAGACCTAAAAATTGTATAACTTCGTCATTCGTAGTGGGTTCAGGATAATCTCTCACTGCTTGTATTTTGTCATCAGTGGTGTGAATACCATTAGAACTTATTTTGTGGCCTAAGAAATTTATTTCCTTGAAGCAAAATTTGCATTTAGAAAGCTTAATTTTTAAATCAGCATCACCAAGCTTTTGTAAAAGTAGGTCTAATTTTTTGAGATGTTCTCTCATATCTTTTGTTGCGAATATAATATTGTCAAGATAAACAAATATTCCTTGTCCTAAAATTCCGGACAATATGTAATTCATAAGACGCTGGAATGTGCCTGGGGCTGTCTTCAGTCCCATGGGCATCGTTCTCTACTGATAGTGTCCCCTATCTGTGGAAAAGGCAGTGTATTTACGTGACTCCTGTTCAACAGGAATTTGATAATAACCACTTAGCAGATCGATCGTGGAAAATACTTTTTTTTTTTCTGGTTCAATATTCTGTAGGATGTCGCTTAGCAATGGCGTGGGAAATCGGTCTGGGATTGTGTGATTGTTTAGTTTACAGCAAGCTACTACTGCACGAAGAATAATGGGGCATTCCACGGGTAGAGTGATGGCTCAATAATTCCAAGTTTTAACATTTTCATCGACATACTGGTTTGCGAGTGGATGCTGAGCTTGTGGGATCCGGTAGGCTGGTACGAAAATTGGTGATGTATCTGGGTGCACATCAATCTTGTGATTGATCAGGTTAGTACACCCTAATTATTCTCCGGGTAATGCTACGATGTCCCTGTGTGTTACCAACAGGGTTAACAAATCATTTTCTTCATCAAATTCACCTGAGTGAATTAAATTCTCTTTTATGCTTTATCCATAGATTTTATCTCACTTGTCACTCCAGCTACAACTATTTCCTTCACAGGGGCGGGACATTTTTCAGTATAACTATACAAGTCCCCTTTTTCAACAGCACTTCCCCATTCATGTGATTAATTATGAATATCTGAGTTTGCCCTTCGTCGTTCATCTGACATAATGTGTTTTCTACTGACGATCCCTAAACTTTACATAATTCTTCTAAGACAAGAACAGTACTATTCCGTAACTTGCTCTTTATGGTAACTTTCATATAGGAGTTAGGTGGTATAGCTAAATCATTGGTGAGATGGGTGGGAAAAACTGATAAATCAGTACTGTTACCTGGGTTTCTAATCCTGGAGGCTGGTGGGGGTGTTGTGAGTGGATCTATACACTCATCTGTTTGTGTATGTTTGTTTAAGCATTTAATATTATCCATTCTTTTTGGTTCTCTTTTACTAATCGGTGAGGGCTCTGATGGTATTTCCTCTATGAATTCATTGTCAAAGTCTATTCCATTCATTTGTGGGAGTAAACTTATTTTCTCTGTTCTCATGCATCTTAAGCCCAGTAACATATGAGCTTTAATTGCTAAGCTTTCAATGATATAGAAAAATGCAGAGGTTGGTCTTGTAGTCTCTGTGAAACTGATGTTTAACCGTATCATACCTTTTATTGTGATTTGTTTTCCATCTACTGTATATAAGTCTAAATCAGATTCTTCCAGAAAAGTTACTTTCGTCTTATTTCGAAAAATTCTGTTTATTTCTTCTTGTCTTATTAAGTTCACTGGAGAGCCTGTGTCTAAAAATAAGGAAACGTTTTGATCCTCACATACAGCTGGTATCAACATGCCTCCTATGTGAATTTTAGACTTGCTCTTCTTTATGTTTGTTAGTTTTTTGACGTGACTTGGTCTTCCCCTGATTTGAACATAGACACTAATTTTTCTACTGTTTTGCAGTTACTGGTCTAGTGCCCTTGACACGGATGATGTCTACAGAAGGGACCAAATCCTTGTGTCTTTTGTCTATCCTCTTTTGTTTTGATAAAGTATTCATTCCTAGTGTGTCCTGGTTTTGAACAATAATGACATAGAATGGACCTATCTCTTGACTGTGATATACGAGGTGACTTCCCATATTTAGTGGTGTCTGCGGCGCTGGATCTGCTCATGCTGCGCGGAAACTTATGAAATAACCTGTAGCCTGGTGTTTGTGATCTCACCCTTGATACGTTTAGTTGTTTGCTCTGCCTGCTTTCGGTTCGCGATCGATTTTGTTCTCTGTTTGGGGTCGTTGTAGCTGTTTTCACACCTGATACTGTCTCAGGTACTCTCATTCTACTAGAATGTGATTGTGTTTCGATCATCCCTGCTTTGCTACACTGCATCTCTACCTCGTTCATTAAGTCTAGTAAGCACATACCTGGGGTGTACGCGATAATCTTGGCGATCTTAAGGGTCGTATCAGGTAATTTACACACGGCAGCTACATAACCAATGATGTCCACGACGAGGTCTGGGGACATCTTTCCATCTCCTGTTATCCAGTTTGAGTTTTCTAAGATAGCTAATAATGTTCTTTCGATCGTGGAGACATCAGCAGTTATTTCACTGAGCACATGATTTGCAGTGTGCTCCCTTACAAGATCTACAATCTTATGTAATTCTGATATTATACCTGGGAAGAAGTTCATACCTTCAGAAAATTTCTTCAAAAATTCAGTTTTAAATTCATCATATGTCTTAGCCTTGAGGAACTTATCTGACCTTAGCAAGTCTCCTGTCGGACATCTTTCCTGACTAATCCAAGAGGAAAAAATAGCAATTTTCTCTTGTTCATCTTTACTGTGCTTCTTGATGAAGATCTGTTCGCATTCAGATGAACCTAGGTACAACACAATATATGGTGCTGGAAAGGGACATTATTCACTCTCTCCACCACCTGCCAGTTCTATGGCCAGTCTCCTTCTGATCTCAGATTCCGACATTTCGTGTAGCTGGGGTCATGTCACGTGTGCTCTACTGTCGTGCAAGCTTCTACAATACTGTATGTCTGTGTGTATGTACTGCTTCCGGTGCATGATCAACATTCCTTCACTTAAAGAGTTGCAAGCTAATTTCCTGTTCCCATACCTTGTCTGGTGCTCTGTCTATCTATCTGTCTATCTATCCATCATGCTTTCTGTTATGATTTGTATTTATAATATGGAGTCCTGACACCGGCATAAAGGGTAAAGGTCATATTGGATGAACTTAGTTTACCCACAATGAAGCCTGTCATGCAATACATATGTTGAGTCCTTGTACAAGGCTCAGCGGAGGCATACTGAACAATGCTTTGCATCAGCAGCTCTGTGCCTGAGTACACAGCATTTAGTTTACTAAAATATTACAATATTTGATTTTGACTCCTAAAAAAACTGTAATAATATCTCAAATCCAGTTATTAAATCAGCATCCCTCCATATCATCAATCCGATCATATCGTACCGCGAAGTGTCATGTTGCCTGGGACCGAAGGGGGCCATCAGGGGTTGGCACGTACTGGCACCTGACAATCACAAACACATTGCACCAAAGTTACACAAACAAACCCACATACTGAGGCTGATTTATATGCACACTGTTTTTGGACTTGAGAGATAAAGTTTAGGAGGTGATTCTTGGTTGCATTACGGCTCCTCCCACCTGCGGTGGAGGGGGCATTAGGTGACTGGTCTGTGTGTCTCTGCGTGCGCGGATGCGTGGGTTCGAGCATGCAAGGGTGCCTGCTGTGCATGTTGTGGTGCGTCCATAATGCTCTTCAGGGTGCAGTATCTCATGAGCCCATCAAAGGATTTCCATCAAACATTTGTCAGTGATGCAGTCTCAGATGATAAAATATTTAGGTCAGCTAGGTCAAGGGGTCAAAGAGCAAGGTCACCTGGGATCAATTTAGGCTACCATTGTGGGTGTGGTATCTCCTGAACTCCTCAAAAGATTTCAACCAAACTTTTGTCAATGATGCAATATGAAGGAACAATGAAATAATTAGGTCAGCAAGGTCACAGGTCTGAGTTCTGGTCATTTGGGGTCAACTTAGTTTATGCTAGTAGGTGTGCATCTGCAGTATTATTGTGTGTGTGCATCTGCATTATTATTGTGTGTGTGCATCTGCAGTATTATTGTGTGTGTTCATCTGCAGTATTATTGTGGGTGCGATATCTCCTGACTCCATCAATGGATTTTCGCTAAACTTTTGTCATTGATGTAACTAACTTGAGAGGATAATGAACTAGTTAGGCCAGCTAGGTCAAAGAATCAAAGGTCAAGGACATATGGGGTCGACATAATTTATTATTGTGGGAGCAAAATATCCTGAACCCCTCGAGTGATATTCACCAAACTTTTGTCAATGATACAGTACTGTATAATGGAACGACGAACTGATTAGGTGAAGAAGATCAAAGAATCAGTGGTCAAAGTTATGTGGGTGTGGATGCATTATCTGCACACAACAATGGATTTGAACCAGTTTTGTGTCAGAGATACAGTATGAAAAATTGAAGAATTGATTAGGCCAGCAAGGTCAAGGGATCAATGATCAACGTCATTTGGGGCCACCTTACTGTAGTTTATCCTTAGTCTTATTTCAACCAACATTTAATTTCATCTTGGATGTTGCATGGCGAGTCTGTGTACAAGGCTTGGCGGAGGCATTCGAGCAACACTTTGCGTTGACAGCTCTGGACCTGAGTTTTCAGCATTTACTTTAATATTTGATTTAGTCTTCTAAGAAAACTATAACACTATCTCATGTCTAGTTATTAAATCAGTATGAGTACATACTAATAATCAAATCGCACTGTACCACGCATTGTCTTGTTGCATGGGACCTAAGGTGCTGCCAGGGGTGTGAACATTCCGGCAAATGACAATCACAAACACATCGCGCCAAAGCTACCTCCACAAATCTACATAGCCAAGCTAGGTTACATGCAAGTTATTTTTGGATCTGAGAGCCAAAGTTTAGGAAATGATTCTTGGCCTTAATATGCTACTGCCCACCAATGGTGGAAGAGGCATTAAGTGACTGATCTGTTCGTCCGTGCATGTGCCGGTGCATTGATTCTTGCGCCCATGAGGGTGTCCATAACACTCTCGTGGATACGACATCTGAACCTATCGACAGATTTCCACCAAGCTTTTGTCAGTGATGCAGTATGAGGAAATGATAAAATGATTAGGTCAGGTAAGTCAAGGAGTCAAAGGTCAACATCACATGGGGTCAATTTTGGTTATCACTGTGATCATAGTGTCTCTTGAACCCCTAATCAGATTTATGCTATGCTTTTGTCAGTGATACAGTATGAAGGAACCATGAACTGATTTTGTAACCTAAGTCAAGGGGTCAGAGGTCAAGGTCATATGGGGTCAACTCAATTGATTCCTGTGGGTGTACATCTGTACCACTATTGTGGGTGCGATATCTCCTGACCGTATCAGTGGGTTTTCACTAAACTTTTATCAGTGATGCAATATGAGAAGATAATAACCAATTAGGTCAGTGAGGTTGAAGGTCAAAGGTCAGGGACATCTGGAGTCAATTTATTCTTTGGGTGCAGTATCTCCCGAACCCCTTGATGGATTTCTACTCATTATATATCAGTGATACTGTATAAAGGGATGATTAACTATTTAGATCAGCAAGGTCAAGTGGCTTAAGGCCAAATTCATATGGGTTTGGGTGCGACATCTCCTGAACCCCTCAACGGATTTCGACCAAAATTGTGTCAGTGATACAGTATTAAGAGACGATGAACTGATTAGGTCAGCAAGGTCATTGTGTCTAAGGTTAAGGTCATATGGGGTCAATTTATTTTATTTTTATGCATATTTCAACCCACAGCAAACTTCATCATCAACATTGTATGGCGAATCAATGCATAAGGCTTGGTGGAAGCATACCAAGTAACACTTTGCATCGACAGCTTTGGACCTGTGTGCTCACCATTTAGTTTACTATAATTTAGCAAAATTTGATTTCGATTCCTAAGAAAACTGCAATAATATCTCAAATCTAGCTATTAAATCAGTTAGGCTCGGTTCTATGAACGTTGGTTTTGGGCTTGACAGCTAAAGATTAAGAGGTGATTCTTGCACTTATTATGCCTCTGCTCACCTATGGTAGTGAAAGCATTAGGTGATAGGTCTGTACTTCTGTGCCGTTCTGAGTGCATGGGTCTGCGTGTGCGTGGGTGCTTCCATAACACTCTGATGGGTGCGATTAACTCCTGAACCCATCAACAGATTTCCACCAAACTTTTGTCAGTGATGCAGTATGAGGAGGAAATGAAATGATTAGGTCAGGTAAGTCGTGGGTCAAGTGCCAAGGTCATATGTGGCCATTTTACTTTAGTCTCACTTCAACCCATAGTGAACCTCTTCATGAATGTTGAATGGCAAGTCCATTCACAAGGCTTGGCAGAAGCATACTGAGCAATACTTTGCATTGGCAGCTCTGGGCCTGAGTTTTCAGCATTTAATTTACTATAATGTCGGAAATTTGATTTAGATTCCTAAGAAAACTGCAATAATATCTAAAATCTACCTCTTCAATCAGCATCACATATCAATAATGCGATCATGCCATACCAAGAGTTGTCTTATTGCCTAGAACCGAAGGTGCCGCCAGGGGTGTGCATGTATCAGCACCTAACAATCACAAACACATTGCACCAGAGTTACACCCACAAGCCGACTTAGTGAGGCTGGGTTATGTGTACGTTGATTTTGGGTCTGAGAACCAGAGTTTAGGCGATTTTCTGCTCTGCCCACCTTTGTTGGAGGAGGAACTGAGTGATTGGTCTGTGTGTCTGTGTGTGCATTGCTGCTTGGGTTCGTCGGTGCGTGGGTGCATCCACGACATTCTTGTGGATGCGATATCTCTTGAATCCATGACGGATTTCTACCAAACATTTGCTAGTGATGCAGTATGAGAGGATGGTGAAATGATTAGATCAGCTAGGTCAAGGGGCCAATGGCGAAGGTTACATGCAGTTGGTTTAGTTCATCATTTTGGGCGCAATGCCTCCTAAACCCCTGAACGGATTTCGACCAAACTTTTATCAGTGATTAAGTATGAAGCGACGATGAACTGAAAGGTCAGCAAGATCAAGGGGTTAAGGGCCATGGTCATATGGGGTTGACTTAATTTATCCTTGTGGGCACAAGACCTCCTGAACCCCCAAAAGGGTTTTGATCAACCTTTTGTCAGTGATACAGTATGAAGAGACGATGAAATGATTAGCGGAGCAATGTCATGGAGGTTGTATGGTGAGTCAGTGCACAAGGTTTGGTGGAGACATAGATGGTGATGCTTTGCATCAACAGTTTGGGGCCTGAGTTCTCAGCTTTTCATTAATATATTAAATTGCTGCATCAGGCATGGATCTAGCTCACAAAACTTATGGAGCTACAATCACTGATGATGCATTACAGAGAATTTACATTAGTATAGCCACGATGGTTAGCTAGCATGTGCAGAATGACATACTGCAATACACGAGCAAGCTGGCTTGGGAATCCAACAGAAAACATTATTGTGTGTGCTGGTCTCAAGTAAATCACATCCTCAATAACTTGATGGTCACATCGCCTCATTTTTAGAGAAGTTTAATGGACCTATTGAAATACTGGAGTTAGAATTGTTTTAAAATGAAAGCTTGCTTAAGTATTTTCTGTTTAAGCCAGAGTATCTGAGGTGCAAGGTACAATCCATGTGATTCATTGCACTCTCTTACGCATATTGTCTGAAGGGAAAATGTACAAAGAGAAATGAATGATTATTTACACATAAAAATCCAAGACGGAAATAGTTTTTTATTTTTGAGCTTCTGTGATACATAAATAAAAGTGTGTGTATATATATATATATATATATATATATATATATATATATCTATATATATACATATATATATATATATATATATATATATATATATATATATATATATACATATATATATATATATATATATATATATATATATATATATATATATATACCCCTGGGGGTATTTTTTTTTTTTTTCAAGAATACTCCCCCAGTTTACCTGCTTGTCGTTAAAGGCGACTAAAAGGGTTGATGGAGGGTTAGTGCCCCTCACCGGAAAACAACTAACTAAAAAGACAAACAATAAGCCTCGGACAAGAACTGACCAAAAGATGATGACCAAGGACCGGACAAAGGACATGGTAATCGGAACGTGGAATGTAAGAGGAGCGAATGATGAGGTGAAAGAGAGAGAGATTGTCCAGGTGCTTGAAGGTGCGAAAGTTGATGTATGCGGAATAACAAACGAAATCGAGAGGTGAGAGTGTGAGAGAAGGGGAGTATGGATGGTGTATATGTGCAGGAGTAGGTGAGAATGAGAGGGCAAAAGAAGGAGTATGTATAGTTGTGAGTAAAAGATGGAAGAAGAGCATAAGGGAGTGTGGATCAGTTGGGTCAAGGATTGTGTGGGTAAGATTGAAAGTTGGAATACAAATGTGGGTGATTGTGTGTGTGTATGCGCCAACGCAAGATCGTGCAAGCAGAGTGAGAGAAGAGTTCTGGACAAATGTGGAAGTGTTCATGGAAAAGTTTGGAAAGAATGAGAGAGTGTTTTTGATCGGTGATATGAATGGTAAAGTAGGGAATGTGAAGGTGGTTGGAATAGTTTGTGAGTGGGATGTGCCTGCTGAGATAGATGAGAATAGCAGTGTGTTAGTGGACATTTGTGCTGGGAGGGGGCTGGTGATAGCCAATACCCTCTTCAGGCACAAAATGATCCACAGGTATACATGGCGAGTGATGAGAAGGGTGGGTGGTGAACTGAATGAAAGGAAGGCGATGAATGATTATGTGTGTGTGGATGAAAGGATGAGAAAATATGTAATGGATGCAAGAGCTTATAGAGGTTGGGGGAGTGGACTTTCTGACCACAACTTTGTGGTGGTCAGAATCAAGGTCCAATTAGGATGGAGAAATAGAAGAAGGGAAGGACAGGAAGGAGTATATGTAAGGAGAGTGGAAAGGCTACAAGAGGAGGAGAAAAAGGCAGCATATAAGAGAGAAGTGGAGGAACGATTGGGCAAATATAAACTGGAGCAGATGGGGGACGCGGAAGGTGTTTGCAGGATATTTACAGAAGAATTATGTGCAGCATGTGATGTGCTGTGTGGGAAGAAGAGAAGACGGAGTGGTGTGCAAGGAACAGCGTGGTGGAAAGAAGAGGTGAGACAGGCTGTGGCACAAAAGAAGAAAGCATACAATGAATGGATGAGAAATAGGGGCGTGGAAGAAGTTGAGAGGTGGAAAAGAGAGTTATATGTAGAAAGAGAGAGGTGAAATGATTAGTAAGAGAGAGTAAGAAGAGAGCGGATGAGGAATTTGGAAGGAACTTGAGTGTAAAGTGGAGGGACTGTAAGAAAATGTTCTGGAAAGAGGTGAAAAGAGTAAGACAGGGTGGAGGTGAAGTTAGCAGGGGAGTGAAAGATAAAAATGGTAGATTACTAGTGGAGAAGGAAGAAAAAGTGAGCAGATGGAGAGAACACTTTAAGGAATTGTTGAACATAAAGGATGGAAGTAATGCAAATATAAGTGGATGGGGAATGGCTGGGAGAAGGAGGGAGGTGAGAAGAGAGGAAGAAATCAGTAGGATAGAAGTTGTGGAAGCAATGAAGAAAGTTAAATTGGGGAAAGCCCCAGGAATTGATGGAGTGTGTGGTGAAATGCTTAAGTATGGGGGAGCGATAGTAGTAGAATGGATATTGAAAATGTGCAGATTGGCCTGGGAGGAAGGTAGAGTCCCGGAGAATTGGAAGTCAGGTATATTTATTCCCTTGTACAAAGGAAAATGGGAAAAAGAAGTGTGTGGTAATCATAGAGGCATCTGTCTTCTTAGTGTAATAGGAAAAGTGTATGGTAGGATACTTATTGACAGAGTTAGAGAAAGAACAGAGGAATTAGTTGGAGAAGAACAGGGAGGCTTTAGGAGGGGAAGAGGTTGTGTAGATCAGATATTCGTTCTTAGATCTTTAGTGGAAAAGTTTCTAGAGAAGGGAAAGAAGTTGTATGCGGCTTTCATGGATCTGGAGAAAGCATATGTCAGGGTGGATAGAAATGGATTGTGGAAAGTATTAACCCGCTGCGTCCCATCGACGTTCTTTTACGTCCACACGTTTTGTCACTGCCAATCCCATCGACGTACATAAATGCGAAAAAAATGCAAGGTCCCTAATTTGCACAATTTTCAATTTTCGCGAGTCACTTTTGGTACGTATACACGTGACACCTTCCTCAACAAGATGCCAGGCAGAGACAATGCCTTTCCCAGCATGACCTCCTCCCCTCCCCTGCATGTCATTGTCTCAGCAATTCACCTGTTATCAGTGACCTGGCCAGTATAGCCATGTCATGCCACGGTACGATATGCAGGGCCAGAGTGATTCCCCAATCAATGACAATGTGGAGGACAAACTTTACATAGCATTAGAGGAAGAAACAGTTAGAAATGATGATCAGGTAATGTGGCAAAAAAAGGTCAGGTATTAGTGAGTGAAACAATGCTTATAATGCCTATATTATTGCTTGAAAACCAATATACTCTTGTACTACATATAAATTCGTAACAGTAAATAAATAAATACCGTTTATGAGTGGTGTGAAATAGTTATCCTCCCATAGAACTCATTTTCTTTGGTGCCAGCCTAATAGAAAACCCAGTAAGGTAAGGAGGCTCTCCTATCTGTAATGAGTATTTTAAACCTCAGGTGAGCGATTTCTCTATGAATTTTCGATGTTTCTCACCAAAAGCGAAAGTTTTAGCAAAAAAAAAAGGGTCGAAAAATGGTCGGGATTAGGGGGTACCAGTGGTCAAAAAGTGGTCGGGACGGGGCGGGTTAAGAATATATGGGGTAGATGGGAAGTTGTTGAATGTTGTGAAGAGTATGTATGATGATGCTAAATCTGCAGTGCGTGTGGATGGTGAACTGAGTGAATTTTTCTCTTTGAAGGTTGGGTTGAAACGGATGTTCAATCTGTACATGGATGGGGTAATAAAAGAGGTACAAGGTAGGGTAGTGGACGTTGGAGTGGCCCTGGTAAGAGAGGGTAGTGTTTGGAAACTCCCTGTATTGTTGTTTGCAGATGATACTGTGTTGTTGAGTGAAGACGAAGGAGAGCTGCAAGGCTTGGTGGATGAGTTTGGGAGAGTGTGTATGAAACGAACGGAATCTAAAGGTGAATGTAGAGAGGAGTAAAGTGATTGTCTTTGAGAGAGGTGAAGTCAGTGAATGTGCAGCGAGGTTGGATGGTGAGGAATTGGAAAATGTGAGTATGTTTAAGTACTTGGGTAGTGTGATGAGTAAGGATGTAGGTTTGGAGGGTGAAGTGCTTGAAAGGGTACAGCAGTGAAGAAAGGTTGCTGGTTCCTTGAAAGCAGTGATAAGAAGGAGGGAAGTGAGCATGGAAGTGAAAAAGTTACTACATGACAGTATTGTGATACCAACTCTAACGTATGGAAGTGAAGCTTGGACGTTGCTGGAAGGACACAAGTCAAGAGTGAGAGCAGTGGAAATGAGTTTTTAAGAGGGGGCTGTGGAGTCACGTAGAGAGACAGGCTGACAAATGAAGATACAAAAGAGCGTTGTGGTGTCGATGTGCATGTGATAGGAAGCGTTAGGAAGAATACACTGAGGTGGTTTGGCCATGTGGAGAGGATGGAGGGTGAAAGACTGACGAAGAGAGTGTATGTGAGTGAGGTGGAGGGAGGAAGAGGGAGGGGGAGGCCGAGGATGAGACGGAGGGATGGGGTGGAAATGTATATGAGAGAGGCGGGTTTGAGTTGGGAGCGGGGCAGTGAAATGGCGGGGGACAGGGCGACGTGGAGGCGATTTGTTTGTGGCCATCCCGAACGGGATTGAGGAGTCTGGCAATAGATAGATAGATAGATAGTGTGTGTGTGTGTGTAAAGCCAGAACACTATTTTGTTACTAGTGAGAACTACTGTTGAGTGCTTATTTATTTATGTATTTATTCATTTATTTTTCTCTATTGTGCAAACTATATTTCCTTCTTTCTGAATCTGACAAGCTAGTGGCCATCTGGTACCCTCTCTCCTGATCATACTTTTCCCTACAAGACGCAGTAATGTCTGATGTAACAATTAAAAAAGAAATTGATTTGTGACAAATATTCATCAAAATACAGCTCCTGCATAGGCTACATAACTGATTAATTCAACTGGACCCCAAGTAATTAGATTCAAACGGCAGGCTTTTAACCCGCCCCATCCCGGCCACTTTTCGACCACTGGTACCCCCCAATCCCGGGCAATTTTCGACCTTTTTTTTTTTTGCTAAAACTTTCGCTTTTGGTGAGAAACATCGAAAATTCATAGAGAAATCGCTCACCTGAGGTTTAAAATACTCATTACAGGTAGCAGAGCCTCCTTACCTTACTGGGTTTTCTATCAGGCTGGCACCAAAGAAAACGAGTTCTATGGGAGGATAACTATTTCACACCACTCATAAACAGTATTTATTTATTTACTGTTACGAATTTATATGTAGTACAAGAGTATATTGGTTTTCAAGCAGTAATATAGGCATTATAAGCATTGTTTCACTCACTAATACCTGACCTTTTTTTGCCACATTACCTGATCATCATTTCTAACTGTTTCTTCCTCTAATGCTATGTAAAGTTTGTCCTCCACATTGTCATTGATTGGGGAATCACTCTGGCCCTGAATTTCGTACCGTGGCATGACATGGCTATACTGGCCAGGTCACTGATAACAGGTGAATTGCTGAGAAAAGGGCCTGCAGGGGGGGGAGGAGGTCATGCTGGGTAAGGCATTGTCTCTGCCTGGCATCTTGTTGAGGAAGGTGTCCCGTGTATACGTACCAAAAATGACTCGCGAAAATTGAAAATTGTGGAAATTATGAATCTTGCAATTGCAGGACGTTGAAGTACGTCCTCGGGATTAGCTGTGACAAAACCTGAGGACGTGGAAGTACGTCCTCGGGACGGCGCGGGTTAATTAACACTCTTGGTATCAGACATACCAATGTGGTGTTTCGTTTTGATTTTTATACTTTTGTACCATAAGGAAAGAGGAATTGGCTGGAGGTATGTTAGAGGTTCATCTATCCTGGAAAATTTTAACATAAGAAAGTCAAAACCATTACCTCTTCAGTTAATGATATCGGTAAGAGAGAGAGAGAGAGAGTCCCAGAGTTGACCAATTTCATATATGAAGAACTGAGAGTATAAGTTAACTCTTGTTTTAGACAGATGGAGAGAAAACAAGTACGCGAAAATATCTAGACAAGTACTGCTCGCACACTCTCCTCGAGCAGGGACGCAAGCAGATAGTTTAGCAGAAAAGTGGCCATTGAAGTAAAGGTAATAAAAAGTGAGGGACGCAACACTTCAGCGACGATGAGGGACGCAACACTTCAGCGACGATGAGAGACGCAACACTACAGCGACAAATGAGAGGTCGAATGAAGCCAGAAAGTAGAAAGGAACTGATGAAACATAAAGCCTCTGACTGCTTTCTGTTTATATATGTGTGACAAAAGTCTTTAATTATTCTGAATTCTGTATACATGTTTTGCCTACTTGTTGATAATTAGATTGTATCATTCATGAACAACATGTGTAATCCTCTGCAAATCATTCAGGCTAACATCATTCTCTAGCGGTCTTAATCAATTCATTTCCAAAAAAAATGAACAAAAAGCAAGAGATGGGAGAGCCTTGCCTGATTCCCCACACAGTCGTCATGACAACAGAGCCAATAACACTCTCCGTGTCGCGAAACTTCGCCACCACATCCGCCAGCATCATCACTTCACACCCCAGGAACATCACCACCATGAACAGTTTATTTCATAAGCAATTGAAAAATTCACAAAAACCACAAACAACTTGATTTTCTTTTGTCAATCCATATCAGTAAATAGTATCTGGGTCACTATGTGTTCCATGCATCCACATTTCCTTTACGCCCCTGCCTGCTCCTTGTACAATTTAAACCACTTGCTCAGTCGTTCACACAATACCATGTACTAAAATATAGCAAATAGAATTTATCATACTAATCCCATAAAAATTTGGGGGATTTGTCCTATCACCTTGTTTGATCATTACAATAACCTTTGTCTTATTGCACACGTGAGGAAAGACACCTGATTAAAAACACAGAATACAGTAGTATTGCAAGAGTCACCATCCCTAGTGACTCTTGCAATACAATTCTATAATGTTTTTACATCTGGTGTTTTTCCTCATGCATGGATTAGGACAAAGATTATCGTAATATTAAAACAAGGAGACAGGACGAATCCCCGTAATTATCATGGGATTAGTACAGTGGGTCTTAACCCGCCACGTGCCAGTGCCATTTAAAAACGGTCTGACATAATTCCACAGCCAGTGCCAGTGCCATTTTAAAACGGTAAAAAAAAAATAATAATTGTGACTGTATTTGTCATGATTTGTGGGTAAAAATTGGCAGGCATGTATGGTAACTGTTCCTCTACCATCTCTCAGGCTAACGAGGCCATACACTCACTCGCTCCCCCCCTCACGCTTGTTTTGCCTCACTCTACCTGTGCCTTACCCAGTGCTGTACATTGTGAAGGCATTTTGTAAATATTTACACGTAAGTGTAACTTCTTGTAACTGTATGGACTATATAATGAAGTCAAGTTGTAAATACCTTCGACTGCACATAATGAAGTCAGGTTGTACCTATCTTGAAGTAAGTGTAAGATAATGCATTCAAATTGAGAAAGACACATATTATGATAGATGTTGAAGTAATAAGTAATCAGAAGTGTGTACTGAACATTGCTATGCTTTCCCAGCATAAATACCTGAGTATACCTTATATAGAAAACGGCTTTCTCTCACCTATGTGGTGAGCTTGAGTGGGTATACCTGTAAACAAGTATGCAGGACTCAATAAAACCCATTTCCGAGCTTTGGTGAGCATTTTAATGGTGAAATTAATTGTTTTCATATCAAAATCTATCATTTTAGCCAAACAAAAAGGTTGAAAAATGGCCAGCACAGAGGCAACCCATAGGGCTAATAATACCTGGCACACAGCGGGTTCATCTTTCTCATGCAGCAGACCCCTTTTGTTAAAACTAATCATGTGGCAGACCCTTAATTATGAGTAGGTTTCCCTCCTACCCTACCTCTTGAGTTAAAAGGTGTTTGTAGGCTATAATATACTAAAATTGTTACTGAATTATTTATTAATGGCTTAACATGAACATAACTGTTCAAATTTTACTTCACATGACTGTTGTAACTTTATTTATTTTACATGTTTTATCTGATACTCAAATTAGCCTGCGGACCCCTTGGAACGTTTTATGGACCCCTGGGGGTCCTCGGACCACACTTGAAGAAACACTGGATTAGTATGATAAATCCTATTTGCTATATTTTATGACAGGTATTGTGTGAACAACTGAGCAAGTGGCTTAAGCCGTACAAGGAACAGGCAGGGGTGCAAAGGAAATGTGGATGCATGGAACACGTAGTGACCCTGATACTACTTACAGATATGGATTGCAAAAGAAAATCAAGTTGTTTATGGTTCCTGTAGATTATTCAAACGCGTATGAGATAAAGTGTTCACGGTGATGATGTGCCTGGGGTGTGAAGTGGTGATGCTGGCGGTGGTGGTGGCGATCTATCGTGGCAGGGAGAGTGTTATTGTCTCTGTTGTTATGACAGCTGTGTGGGGAATCAGGCAAGGCTCTCCCATCTCTTGCTTTTTGTTTATTATTTTTGGAAATGTATTGATTAGAATTGTTAAAGAAAGATGTCAGCCTTAAAGATATGTCGAGGATTACACATGTTGTTGTTCATGAATGATACAATCTATTTATCAACAAGTAGGCAAAACATGTATTCAGAATTCAGAATATTTAATCCGAGGCTGAAGTATGGATACATCACCACATTTTGTCATGGTGACACCCGATGACGTATTCATGTTTTGCAACTGCGAGGTCCATCATTTGCACATTTTAAAAGTTTTGCAGGTGATTTTTGGTAAGCATATGTGGGAGACCTTCTACCTGCTGTCAGGTGGGGATCCTGCCTGGCCCCACCTGACCCCCCTCCCCCCCTGCACGCCATTTTCTCGGCAACTGACCTGTTAGCAGTGATGTGGCCAGTAAAGACATGTTGCACCATGGTCTCTCCAATGATGAAATTAAAGGCAAAAGTGATTTCTGACAAGGAGGACAAAGGAAGAAACAAACCAGAGGAAGAAACAAGCGGAAGTGATGAGGTGGTAATGGCTTAAAGGAAGGTGCCGTATGTTCATGTGTTTGGTGAGTAAACAATGTTTATATTTCCTATATTATTGTGTGAAACCAATATACTCTTCTAATACATATGAATTCATACCAAGTAAATAAATATTTAGCTATTATGAGTGGTTTGTAATAGTTACCCCTTCCACAGAAAACATCTTCTCTGGAGCCTGGCCTGAGAGAACACAGTACCAAGGTGAGGATACAGTCACCTGTATCGGCATTTCTAAACTCAACTGAGCATTTTCTGAATTGTCGATGTTTCTCTTAAAAAGTGGAGGTTTTAGCCAAAGAAAACTTTCTGAAAATCTGCCAGGATTGGGAGGGGTCATTGACGAAAAGTTTGACGGGACACGGCGGGTTAAAGACTTTTGTCACACATGTGGTATAAGAATAAACAATGAGAAAACTAATTTTTTTGTGTGATTAATGATGAGGATATGGGTGCAGAAAAGTTGGTTGTAGAGCACTGCACGAAATGTGTGTATTTAAGTTCACCATTCACAAGCATCAGTTCTGTATCCATCAAGGTTAAAGTACATGCCAAGAACAAACTATGTTATGTACTTAAGTCTGTGTCGTTCATACAAAAGAACAACAATGTGTCATTTATTGTTAAGCGAAGGGAGTTTGATGCAGTGCTGACGTAGTCCCTTATTCACAGTTGTGAGTCATGCTGTCAAGCCTGTCATCAAGCTTTAAAATTGGGCTTTGAAGCAACTTTTAGGGGTGAGGAAGACGACTTCTAATCTTGTATGCTATGCTGACTCAGGCCACCCATTGCTACCTGACATTTGGTAATCCAAGCAACATAAATTCTTCCATAAAATATGGGAAGAAAGATCTATAATGGATGATGATTCACTTTCATTCACAATAAAGGTGGTCACCAATGCAAACACACCCACGGAGAGATACGTACGTGGTTTGATACAAAAAGATGTGCTACATATTTCTGTACTGATGGAAAAAACCCAAAATTCTATTAAAGAGTCACCTGCATCGAGGTGTAACCTTTACCTACCATAGGGACACATGAGCTTACACAAAAAAATGCTATTAATGAGTTCCTAAGGCTAGAGTTCAAGAGGCTTCGAGTATCGGGTCACAGCCTAGTGGTAGATATGGGGCACTGGAACAGGCATGGGCATAACTGTCTACCCGTCGAGGAATGGATGCGTAGGTGTGGTACAGTGAAGACTGAGAGACATGTAGTGGAGAAGTTTGTTCTCACTCAACACCTCACAGGCAGATATGATTACAACACTCTTGAAAATATCTTTTCTAACTTTACAACTGAGATAACATGTTAAATTATCAATGATTATTACATTCGTATAAATAATCATGACAGTGATTAATGATTTGTATAATGTTCATGTTAAGACATGTTTGCATGTGTAGATAAGCATTTTGTAGATAATTGTAGATTAGAGATTATGAATTTGAGATGAGTTGTTCAATTAGAGATGATGTATGATAATTGTTATTACTATTGTGGACTGCAGTTATTTAAATCATTCATGTACTGTAGTACAAGGGCGGGTAACCTCCAGCCCGCAGGCCAGATCATGCCCTGGAAGGTCTAGCATCTGGCCCGCCAACCTGCTCAGCATGAGCACCGTAATCCGGCCCAAAAAACCACAGCCAAAACAGATTTAATTCTGACAAATAGCATCTACCGCCTGCTGCTATTTGGCAACTTGGCACTTTCCTCACGCCACGCAGTACAATCTTTCCACCATCGTGCCAGACGCCAGTGTCCATAGGCCTTGCACATTGAGAGGACGTTATGTGTCACTCTTAAGATGGGTACACAATTGTTGCATATCCATGTATGTATGTGGTAATTTTCAGGTTCATAGATATTTTGAAATCTTAACCTGTGAGTTCACATACATTCCACCCCTTCATGTGTGGAAGTTTATATCCCTACCCCTGGGGGTAGGGGGGTTTCAAGAATACTCCCCCAGTATCCCTGCTTGTTGTACAAGGCGAGTAAAAGGGTTGGTGGTGGGTTAGTGCCCCACCCCGTAAAAAGAACTAACTAAATAAGTGAATAAAGCACCTCGGACCAGGATGGACCATACTTTGACGACTAAGGAACAGACAAAGGACATTCTGAGGGTGGGGACATGGAATGTGAAAGGAGTGAATGATGAAGTGAAAGAGAGAGAGATTGTTCTGGTGCTTGAGGATGCAAAAGTGGATATATATGTGGATTGACTGAAACTAAATGGCAGGTGAAAAGGTGAGAGAATGGGAATATGGTTTAGGTATATGTGCGGGAGTTAATGAGAATGTGAGGGCAAGAGAGGGAGTATGTCTGATGATAAACAAGAAGTGGAAGGAGAATATGAGAGTATGGAACAGTGGGTGCAAGGATTGTATGGGTGAGGATGAAAGTAGGTATACAAGCGTGGGCGATTATATGTGTGTATGCTCTGACAAAGGACCAAGTGGCAAGAGTGAAAGATGAGTTTTGGGGGAGAGTAGAAGCATGTATGGACAAATCTGAGAGGAGCGAGAGAGTGCTTTTTATTGGAGACATGAATGGCAAAGTTGGGAATGTACGAGTGGATGGAGTGGTTGGTCAGTGGGGTGTGCCAGCTGAAGTAGATAGGAATGGTAGTGCTTTGGTGCACATCTGTGCTGGTAAGGTTGACAATTGCTAACACTTACTTTCGGCATAAGATGATCCACCAGTATACATGGAGAGTAATGAGGAGGATGGATGGTGAACTTGTTGAATGAAAGGCAATGGTAGACTACGTGTGTGTGGATGAGCGAATGAGAAGACAAGCGTTGGATGCAAGAGTGTGGAGAGGGTGGGGGAAAGGAATCTTCGACCATCACTTAATGATGGCCAAGATAAAGCTGCAAAGAAAATGGTTAGGGAGACGAAGGGAAGACAGGAGGAAACAGCTCCTGTGAGAAGAGTGGAGAATTTGCAAGATAGTGAGAAAATGGCAGAGTATAAGAGTATAGTGGAAGAAAGATTGGGAAAGTATGAGCTAGAGCAGATGGAAGGGGTGGAAGACCTGTGTAAGATATTCATGGAAGAGATAGGGGCAGCATGTGAGGTGGTCTGTGGTGTGAGGAGGAGATGCAAGGGTGTGCAAGGGACAGCATGGTGGAATGATGAGGTGAAACGAGCTGTGGAACAAAAGAAGGCATTTAGTGAATGGTTAGCGAGTAGAGGTAGGGGAGAAGATGAGAGAGAGAAGAGAGAGGTATATGTGAGCAGGAGAAGGGAGGTGAAGAGACTGGTGAACGAGAGTAAGAAGAAAGTGGATGAAGAGTTTGGGAGGAATCTGACTGTGAAATGGAGGGACAGTAAGAAATTGTATTGGAAGGAGGTAAAGAAAGTAAGGCAGTGTGAAAGGGGATATAGTAGGGGAGTGAAAGATGGGAATAATTGATTGTTGGTGAAGAAGAGAGAGAAATTGAGGAGATGGAAGGAGCACTTTTAAGATTTGTTGAATGTAGAGAGTGAGAGCAATGCGAGTATAAGTGATTGGGGAATGGCTGAGAGAAGAAGAGATGAGAGGAGGGAGGAAGAGATCAGTAGGTCGGAAGTAATGGAAGCAATGAAGAAGAACAAGATGGGAAAGGCCCCAAGAATAGATGGAGTGTGTGGCGAAATGTTGAGGTATGGGGGTGAGATTGTTGTGGAGTGGATATGGAAGTTGTGTAGATTGCCTTGGGAAGAGGGAAGGGTTCCAGAGGACTGGAAATCAGGTATAATTGTTCCTTTATACAAAGGAAAAGGGGAGAGAGAAGTATGTGGTAACCATAGGGGTATTTGCCTTCTTAGTGTGACTGGTATAATATATGGTATAATACTCATTGACAGTGTTAGGCATATGACAGAGGAGCTAGTTGGAGAAGAACAAGGGGGATTTAGGAAGGGAAAAGGGTGTGTAGATCAGATATTTGTTCTAAGATGTTTAGTGGAGAAGTATCTAGAGAAGGGAAAGAAAGTGTATGCTGCCTTCATGGACTTGGTGAAAGTTTAGGACAGAATAGATAGGCAAGGTATGTGGAAGGTATTAATAATATATGGGGTGGAGGGGAAATTGTTGAATGCTGTGAAGAGTATGTACGAAGGAGCTAGGGCTACGGTGCGAATGGATGGTGAGCTGAGTGAGTTCTTTGATCTCAATGTGGGACTGAAACAGGGTTGTGTGATGTCTCCATGGCTGTTTAATATATACATGGCTGGGGTTGTAAAGGAGGTGCAAGGTAGGGCTGTGGATGTGGGGGTGGCTCTATTGAATGAGGGTGAGATTTGGAAGATTCTGGTGTTGCTGTTTGCTGATGATACATCATGTTGAGTGAAGATGAATGGGAGTTGCAAGGTTTGGTGAATAAATTTGGGACAGTGTGTAGGAGGAGGAAGCTGAAAGTTAATGTAAACAAAAGTAAAGTTATGCTGTTTGAGAGGAATGAAGTCACAGAATGTACAGTGAGGCTGGATGGTGAGGATATGGAGAATGTGAGTGCATTCAAGTACTTGGGTAGTGTGATGAGTAAGGATGGAACTTTGGGGGATGAAGTGCGTGAAAGGGTACAACAGGGAAGGAAGGTTGTTGGTTCACTGAAAGCAGTGATGAGAAATAGGGAGGTGAGTATGGAAGTTAAAAAGTCACTGCATGATAGTATTGTGATCCCTACCCTGAAGTATGGAAGCAAGGCGTGGACCTTGCAAGAGGGGAACAAGTCAAGAGTGAGAGCAGTGGAAATGAGTTACTTGAGAGGAGCATGTGGAGTGACATGGACGGACAGGTTGACGAATGAAGAAGGGAAGGAATGTTGTGGGGTGGATGTGGATGTGGTTGAGAAGATTAAGAGAAATATACTGAGGTGGTTTGGACATGTGGAGAGAATGGAGAATGAAATACTGACTAAGAGGGTGTATGTAGGTGAGGTGGAGGGAGGGAGAGGAGTCAAATGGTGGGTGACAGAGCGACTTGGAGGCGTTTTGTCTGTGGCCACCCTTTACGGGATTCGGGCGTCGGGCTATAGATAGATAGATAGTTAATTTAATTTGCACGTTTTCCATTAAAATTCTTGTATACAGTCACTTTTGTGTTCTCATTTGTCACTCCAGCGCATGGGCTGCTCCTGAAAGTCTCATCTGGCCCTCGCTCTGAAAAGGTTGCCTGCCCCTGATGTAGTATGTAGTTTATTGTTTATCAGTATTGTGTTCTGTGATCATAATTAAAATACTGTAAGCAGTGGTCAATAAACTATCTATATCTGTATTGGTGTGTTGTTTTATGTGGTGAAGTGTTCTGTTTCTTTGGTACTTTTTTCCCACTGCTTTCTTGTAGTTTGTGTAATCGATGTGTGATTTCCCAGGTTTAGACTGGATTCTTTTTGTGGTGTCAAGGAAATGATCTGGTAGGCAGTATGAGCAAGAAATTTCCTTTCCCGACTTCTGTTTTTTTCTTCGGGGACTCTGAAAACTGAACTCCTGAATCCAGGAAAAAAAAAAAAAAACACTCATGACACTGATCGATGGGCAGGTAAGTCATCAGTGTTGAATACTGTAAATTCACGATGGAAAGATAAGTAGGTAGTATTACCACAAGAGCAATATGGATGCTAGCTCGGTAACAATCGACAACATCACTCCTCTTAAGCTGGATCCTCAACTCCAAGTACAAGAACTGAAACTGTGTCTCTCACATTATTACTCTCTTCTTTTCTTAGCTCGTCTCGATCAATTAGGCACTGGTTAAACAAATAAGCCCTCTAGGAAAAGTGTTTGGCTTGTATTGTTGTCAGTTAACCTGCCGTGTGCCGGCTATTTTTAGCCCTATGGGTCACCCCAGTGCCGGCCATTTTTCGACCTTTTTTGGGGGGGCTAAAATGATAGATTTTGATGTGGAAACAACGAATTTCGCCATTAAAATGCTCATCGAGGCTCGGAAATGAGTTTTATTGAGTCCCACATACTCGTTTACGGGAATAGCCACTCTCTCACGCTCACCAGGTACGTGAGAGAAAGCCTTTTTCTATGTAAGGTATACTGTACTCAGGTATTTATGCTGGGAAAGTATGGCAATGTTCAGTACACTTTTCTGATTACTTACTACTTCAGCATCTATCACAATTTGCGTGTCTTTCTCACTGTGAATGCATTATCTTTCACTTACTTGAAGATAGGTATAACCTGACTTCATTACGTACAGTCCTGGCACTTACAAGAAGGTATTTACAACTTGATTTTACTATATAGTCCTTACACTTACAAGAAATTATTTACAACTTACACTTACATGAAAATATTTACAAAATGCCTTCACTATGTACAGCACTGAGTGAGGCACACAGGCAGAGTGAGGCAGAGCGAGCGTGAGAGAGGGAGTGAGTGAGTGTATGGCCTTGACAGCCTGGGGGATGGTAGAGGAACAGTTACCTTACATGCCTGCCAATTTTTACCCGTGAATCTTGAAAAATGCGGTCACAGTAAAGTTTTTTATTTTAAACCATTTTAACCCATCACATCCCGACCAATTTTCCACCACTGACTCCCCCCAGTCCCGACCAATTTTGGAAAAAAACAATTTTTGGCTCAAACCTCTACATTTGGTGAGAAACATCGAGAATTCATAGAGAAATCGCTCACCTGAGGTTTAAAATACTCAATACAGGTAGCAGTATCTCCTTACCTTACTGTGTTTTCTATCAGGCTGGCTCCAAAGAAAACGAGTTCTATGGGAGGGTAACTATTCCACACAACTCATAAACGGTATTTATTTATTTATTTGGTACAAATTTATATGTAGTACGAGAGTATATTGGTTTTCAAACAGTTATATAGGCAATATAAGCATTGTTTCACTCACTAACACATCAACATACCTGACCTTTTTTTATGACATTACCTGATCATCATTTCTGACTGTTTCTTCCTCTAATGCTATGTAAACTTTGTCCTCCACATTGTCATCGATTGGGGAATCACACTGTCCCTGAATGTCTTTATTTGCCAGGTCATTGATAACAGGTGAATTACCGAGACAATGGCATGCAGGGAGGGGAAGGTCATGCGGGATAAAGCATTGTCCCTGCCTGGCATCTTGTAGAGGAATAGAGGAAGGTGTCCCGTGTATACGTACCAAAAATCGCGCACGAAAATTGAAAATTGTGCAAATTATGAACCTTGCAATTGCGCAACGTACTAGTATGTCGACGGGTCTAGCTGTGACAAAATGTTGCGACATACCCACACATCGATGGGATGTCTCGGGTTAAAACAGCACTGATACTGGCTGCGGCATTATGTCAGACCATTTTAAAACGGTACTGGCATGCAGCGGGTTAAGGAAGCTCCCTAACACCTTTTCCTAGGGTCAAACATACAGAAATGGCAATCTTTTGGTGAATGTGCAGTGCGTCCCTGAGTGCAAGGCCTGGGAGAGTGGGTTAGATTTACGATGGATGAATTGAGAGGTAGGATGGGACTGGAGTGTACTGGTATTTTGATGAGGAGAGGTAGATTGAGATGGTTTGGGAATGTGGAAAGAATGAGGGATAATAATTGGGTGCACAAAGTGAGAAGAGTTAATGCTGGGGGTAGCATAGCAAGAGACAGACCGAAAAAGACCTGGGACGTGGTCATTGAGTGTGACTTCAGGGATAAGGGACTAAATAGGAAAGTTGCCAGAGATCGAGCAGCATGGAGAGCAGCCATTAGGTGACCAAGGGTGACACATGAAAGCATGTTGGAGCCTTCAAAAACGAAACGAAAGTAAAACTGTCCTCTTCTCTGTTACATAAATTCTTCCCATATCACCACATCCTGCATAAAGAACGTATAAAAGGATATTAGCCACCACATCCAAAAAATATTCGGTAAGGAAGAGGTTTTACATGAATCCTTCCAGTGATGCCATACTCTGCATAAACGATGTACAAAAGGATATTAAGTACCCGTATCCAAACGAAATCCTACGGAAGAGATGTTAGGGAGGTTCCTTTACCACCAAGAATACGATAGTTTTTTGTTGCGAGAAGGAAGTGTTGGAGAAGTTATTATCTCGTTTATATGTACCGTAGCGGCGGGCATTACACGCCTGATCAAAGCAACCATTTCTATTCTATTATAGTAATTAAAGTCGTGCTTTATGGTTCCTGAAGAGCAACGGAGCCGGCCAAGGAACAGCAATTCTAGGCCTGTAAGGAGGCTTCCTAGTGCCTTTTCCTTGGCGATTTGTTTTCCAAACTACCCATTAATATCCTCTTCTCTGCTCCTAACATATACTTAATGTCCTCCTAGATTCCATGAATAACACACAAGAATAAAGTAACACAGCAGAATAAAAACCAAACTGGTAAGGAAGAGGTATAGTAAGCTTCTTAACTGCAAGAGAATACAGCCCTTTAGTCACTCGAGAACTGTTTCGCCTACCCTGAGCCATGGAAACATGTGTATAGATATAGAAGGCTCCTGGAGTGTAAAGGTAAGAAATTCATGGAGCAAATTGTATTTTTCAATGTGGCTGTGTTTGTGGGTCTGTATATATCTTCGAAAGCAGCCATGCAAGTTGAGATTATTCAAGGATTAAGTGCTTTATAGTTTTTCAGAAATATAAAAAAAAAAATTATTTGAAACTTATTTCAGTGCACATTGCGACGGAGAAAAGATAGAGAGCCATAAGAGCAGGAAAAACTGTACGGTTATATAAAAGATTAAGACAGTTCTCCATTTTGAGCATTGATAAACTTTGACCTGTTGTTCTCTGCATGGAGTGACTGATGTTCAGGTGAGCTGAGTCTCGGAGTGTCTCAGTTACAAGTGCCATGAGATTCGAAGTGCTAATGGATTCTGTTTTCATCATGTAAACTTTTTTGTGCTTTTGCCTCGTATTATCTGTATATAATTAAGGACATTTGGGCTCATATTCTCGTTGGTTAAGGAGGTTCCCTAACACCTCTCTCTTATCGACTGATTGTTTTAGATGACTACGTGGTTGGCAGAAATAGCCGGCAACTTAAATAAGCCACGTTCGATTCATGGTTTAGTTAGATTCATGAACTGTGATTATTTTTCCCCTTGGGGATAGGGAGGTTTCAAGAATACTCCCCCAGGATCCCTCCTTGTCGTACGAGGCGACTAAAAGGGTTGTTGGTGGGTTAGTGCCCACCTCGTAAAAAGAACTAACTAAACAAGCTAACAAAGCGCCTCGAACCAGGACGAACCATACGTTGACAACCAAGGAATGGACAAAGTACATTCTAAAAATGGGAACATGGAATGGGTGAGGAGTGAATGGTGACGCGAAAGAGAGAGAGATTGTTCAGGTGCTTCAGGATGCAAGAGTGGATGTACGTGGATTGATTGAAACTAAATGGAAGAATGAAAGGGTGAGAAAATAAAAGCATGGTTTAGGAATATGTGCGGGAGTTAATGAGAATGAGAGGGCAAGAGAGGGAGTATGTCTGATAAACAAGAAGAGGTACGAGAATAAAAGAGAGTATGGAACAGTGGGTGCAAGGATTGTATGGGTGAGGATGGAACTAGGCATACAAGCCAGGGCAATTGTATGTGCATATTTGCCGACAGAGGACCAAGTGGCAAGAGTGAATGATGGTTTTTAGGCGAGTGAACAAGCATGTATGGATAAGTTTGACAGGAGTGAGAGAGTGTTTTTGAATGGAGACATGAATGGCAAAGCTGAGAATGTACGAGTGGATGGAGTGGTTGGTCAGTGGCGTGTGCCAGCTGAAGTAGATGGGAAAGCTAGGGCTTTGGTGGACATCTGTGCTGGTAAGGGGTTGCCAATAGCCAGCACCTTCTTCCGGCATAAGATAATCCACAGGTATACATGGAGAGTCGTGAGGAGGATGGATAGTGAACTTGTTGAACGAAAGGCAATGATAGATTACGTGTGTGTGGATGAGCAAATGAGAAGACAATTGTTGGATGGAAGAGTGTGGAGAGGGTGGGGGAATGGAATCTCGGACCATCATTTAGTGATGGCCAAGGTAAAGCAGCAAAGAAAATGAGTGAAAAGACGACGGGGAAGACAGGAGGAAACAGCTCCTGTGAAAAGAGTGGAAAAATTGCAAGAAAGTGAGAAAATGGCATAGTATAATAGCATAGTGGAAGAATGATTGGGAAGGCAGGAGTAGCAGCTGGAAGGGATGGAAGAAATATGCAAGATATTCACGGAAGAGATAGGCGCAGCGTGCGAGGTGGTTTGTGGAGTGAGGAGGAGATGCAGGAGTGTGCAAGGGACAGCAAGGTGGAATCATGAGGTGAAACGAGCTGTGGAACAAAAGAAGAAGGCATATAATGACTGGCTAGTAAGTATAGGTAGGGGAGAAGATGAGGGACAGAAGGAAATGGTATATGTGAGCAGGAGTAGGGAGGTGAAGAGTTTCGTGAAGGAGAGTAAGAAGAGAGTGGATGAAGAGTTTGGGAGGAATATGACCGTGAAATGGAGGGAGAATGAAAAATTGTTTTCGAAGGAGGTAAAGAAGGTATAACAGTGTGAAAGGGGAAATAGTAGGGGAGTGAAAGATGGGAATAATAGATTGTTGGTGGAGAAGAGAGATAATGAGAAGGTGGAAGGAGCACTTTGAGGATTTTTTGAATGTGGAGAGTGAGAGCACTGCGAGTATGAGTGGTTGGGGAATAGCTGGGAGAAGAAGAGATGAGAGGAGGGAGGAAGAGATCAGTAGGGAGGAAGTAATTGAACCAATGAAGATCAAGATGAGAAATGCCCCAGGAATTGATAAAGTGTGTGGTGAAATGCTGAAGTATAGGGTGAGATATTTGTGGAGTGGATATGGAAATTGTGTAGATTGGCTTGGGAAGAGGGAAGGGTTCCGGAGGACTGGAAATCAAGTATAACTGTTCCTTTGTACAAAAGAAAATGGGAGAGAGAATTATGTGGTAATCACAGGGGTATTTGCCTTCTTAGCGTGATTGGAAAAATATATGGCAGAATACCTATTGATAGGCCTAGGCATATAACAGAGGAGCTAGTTGGAGAAGAACAAGGGGTATTTACGAAAGGAAAAGGGTGTGTAGACCAGATATTAATTTTGTTCTGTCTAGTGGAGAAGTATCTTGAGAAGGGAAAGAAAGTGTAAGCTGCCTTCATGGACGTGGAGAAAGCATATGACAGTGCAGATAGGCAACGTATGTGGATGGTATTAAGAATATATGGAGTGGATGGCAAATTGTTGAGTGAAGTGAAGAGTATGTACGAGGGAGCTAGGGCTATGGTGCGTGTGGATGGTGAACTGAGTGAGTTCTTTGATTTACTGTAAATGTGGGACTAAATCAGGGATGTGTGATGTCTCCATGGCTGTTTGAAATATTCATGGATGGGACTGTAAAGGAGGTGCAAGGTAGGGCATTGGATGTGCAGGTGGCTCCAATGAATGACGGTGAGGTGTGGAAGATTCTGGTGTTGCTGTTTGCTGATGGTACAGTATTGTTGAGTGAATAATAGTAATACTGATACTACTACTACTACTAATAATAATAATAATACACTTTATTTCCACAAGAATGGTTATTCTTCTTACATAGTATTGACAATGGTATGTACAACAGTGTCCAATAGTCTACATAAACTGATGTGCCTAAGTCAGAAGGAATTCCTTTAGTTTTGCTTTCAATGAATGTATATTACTGGCTTCTTTGATATTTAATAGGAGTTGGTTCCATACTTTAGGTCCCTATACAGATTTTTTTTTTTGCGAGGAAGAAGGAACCAAAGGCCATGAGCCCGCAATAACAGTTCCCTCCAAGAGAAAAACAAAATACAAGAGAGACCCAAAATCAAGATCCGATCATTTCGAGATGCCTGGACACACTGTGTTTGAAAGACTGGAGATCATAGGAAGCAGGATATACAGACAGAGGGAGACAGTTCCAGAGCTGAACTGTTGCATGAATGATGGACTGGGAATAACGGTTAACTCTTGCATTAGAGGGTTGGACAGAAAAGGGATGAGAGTTTGCTGTTAGATGGGTGCCACGTGCCCGTCGTGGAGGAGGAGGAATGCATGTAGACAGTTCAGAGGAGCAGTGACCATTGAAGTAGCGATAAAAAAGAGATAAAGATGCAACAGTGTGGCGAAGAGACAGAGGTTGAAGGGAGTCAGTAAGAGGAGGAGAGTTAATGAGACGAAAAGCCTTTGACTCCACCCTATTGAGAAGGGCTGTATGTGGGGAGCCTTTCCACACATGAGAGTTGTACTCCACACAGGGGCGGATAAAAACCCTGTATAGAGTCAACAATTGTGCAGGAGTAAAGAAGGAACAGAGTCGGCTTAGTACACCCAATCTCTTGGAAGCAGATTTTAAAGAGATGTAATATGATCTTTCCAAGATAAGTCCCGAGTAAATGAAACCCCAAGCATGTTCGAGGATGACGCAGGATTAAGCTGAATATTATTAAACATTAGTGGGTATACTTGTGGAAGATTTTGTCGGGTTGATAGGTGTAAGAACTGAGTCTTAGATGCATTAAAAACAACCAGATTATTTTTACCCCAGTCAGAAATACAAGCCAAGTCAGACATTATGTGTGCCATAGCCTCATCCCTTGTTTGTTGAAGTAACTGCTGAGATGGGCGTTGCAGGAACCGAATGGAAAGGTGAAGGGTGCAGTCATCAGCGTATGAGTGGATAGGATTAGATGTACAGCTTAGAAAGTCATTGATGAATAAAAGGAAGAGAGTTGGTGATAAGACAGAGCCCTGAGGAACACCACTGTTGACAGATCTAGGAGAAGAACGATGGCCGTCTACAACACTGGCTATAGAACGAGCAGAAAGGAAGCTAGCAATGAAGGCACAGATAGAAGGATAGAAACCGTAAGAGGGCAATTTGGAAATTAAAGATTTATGCCAGACTGGATCGAAAGCCTTTGAGATGTCAAGTGCAATGGCAAAGCTTTTGCCAAAGTCCCGAAAGGAGGATGACCAGGAGTCTGAAAGGTAGGTGAGAAGATCGCCAGTGGAGCGTCCCTGACGGAACCCGTACTGACGATCAGAAAGAAGGCTGTGATAGGAAAGATGCCTTAAAATTTTTCTATTAAGAACTGACTTGAAAACTTTTAAAATACAGGATGTTAAAGCAATTGGACGATAGTTAGAGGGTTGGGAATGGTCATCCTTCTTTGGGACTGGCTGAATGAGAGCAAACTTCCAGTAAGAAGGAAAGGTACAAGTTGATAGACAAAGGCGAAAGGCGAAAGAGTTTACCTAGGCAGGGTGTAATCACAGAAGCACAGTTCTTGAGAACAACAGGAGGGACTCCATTAGGCCCATATGCCTTGTTAGTATTGAGGCCAGTGATTGCAGAAAATACATCAGCAGAAGAAATTTCAATGTCAGCCATGAGGAAGTCAGAGGGAGGAAGTGATGGAGGAACAGCACCGGAATCGTCGAAGGTGGAATTAGAGGAGAATGTCTGAGCGAAGAGATCTGTTTTATCAGTAGAAGAAATAGCTACAGAATCATCAGAGTAGAAAAGAGGAGGGAAGGATGATGAGGTGAAGTTGTTGGAAAGGTTATTGGCCAGGTGCCAGAAGGAGCGGGAAGAATTCGAGTTGGAAGGTTGAGAGCATTTAGTACAGATGAAATTATTTTTAGCAGATGGATCTGGCACCAGTGTTAGAGTGTACTTTGGGGACATACAGGTTATTTTGTTGTCTGGTAGTACTTTGAGTTACATGATTAACGATAGGGAGAGATACAAGATAATCTGGGCATTGATTGTGTAGTTGTTGGAAAATTTTGACTGCTATGTTAAAGGTTATTATATTAGGAATGTTTAACTACTTTAGTTTCTTTAAGATAAAGATAACATGATCATATTTTCTTACTCCCCCATCTACTATTTTAGCTGCAATTTTTTTTTTAGTTTTTGGACGTTAATGAGTAAAGTGTTGTTTGTTGAGCCCCATATTGTAATACAGTAGTTCAGAAGGCTTAGTACAAGTGACTGAACAATGACTTGCCGAGCTGAACTATCAAAACTATTTTTTATGCATTAAGGCCTTGTAACCTTTTTGCTTATCTCCTTCAAATGGGTGTCAAATAATAGGTAGCGGTCCATGTACACTCCTAAGTTTTTGATATAATTACTTGGTTTAATATGACTATCATTAAAATTAACAGTAGTGTTAGGTGTTTTTTTTGCAATTAGCTAACGGGTTCCTATGGAGATACACTGAGTCTTGTTTGTGTTTAGCATAAATCCATTTCTTGAGAAATATCTTCTGGCATTATTTAGAGTTTCTTCTGCCTTACTGATTAGAGTATTTAGTTCCTTTAGTGTACCACTGTGAAGGAACTGTGTGTCGTCAGCATATTGGACTAGTGTGCAGTCATTAAAGTTTTGTGCCATATCATTGACGTATATATTGAACAGTATTGGGCCTAGAATTGAACCTTGAGGGACATCATATGCCACTTTTAAATCAGAGGAAACAGTATTTTGAATATGCACTCATTGTGATCTATCACCAAGATAGTTATCAAACCAGAAGCTATCAATGTTAACTTTATTTAGTTTATTAAGAAGAATATTATGACTTCCACGAACAAATGCTTTGGAGAGATCACAAAGAGTTAACAGAGATATACGTTTGTTTTCCATGTCATTATATATATATTTTCTGATATTACCGTAAGCGCTGTATCCGTAGATAATTTAGGTCGGAAATCATGTTGAGTGTTTGATAGCAGTTTGTTAGGTTCTAGGAAGTTGGTAAGCTGATTAGCAACGATTTTTTTCGATGATTTTTGAGAATATTGGTAATAATGAGAATGGATGATAGTTGTCTATCTCACTTGTATTACAGGTTTTATGAAGGGGAGTGACTATAGCGTTTTTCCAGGCTGTAGGGAATATCCCTGTTGTAACGGAAGTGTTTATAATGTGAGTTATATAATATGCAATTACAAAGAGAGAGTCTTTAATGAAACGCATTGGTATTTTATCAGAACCATAAGAATTCGAATCAAGTAGGCTTTTAACGGTTAATATAACTGTGTTTGTATCGCTCGGCTGGGGTCGGAAATGCTGGTGGCTCCGGTGCCCAGTGTTTTCTATTGGTAGAGAATTATCATCACTTTGTACATATTCTTGTGTTTTTTCATATGTATATCTACCGACATTAGCAAAGAAACTATTAAACTTTTCTGTTGTTTCTTGAATGTCATCAAATGTTCCAGTTTCAGTGTTTTTCTTTTTACTAGGGATTATTTACGATCACGATTTTCCAGGTGACACCTGAATTACCTCTGCAGCTTTCTAGTTTATTTCGATAATAATAATTTTCTGCGTCATTTATTAGTTGTTTTACGCGCTTCTTTAAATGTTTATAGCGGTCTTGGTGATTATTATTTGGTCTATCATTTTTCAGAATGCACTGTGCACATATTGCTTCCTTAATGGGAGTTGCAAGGTTTGGTGAAAGAATTTGGGACAGTGTAAGAAGAGGAATCGGAAAGTTAATGTAAACAAGAGTAAAGTTATGGTGTTTGAGAGGAATTAAGTCACAGAATGCACAGTGAGGTTGGATGGTGAGGATGTAGAGAATGTGAGTGCGTCAGTACTTGGGGTAGTGTGGTGAGTGAGGATGGAAGTTTGGGGGATGAAGTGCTTGAAAGGGTCCAGCAGGGAAGGAAAGTTGTTGGTTCACTGAAAGCCGTGATGAGAAATAGGGAGGTGAGTATGGAAGCTATGAAGTCACTGCATGATAGTATTGTGATCCCAACCCTGACATATCGAAGCGAGGAGTGGTCCTTGCTAGAGGGGAACACGTCAAATGAACAGTGGAAATGAGTTACCTGAAGAAGCATGTGGAGTGACATGGAGGGACAGGTTGACGAATGAAGATGTGAAAGAACGTTGTGGGGTGGATGTGGCTGTGATTAAGAAAATCAGGAGAAATACACTGAGGTGATTTGGACATGTGGAGGGAATGGAGAATGAAAGACTGACTAAGAGGGTGTATATAGGTGAAGTGGATGGAGGGAGAGGGAGGGGGAGACCAAGGATGAGGTGGAGAAATGGAGCTGAGAGGTATATGAGGGAGGGTGGAGTGAGCTTGGGGGAGGGCAGTCAAATGGTGGGTGGCAGAGTGACTTGGAGACGTTTTGTCTGTGGCCACCCTTTGCAGGATTAGGGCGTCGGGCTATGGATAGATAGTTGGAGGTTTTTATGGAGTGTATGGTTTCATTACAATGATTTAAGTGACATAGAAAAGGATGGTAAGTTGTAATAAATAAAACAAATTGCTTAGGAAGAGGTGTCATGGAGCTTAACCGACGCGAATACGGGCCTTGATGTGGTAGATGTGAAGGATGCTAACATGACGACAGGGCCAGGTTTGCCAGATGGGTCACTTAGGATGCTTCTGAAGAAGGTTGCCTCTCCTAACATGGCTGACGAGGATGCTAGGTTACCTCTGATATCTGTAAGTACAGCTTGGTATTTATGGTTTATTGCATAATGAGGTATGGTTCAGTTAAAGATTAAAGCTTACTGAGATGTGCACCAAACTTTATTAATTTATTGATTAGTTAAACTTCGACATATGTATTATTATTATTTTTCATTGCAATTTTTTTTCTTACATCTTGATAATAATATACTCGTATAGGAAGGTACCCTAGTATAACTCCAGTACCTGTGCCAAACATAAATGACCTTTCCCTATTTTTGGAGAATGTGTACTCATGTTTCATTAAAAATTGCATATTGGAAATTGAAATATCTTAGTAACTAAATGAGATACAGCTATTTGGTTGAAAATTCTAAAATTAAAAAGTTTGCTAAGAATTTTGGCTGAATGCTTTGCCATTTAGCCTAATAGAAAGTACCGAATTCAAAACTGCTCAGGGTTTTCTTTGTAACACGTTTTAGAGAAAACCACAAAAGCTGTAAAGCTGTAACTTTATGGAAATATGGATATGGTCCCTCTTATTATCTTAAAGGAATATATTTACAATTAAGCATAGAGTTGGCCAGTTATTGAGACAAATGTAAAATATAGCCTACCCAAGCTTCATTAATTTCTTCTACACCTTTGTCTTCAGACCTTGTTGATATTACACAAGAAGTTACCCTAGGTCAATCTACGCACAGTTCATGTTCCAAATATGAATGACCTTGAACTACTTTAAACGTCACAGACTTGTTTATGATGGCAAAATTTCATATATTAAATACCATAAATAGTTACGACAAAGTTTCCTTGCCTGTGGCTAAACAGTAAGTAAATAGGTAACTTCTACCCCCCTGGGGGTAGGGTTTTTTTTTCAAGAATACTCCCCCAGTATCCCTGCTTGACGTAAAAGGCGGCTAAAAGGGTTGGCGGAGGGTTAGTGCCCCTCCCCGGAAAACAACTAACTAAAAAACAAACAATAAGCCTCGGACAAGGACTGACCAAACGATGACGATGAAGGACCGGACAAAGGACATGGTAATTGGAACTTGGAATGTAAGGGGAGCGAATGATGAGGTGAAAGAGAGAGAGATTGTCCATGTGCTTGAGGGTGCGAAAGTGGATGTATGTGGAATAACTGAAACAAAATGGAGAGGAGAAATTGTGAGAGAATGGGAGTATGGACGGGGTATATGTGCAGGAGAAGGTGAGAATGAGAGGGTGAAGGAAGGGGTATGTATAGTTGTGAGTAAAAGATGGAAGAGGAGCATAAGACAGTATGGATCAGTTGGGTCAAGGATTGTGTGGGTAAAGTTGAAAGTTGGAATACAAATGTGGGCGATTGTGTGTGTGTGTGTGTGTGTAAGCACCAACGCAAGATCATGCTAGAAGAGTGAGAGAAGAATTCTGGACAAATGTAGAAATGTGCATGGAAAAGTTTGGAAGGAATGAGAGAGTGTTTTTGATTGGTGAAATGAATGGTAAAGTTGGGAATATGAAGGTGGATGGAATAGTTGGTGAGTGGGGTGTGCCTGCTGAGATAGATGAGAATGGGAGTGCGTTAGTGGACATTTGTGCTGGGAGGGGGTTGGTGATAGCCAATACCCTCTCAGGCATAAAATGATCCACAGGTATACATGGCGAGTGATGAGAAGGGTGGGTGGTGAACTGAATGAAAGGAAGGCAATGATTGATTATGTGTGTGTGGATGAAAGGATGCGAAGATGTGTAATGGATGCAAGAGTGTATTGAGGTTGGGGGAGTGGACTTTCTGACCACTACTTGGTGGTGGCCAGAATTAGAGTTCAAGTAAGATGGAGGAAGAGAAGAAGGGAAAGACGAGAGGAAGGAGTAGTTGCAAGGAGAGTGGAAAGGTTACAAGAGGATGAGAAAAAGGCAGAGCATAAGAGAGAAGTGCAGGAACGATTGGGCAAATATGAATTGGAGCAGATGGGAGACGTGGAAGGTGTGTGTAGCATATTTACAGAAGAAATATGTGCTGCATGTGATGTGGTGTGTGGAAGGAAGAGAAGACGGAGGGGGGTGCAAGGAACAGCGTGGTGGGCTGAAGAGGTGAAACAGGCTGTGGCACAAAAGAAGAAAGCAAACAATGAATGGATGAGAAATAGGGACGTGGAAGAAGTTGAGAGGCGGAAGAGGGAGTTATATGTAGAAAGAAAGAGAGAGGTGAAAAGATTAGTAAGAGAGAGTAAGAAGAGAGTGGATGAGGAATTTGGAAGGAATTTGAGTGTAAAGTGGAGGGACTGTAAGAAAATGTTCTGGAGAGAGGTGAAAAAAGTAAGACAGGGTGGAAGTGAAGTCAGCAGGGGAATGAAAGATAAAAATGGTAGTTTACTAGTGGAGAAGGGAGAAAAAGTGAGCAGATGGAGAGAACACTTTAAGGAATTGTTGAACGTAGAGGATGGAAGTAATGCGAGTATAAGTGGCTGAGGAATTGCTGGGAGAAGGAGGGAGGTGAGAAGACAGGAAGAAATCAGTAGGATAGAAGTTGTGGAAGCAATGAAGAAAGTTAAATCGGGGAAAGCCCCAGGAATTGATGAAGTGTGTAGTGAAATGCTGAAGCATGGGGGAGAGATAGTAGTAGAATGGATGTGGAAGATGTGCAGATTGGCCTGGGAGGAAGGTAGAGTCCCGGAGGATTGGAAGTCAGGTATAATTATTCCCTTGTACAAAGGAAAAGGGGAAAAAGAAGTGTGTGTTAATCATAGGGGCATTTGTCTTCTTAGTATAATAGGAAAAGTGTATGGTAGGATCCTTATTGACAGAGTTAGAGAAAGAACAGGGAAATTAGTTGGAGAAGAACAGGAGGCTTTAGGAAGGGAAGAGGTTGTGTAGATCAGATATTCATTCTTAGATCTTCAGTGGAAAAGTTTCTAGAGAAAGGAAAGAAGTTGTATGCGGCTTTCATGGATTTGGAGAAAGCATATGACAGGGTGGATAGACAAGGATTGTGGAAAGTGTTAAGAATATATGGAGTAGATGGGAAGTTGTTGAATGCTGTGAAGAGTATGTACGATGGTGCAAAGGCTGCAGTGCGTGTGGATGGTGAAATGAGTGAATTTTTCTCTTTGAAAGTTGGTTTGAAACAGGGATGTGTCATGTCTCCATAGTTGTTCAATCTGCACATGGATGGGGTAATAAAAGAGGTACAAGGTAGGGTAGTGGATGTTGGAGTGGCCCTGGTGAGAGAGGATAGTGTTTGGAAACTCCCTGTACTGTTGTTTGCAGATGATACTGTGTTGTTGAGTGAAGACGAAGGGGAGCTGTAAGGCTTGGTGGATGAGTTTGAGAGAGTGTGTAAGAAACGGAATCTAAAGGTGAATGTAGGGAAGAGTAAAGTGATGGTCTTTGAGAGAGGTGAAGTCAGTGAATGTACAGCGAGGTTGGATGGTGAGGAATTGGAAAATGTGAGTACGTTTAAGTACTTGGGTAGTGTGATGAGTAAGGATGGAGGTTTGGAGGGTGAAGTGCTTGAAAGGGTACAGTAGGGAAGAAAGGTTGCTGGTTCTTTGAAAACAGTGATAAGAAACGGAAGTGAGCATGGAAGTGAAAAAGTTACTACATGACAGTATTGTGATACCAACTCTAACGTACGGAAGTGAAGCTTGGACGTTGTTGGAAGGACACAAGTCAAGAGTGAGAGCAGTGGAAATGAGTTTTTTAAGAGGAGCCTGTGGAGTCACATGGAGAGACAGGCTGACGAATGAGGATATAAAGAAGCGTTTTGGTGTTGATGTGGATGTGATAGGAAGCGTTATGAGGAACACACTGAAGTGGTTTGGCAATGTGGAGAGGATGGAGGGTGAAAGACTGACGAAGAGAGTGTATGTGGGTGAGGTGGAGGGGGGAAGAGGGAGGGGGAGGCCGAAGATGAGATTGAAGGATGGGGTGGAGAGGTATATGAGAGAGGGGGGTGTGAGTTAGTAGTAGGGCAGTGAAATGGCGGGGGACAGGGCGACTCGGAGGCGATTTGTTTTTGGCCACCCCAAACGGGATTGAGGCGTTTGGCAATAGATAGATAGATAGATTATTATTATCATTATTTTTGTTATTTTTATTTTTATTATTATTATCGGTCTATCTACTATACTATTAATATTATTATTATTATTATTATTATTATTATATTATTGTTATTATAATTTATTCTTTTTGGATTTTTACATGCCTGTCGCCCTCACAAGTTACTGTACACAGTCAGCAGAATGGCACACACTGGTGGGATGCTACTCGGTGCACTGTTCATCAGTCATTTGTCTTGACTTATGGTAACGATTCAAGAGTGTAGCGAGACTAAAGTGGTATCAAAATTCGAAGTAAATAAACCTGATACATTTCAGGAAACTTAAGAAAATGCCACATTGGCGGTTCCGACCCTGAGACAAAGCCTTATAACTTGTATCATTCCTTCTAGTTAAACATTTACTTTCATTCATCTCGTCATGAAAAGAGATGACTGTTCACCCAGTTGCTTCAGTCCCTTGCACTTATAGTCTCTAGTTCAACTTCAACAGGGAGATTATTATTTTTTTTACTTTCTGTTTCTTTTCATATCAGTTAGTGCTCCATCATGGATGCTCCACTGGCAATCTTCTCACTTCTCTCCTATAGTCTTGACCATACACCTTTTGTAACTTTAGTGAAATCTTTGCCATTGCACTTGACATCCAGCCCATATCTTTAGTTTTGAAACTGTTCTTCTCCTATGGTGTCTTCCTTCATCGCTATTTTTTTTCTGTCATTCTATACCTGCTACTGTAGATAACCAGTGTTCTTCTAAAGTTATCAGTAGTGGTGCTCCTTACCGTTCTGTCCTTCCCAGGACTCTTTTCCTGCTGTCCATCACTAACCTGAGCTGCACATCTAGCCCTATCTACTCATACCATGGGCTGATCTATGGGTGTCTTGTTGTCCATGCTGCCCTGCCAAAACTCCTGGTTTATCACACCAAGCTAGTATTCAGTACTGTTTGTATATAGATGCACCCTTTATTGTTTGATATGTTTAATTTTCCCACACAAACCATTCTTACTTGGTTGACTTAGAACAAAGGAATGTCTAATATTCATTACCTCGCCTGGACGCAGTCGAACGAGGTACCAGTATTGATTTTGGTCCAATTTCTCTGTTTCTTTGTTTGATTGTTTGTTTGTTAGCAACATTATGGAAAAACGGCTGAATGAAATTACATGGAACTTTCAGGATATGTGGGCACTGCTCCTAAAAGAGCCTAAAAGAAAGCGATTAAATGTTGGAGGTAATCGAGTGACCTTGAAAGGTCAAAATCAAGGTCACGAATTTTCAGAGGACTTTAACTTGAAACCGGTTGAAGATTAAGATATTTACTACTATGATATTACAGGAACCCTGTAATGGGGGCTATCATTTGGCACCAAGACCTTTGATCTTGAGTGGACTTGAAAGGTCATACTCAAGGTCACGGACATTCAGGGGGATATAACTCGCTACTGATTGAAGATAGAGAGATAATTACTATTCTCAACATATAGGAAGTCCCATAAAGGATTTTAATTGGTACCATGACCTTTGACTGTATGTGACTATGAAAGATGAAACTCAAGGTAATGGATAATCAGAGAGCTATAACTCAAAACTCGTTGAAGATAGATATTTACTAATTTCGAGATATAGGACAGGGGTGGGAAACCGTTCTCCTATTAATGACCATTAGGATATTATTAAATATCATTCGTGGGCCATACAAAATTATCAGCTTAAAATCATATGTACCCAGTACATTATATATATATATATATATATATATATATATATATATATATATATATATCATCATCATCAGCTGTTTGAGTATCCACTGCAGCACCGGCCTATCCCGACCGAAGTCGGGACGATACAGCCAATGTATCACTACCAAGTGGCTTAGGCTGTCTGGTAGAGATTGTATGTAGGGTGAGAAGTGCTTGTAAGTGTAACTGTCGTGTTGGAGTGGCTTTGGATGTGTGTATAGTCTGTGAACCAACTGTAATTGGCCCGAACAAGCCGACTGGGTCCAAGCATACTTTACAGTAAGTGACACTTGTTCAACCACAGCACTCCTTGTGTCCGTCAATGCAGTATGTGGCTGGGTGAACACTCCCAAAGTTTCTTACCCTGGCGGGGCACGAACCCTGGTTCACCCGTGTACGAAACGCACACTCAACCACTGTACCACAGAGGCTCCATATATATATATATATATATATATATATATATATATATATATATATATATATATATATATATATATATATATATATTTGTTCATGAGTTTATGAAACTGCATTTATGAATTGCCTCGCGGGCCTGATCAAATGGTCTAGCAGGCCTTATACGGCCCGTAGGCCAAACGTTCCCCACCCCTTATATAGTAACTTTCATATGGGCCTTTATTTGGCACCATGACCTTTCACTTTGAGTAACTTGAAAGGTCAAACGCAAGATCACAGATTTTCAGAGGGCGTAACTTGAAAACATTAGCTCCATTACCTTAGACTTTAACTGTGTACCGTACTGACACTAAATGGCAGTATTGATTCGGTATTTAAAAACAAGTGCTGACGGGCGAGATTTCTTGTGCCTAGCACCACTTGTTACTTAGGAAAATGGAATGAACAACATCTCAGAAATATTGCTGGATCTCCCCACGTATGACTCCATCTTTCAACTTGGTCATGACTTGATCAGTAGATTCCGAGTGGAGTATAGGAATGCTGTTAAATTTAATGCATCAAAAACACAAATGCTGCATCTTTCAACCTACTAGAAACTTCAACATGAATGTCCCTCAGTTTTCAACAACCCAAATCAATCTTCGTGATCTCTCATCATCCTTGTGATTTCTCTGTCTCAGAGAATATCACAGCAAGGTTAAATAACTTTCCATTCTTAACTGACTTTCCAGATATTGTATGCAACGAATGAAATTTGTACTTTATTTTCTTACCCTGCATAGTTTCTGGGTTAGTCCAGTGGTCTTATCAATCCCTGTGTGGAGTACGGCTCTGATGTTTGGGGATCTCACCACAACCAACTTCTATAAACAGAATGCAGTTAGAGGCTTTATGTCTCATCGGTCCCTCTCTACTTTGTAGCTTCATTCAACCTCTTATTCGTCGTTGTAGTGTTCCGTCTCTCACTTTTTATTATCTTTATTTAAATGGCCATTTTTCTGCTGAACTGTCTGCTTGCATCCCTGCTCGATGAGAGTGTGCAAGCAGTACTTGTCTAGAAATATACGCTTACCTGTTTTCTCTCCATCTGTCTAAAACAAAAGTTAACTGATACTCTCAGTTCTCCATTTATGAAATTGATCAACTCCGGGACTCTCTCTCTCTCTCTCTCTCTCTCTCTCTCTCTCTCTCTTACCAATATCATTAACTGAAGAGATAATGGTTTTGACTTTATGTTAAAAAATTCCAGGATAGATGAACCTCTAACATACCTCCGGCCAATTCCTCTTTCTTTATGGTACAAAACATTGGTATGTCTGATACCAAGAGTGTTAATTAAAAGCCTGTCGTTTGAATCTAATTACTTGGGGTCCAGTTGAATTAATCAGTTATATAGCCTATACAGGAGCCGTATTTTCATGAATATTTGTCACAAATCAGTTTCTTTTTTAATTGCTACATCAGACATTACTGCGTCTTGTAGGGAAAAGTATGATCAGGAGAGAGGGTACCAGATGGCCACTAGCTTGTCAGATTCAGAAAGGAAGAAATATAGTTTGCACATCAGAGAAAAATAAATGAATAAATACATAAATAAATAAACACTCAACAGTAGTTCTCACCTGTAACAAAATAGTGTTTTGGCTTTACACACACACAAACACACACACACACACACACACACACACACACACACACACACACACACACACACACACACACACACACACTTTGATTTATATATCACAGAAGCTCAAAAATGAAAAACTATTTCCATATTTGATTTTTATGGTGTAAATAATCATTCTTTTCTGTTTGCATATTTTCCCTTCAGATAGTATGCGTAAGAGAGTGCAATGAATCACATGGATTGTACCTTGCACCTCAGGTACTCATGACCTGAACAAAAAATACTTAAGCAAGCTTTCATTTTAAAACAATTCTAACTCCAGAATTTCATTAGGTCGACCAAACCTCTTTAAAAACGAGGCGACGTAACCATCAAGTTACTGTGGATAACGAGGCGACGTAACCATCAAGTTACTGTGGATAACGAGGCGACATAACCATCAAGTTACTGTGGATAACGAGGCAACATAACCATCAAGTTACTGTGGATAACGAGGCAACATAACCATCAACTTACTGTGGATGTGTTTTATTTGAGACCAGCACACACTGTAATGTTTTCTGTTGGATTCCCAAGCCAGCTTGCTGGTGTATTGCATTATGTCATTCTGTACATGCTAGCTAACCATCGTGGCTACACTAATGTAAATTCATTGTAATTCATCATCAGTGATTGTAGCTCTATAAGGTTTGTGAGCTAGATCCATGTCTGATGCAGCAGTTTAATATATTAATGAGAAGCTGAGAACTCAGGCCCCAAATTGTTGATGCAAAGCATCACCATCTATGTCTCCACCAAGCCTTGTGCACTGACTCACCATACAACCTCCATGTCATTGTTCTGCTAATCATTTCATCGTCTCTTCATACTGTATCACTGACAAAAGGTTGATCAAAACCCGTTAGGGGGTTCAGGAGATCTTGTGCCCACAAGGATAAATTAAGTCAACCCCATATGACCATGGCCCTTAACCCCTTGACCTTGCTGACCTTTCAGTTCATCATCACTTCATACTTAATCACTGATAAAAGTTTGGTGGAAATTCGTTCAGGGGTTTAGGAGGCAACGTGCTCAAAATGATAAACTAAACCAACTGCATGTGACCTTCGCCATTGGCCCCTTGACCTAGCTGATCTAATCATTTCACCATCCTTTCATACTGCATCACTGGCAAAAGTTTGGTAGAAATCCGTCAACGTATTCAGGAGATATTGCACCCACAAGAAAGTCATGGATGCACCCATGCATCCACGAACCCAAGCAGCAATGCACGCACAGACACACAGACCAATCACTCAATTCCTCCTCCACCAAAGGTGGGCAGAGGCATAATAAAGCCGAAAATCGCCTAAACTCTGGCTCTCAAGCCCAAAAACAGCGTGCACATAACCCAGCCTCACTAAGTTGGTTTGTGGGTGTAACTCTGGTGCAATGTGTTTGTGATTGTTAGGTGCCGATACATGCACACCCCTGGCGGCTCCTTCGGTTCTAGGCAATAAGACAACTCTTGGTATGGTATGATCGGATTAGTGGTATGTGACGCTGATTGAAGAGGTAGATTTTAGATATTATTGCGGTTTTCTTAGGAATCTAACTCAAATTTCCAACATTATAGTAAATTAAATGCTGAACACTCAGGCCCAGAGCTGCCAACACAAAGCATTGCTCAGTATGCTTCTGCCAAGCCTTGTGAATGGATTTGCCATTCAACATACATGACGAGGTTCACTGTGGGTTGAAGTAAGACTAAAGCAAGTTGGCCCCACATGACTTTGACCTTTGACCACTTGACTTAGCTGACCTAATCATTTCATCTCCTTCTCATACTGAATTACTGACAAAAGTTTGGTGGAAATCTGTTAATGGGTTCAGGAGATATCGTATCCACAAGAGTGTTATGAACATCCCCATGGGCGCATGAACCCATGCACCGGCGCACGCACGGACGAACATATAAGCTACTTAATGCCTCTTCCACCATTGGTGGGCGGTAGCATATTAAGGCCAGGAATCATTTCCTAAACTTTGGATCCCAGGTCCAAAAACAACTTGCATGTAACCTAGCTCGGCTATGTAGATTTGTTTGTGCAGCTTTAGCACAATGTGTTTGTGATTGTCATTTGCTGGTATGTTCACACCCTGGAAGCACCTTAGGTCCCATGCAACAAGACAATGCGTGGTACAGTGCGATTTGATTATTACTATGTAGTTATACTGATTTAATAGCTAAATTTGAGATAGTGTTATAGGTTTCTTAGAAGACTAAATAAAATTTTATAATAATATTAATATAAAGGAGCGTTGTGGTGTGGATGTGGATGTGATAGGAAGCGTTATGAGGAACACACTGAGGTGGTTTGGCCATGTGGAGAGGATGGAGGGTAAAAGACTGACGAAGAGAGTGTATGTGAGTGAGGTGGAGGGGGGAAGAGGGAGGGGGAGGCCGAGGATGAGATGGAGGGATGGGGTGGAGAGGTATATGAGAAAGGGGGGTGTGAGTTGGGAGCAGGGCAGTGAAATGGCTGGGGACATGGCGACTTGGAGGCGATTTGTTTGTGGCCACCCCAAACGGGATTGAGGCGTCTGGCAATAGATAGATAGACAGATAGAAAGGAAACGCTGAGAACTCAGGTCCAGAGCTGTCAACGCAAAGTGTTGCTCGGTATGCCTCCGCCAAGCCTTGTACACAGACTCTCCGTGCAACATCCAAGATGGAATTAATTGGTTGAAATAAGACTAAGGATAACCTACAGTAAGGTAGCCCCAAATGACGTTGATTATTGACCTCTTGACCTTACTGGCCTAATCAATTCTTCAATTTTTCATACTGTGTCTCTGACACAAAATTGGTTGAAATCCATTGTGGGGTTCATATAATGCGTCCACACCCACATAACCTTGACATTGATTCCTTGATCTTGCTGACTTAATCAGTTCATCATTCCTTTATACTGTATCACTGACAAAATTTTGGTGAAAATCACTCGAGGGGTTCAGGATAGTTTGCACCCACGAGGATAAATTATGTCGACCCCATATGTCCTTGACCTTTGATCCTTTGACCTAGCTGGCCTAATTAGTTCATTGTCTTCTCAAGTTAGTTACATCAATGACAAAAGTTTAGCGAAAATCCATTGATGGAGTCAGGAGATATCGCACCCACAATAATACTGCAGATGAACACACACAATAATACTGTAGATGCACACACACAATAATACTGCAGATGCACACACACAATAATACTGCAGATGCACACCCACTAGCATAAACTAAGTTGACCCCAAATGACCAGAACTCAGACCTGTGACCTGGCTGACCTAATTATTTCATTGTTCCTTCATTTTGGATCATTGACAAAAGTTTGGTTGAAATCTTTTGAGGGGTTCAGGAGATACCACACCCACAATGGTAGCCTAAATTGATCCCAGGTGTCCTTGCTCTTTGACCCCTTGACCTTGCTGACCCAAACATTTTATCATCTGATACTGCATCACTGGCAAATGTTTGGTGGAAATCCTTTGATGGGTTCATGAGATACTGCACCCTGAAGAGCATTATGGATGCACCGCAACATGCACAGCAGGCACCCTCACATACTCGAACCCACGCATCCGCGCACGCATAGACACATAGAGCAGTCACCTAATGCCCCCTCCATCGCAGGTGGGAGGAGCCATAATGAAACCAAGAATCACCTCCAAAACTTTATCTCTCAAGTCCAAAAACAATGTGCTTATAAACCAGCATCAGTATGTGGGTTTTTGGGTGTAACTTTGGTGCAATGTGTTTGTGATTCTCAGGTGCCAGTATGTGCCAACCTCTGATGGTTCCCTTCGGTTCCCGGCAACATGACATTTAGCGATATGGTATGATGGGAATGATGGTATGTAGGGATGCTGATGTAATAGCTAGTTTTGAGATAATATTACAGTTTTTTTAGGAGTCTAAATCAAATATTGCAAGTATATAGTAAACTAAATGCTAAGAACTCAGGCATAGAGCTGCTGATGCAAAGCATTGTTTAGTATGCCTCTGCCGAGCCTTGAACAAGGACTTGACATACCTCATGCATGACAGGGTTCACTGTTCACCTAATATTACCTTTATCATTTACCCTTGCTGACCTAATCAGTTCATTGTCCATTCATACTGTATCACTGACAAAAGATTGGCTGAAATCAGTTGAGGGGTTCAAGATGTTTCACCCAAACTCATATGACCTTGATCTTTGTCCCACTGACCTTGGCAACCTAATCAATTCATGATTTCTTCCTAATGTATCACTGACAAATATTTGGTTGAAATCCATCAAGGGTTTAATGAGGTAATGCGCTCACACCCATATGACTATAATCTTTTACCCCTTGACCTTGCTGACCTAATTAGTTCATCGTCCATTCATACTGTATCACTAACAGAAGTTTGTCTGACATCCATTGAGGGGTTCAACAGATTTCGTGGCCACACCCATATAACCTTGATCTTTGACCTCTTGACCTTACTGACCTAATCAATTCATCATCCCTCCATATTGTATCACTAACAAAAGTTTTGTCAAAATCCACTGGCGTTCAGGAGATATTGTGCCCATAGTGTTAATTATCTCAGCTCCATATGTCCTCGACCTTTGACCTAACTGATCTAATCGGTTCATCATCTTACCTTACTGCATCACTAGCAAAAGTATGGTGGAAATTTGTCAATGTGGTCAGGAAATATCTCCCCACAGTAATATTACAGATGCCCACAAGCATAAACTAAGTTGAGCCAATATGACCATAATGACTGACCCCTTGACCTTGCTGACCAAATTATTTCATTGCATCTTCATTCTGTATCACTGATAAAAGTTTGGTTGAAATCCGCTGTGAGGTTCAGGAGTTATTGGGTCCACTATAGTGTTACAGATGGACTTCCACAAGGATAAACAAAGCAGACCCCATATGACCTTGACTTTTGACCCTTTGACTTTTTGTTTAACCTAATTAGTTCACTGTCCCTTCATGCTGCATCAGTGACAAAACCCTGATCAAAATCCACTGAGGAATTCAGTAGTAACTGCATAAAGATCAAATAAATCGACTCCGTATGACACTGAGATTTGCCATAGGTGGGCAGAGGCACAATCAGATTTGTTACTAAGTATTCTCTTCATTTTTTTGTGCTAACTAACATTGTAACACCTCTGAAAACAACCTTAGTTAGTCTGTCAGCTTGTTTTGGGCAACTCTAAGATGTCACCATACCTATGGCAGCTTGTGTGTGTGTGTGTGTGTGTGTGTGTGTGTGTGTGTGTGTGTGTGTGTGTGTGTAATTCACCAGGTCGGTCAGGATCACTTGATGTTCGTGATTGTCAGCTTTTACCCTCCCGGAAGGGAGCTGAGAGCTCATATAGTCCGATCTAAGGGCAAGGCTGTGACCTCCACACACACACACACACACACACACACACACACACACACACACACACCCGTCCCCTTGCTCAAGGGGGACAGTAACCACCCACTTCGTCAGTGAAACTTTTTGCAACCTGAGCAAGGTGCGAACTCCCATCCACCAGTTGGCAAGCGAGAACGTTACCACTGCACCAGCATGTGTATGTGTGTGTGTGTGTGTGTGTGTGTGTGTGTGTGTGTGTGTGTGTATATGTGTGTGTGTGTGTGTTTGTGTAAAATTATCCATACCATATCCCTCTATGTCATAACTACAACAACTATTCGGTAAATGATTTATCATAAGTTAGGCTAATAATAGTGGTTATGAATATGGATTTACTTAACACTTATGCGGTCTTTGAAAGCTGATCCTCATGCTACCTTGAAGTGTCCAACCTTCTCTTTCTATTCAGATCCGCATCCAAACAGTAAAATATTCACCATATATCAGGAAAGGCATCCAGAGTCCTGAAATTTGGTTTGATATTAGCCTAATTTAATTTCCAGTTTGATGATATTATATTCTTTAACCCCTTAACCGCAGGGCGTCACTTTCGTGACGCTTGGGAGCAAGGGATCATACCGCGGGGCGTCGCTTTTGTGATTCTGTGTTATTTTGAATTCACCCGGGCTTCCAAGTGGGGGCTTGTACCATCTATCAGTACTGCCAATGTCCAACACTAGTCAGCACTCCTAATCTCATCTGTACTCCCATTCATTGTTGACAATTTAGCCATTTCTCCCAGTTCTTGACTCCCCTCCCTACCCTCCCTGCATTACCCTATCCTTTCGCCTGCCTGGCCGTGCTACGCTAAGTAAATCTTCCTTGGAATTTTTCACTGATTTCATCCATTAAAATAAGCCCTATGCCCTATTCTTATACCAAATAATATATACAAGAAAGAAATAAGGTAAGTGAGAGTGCCATACACCTGGAATTGGCTAATTATCACCTGACAACACCTCACGTGCACTCGTTCGCTAATTTTCGCTGTTTATTTCCCCTTGAAATATGCCGTATAATCTATTTTCGTAATAAATATACATATAAGGAGGGAAGGGAGAAGCCTAAGTGATAATTACATTCACCTGGAACTACCTAATTTATAATGTATTGTCTAGATTTCCTGCCAATCATTTCACTGCTATATATAGCTGTGTCAAGAGGCTAAGTTGGTAGTAATGAATTTCCCTAGGTAAGCCACCACCCCAGCCCACCCTTATCAGTTCACCCTCATCTTCCAACGTGGAGGTACGTCAGTTCGCTCTTGCTAGCTTCAGGGACTTTTCACCCCCATGCAAAGGGCACTGTGACCTTTACCCCCTACTAAACCTCATGAAGAAAAAGGTAAAGGGCTGACAATTGATAAAAGAGTGACTACGATCTTTCTATCGAGTTAAACAGTGCAAGTGGAATTGTAAATAATGTGTAAATAATGTGTAAACAGCAAGTGAAAGTAATGAATGTAAATATATGTGAACAGTGAAAAATAGTTTTATAAGTTACTTCAAGTGACAGTGCATAACACAGTGTAAATAAAATAGATATGTAATTAACGTAAATAAAATAGTGAACTTAAATAGAAATGTAAATGAGTAGTATTATAAGAATACGAGTATATACCCTAGGAGTAATGAAAGTGAAAGTTTCACTCTAGCATGTCTGAATACTATGAGTTATGAGAGTGAAGGTGAAAGTGACATTCACTCTCAATGCTAGTATACAGGACGAGAAAGTGAATGCCACTTATTTTACTGAAAGAAATTGAATCCCTACAGTGACAATAAACTAATACTACTGAAGGAAACTTATGGATAAAGACTGTAGATATATATGTGTTATATAGTAATAGAAATATATAGTGTGAGGGGTTTTATGAATAATAAATGACAGAGTACCAATAGCGAACTAGCGCAAGTGCGACGGTCAGACGCGCTTGTAATTTTCATTGCTTTCACAGTGTTTTTTTTTTTGGAGTATGGATCCCAAACTACCTGAAAATCATAGAGTAGTGGTTATAGTGTTAATATCTGGCTGTGGTAATCATATTACGGGTTGTCGGGAAGTGTAAAATGGAGACTTTGTTACCCAACTTCAGAGGTCTCCACAAGTCCTACGGTAACAGACCAAGGCTCAACAAACATTCCAGGAGAAAGCTGAAGGTATGTGCCATAAGCATATTTAATTTTAATATTCTAGGACTAATAACTGATTTTTGGCAAATATTTTTTGAGAGTCTGTCGGAGCCCAAATAACCCCGCGGCACACGCAAAACATTGGTAAACTTGCCCGCAGTGTAGGGGTTAATGGAAAAATTTGAAAACATGACCAAAAAACGTTTAGAAAAAATTGTATAAACATTCTTATGTGTTCTTTCAGATTATAGGCTAGTCGTCATGACTGTTTTGCTTTATATAATATTACTTTCGTTTTTGTTTCATCTTATTCTGCAAGGTCTTCGCTTTCTAAAGGTATCAAAACAAATCCTCTAATCCAAATATTTAAAGGTGAAAATATAATTGTAATGGAAAAAAAGCTTGAGCATGCAGAGTTGGCATAAACATTCTTATGGTCTCATTCAACATACTCTCGTCATAACCATTTTACTTTCCTCTGTATCATTTTCTTTTTTCTTTGAAAAGTGTTAGTTTTCTAACAGTATAAAAGAATCCGCTAATCCAAATATTTCGGGGTGAAAACTGATCAGAAAAGAAAAAACTCAAGCATGCGGCAGGGAAGGAGGGAAGGTGGGTGGAAGGGTTCTGCTGGCTGCTGACTGAGAAAGTGTTACTTTCTTTTTTCACTGGTGATGTCTAGAAGGCAGTATTCCCAATCGGCCTCTTCAGCTTCAGTAGGAGTCGCCCTGAGGTAACAGTCTTCACCCAGCCCATGCTGGTCCACTACAACAAGGTACTGGAGGTCTGAAGTCAATCGTTAGAGATTTTTTTCTCTCCATCCTCTCTGGCTAACGGTGTGGCTGGGGTGATATCCTTCTTGGCTGTTCCTACTGTCCTGTATCTCCTCTTCTACTACCAACACACCGAGAATGGTGGCAGAGAAAGCTGGTAGAAAATATCTTTAATATGGTCCATGTGCTTCTTCAATAGGGGAACAGAACAGCAATAGAAATACAAGTTATAAAAGAGAACAGCAATAAAAATACGAGTTATAAAAGGAGAAGGCACTGTAATGTCCTTCTTATCTGTACCTATGTCCTTTATCTTCTCTCCCACTACCAGCACATACAGAATGGAGGCAGAGAAAGCTGGCAAATTTGAACACAAGAGTTATAGAATAGTGTTTGTAATTTCTTACCTAGTTGTTTCTTCACTCAAATACTGTACCTACTTTCTCACTCTGCACAAATCAAATGGGGTCGAGGAAGCTGGCAAAAAGATTCTGATACTCTGCCACAAGTTCTAGGAACTTGTGCCGTGGGAGGACCTCTCATTTGTGGCAAAAAGGACTTGTACAAAGTTGGCAACTTTATGCATTCTTTAATCCTTGGATTCCGGGCTAAGATCTGCTCCTGCCATACCTCAGTGTGAAAAGAAAACACAAAATAGCTTTAGTTCTGATCTTAATGTCTCAGAAACTATGGGAACTAGGAAAATGAATGAAAGACCAAATTACTCATCAACCCTTGTTCTTGCGTGTGAAAGTATCCCGAAGTCTGTAAATTGTTGCTTTAATGAGTAATGACGTGAGGAACAGGACTAATTTTTGCCACAAGAACAGGATGTGCTTACGCGTCTGCCCGCAGCCCAGACTATGGCTTTGCTCTCAACATGATAACTTCTCCATTACTAGATAAATTAGACACAGTGGTGTCGAAGGCACGCCCAATGGCACTATCACTGAGTCCTTTCCTTGTATCCTTGGAAAGAGGCTTGGCAGGGGTGGATGAGGCAAAAGTCCTCCTGCAGCGGGAACAAAATCGGTCTAGAAATATTAAGAAAAGATCATCCTAGATTTGGAAAAGTCACAGAAACGACTGAGGTTGTGCGGGCTGTTGAGATTCTCCCCCGAGCTTTTGGTCATAAGATAAAGTGGCAGCCACTTCAAACTGTGCCTGGAAGACAAGTGCAGTTCCTACTAACACCCAGCACAGCCACGCCACCAATTTTTTTACAATTCTGGCCTACACCTGGCAGTTAGGGGTTAAAGCCAGTGAGTCAGTTCAGCACAAGTAAAATTTCTGAATATGTTTTTACCTGAGAAGTGATGTCATCTTTTCAAGACAGATCATGAGGAAGACTCACAATAAGCATTAACCCGTGGATCGTGAGGCACAGCTCAGACTGGGAAGTGTCGCGCCGCAAACCACATCTCAGGCTGTGCTAATGTTCCAGTGGCCGTGCATCACCGTTAACTACTGCACGCCTAAGCAAATTTATGCATGGCGCTACACAAAGACGGAGAGAGAGAGAGAGAGATTTTTTTCTTTTTCACCAGATGATGCCCTGCATGTTTATCTTCAAGCTTATAATTAACAAAAACTTTATACCCAGTATACAAAATATATATATATATATATATATATATATATATATATATATATATATATGTGTGTATTTGTCACGAATTCGTGCGAGCGTATTTATAAATTCATGACATTGTACTTTAGTGAGAAAACCACGAATTCTAGTGGAATTCCCACTGGGCATCACTCAGTTCAACCGTTCTCGTATTTACTCTGATCGGGATGTTTTCAGAACATTTCTCACTGTTTCACTAGTGATGATTCTTATTCACGACACTAGTGCTTTCACTGAGTGATTTATTGTGAGCCTATATTGCTCACTTTCTTTCCATTGACCGTTGAAGTTAGGCCATGCCCTACTTCCGGCGAACACGGCCATCTCTCGCCCCCTTTCATAGTTAGAAGTCAGTCAGCTTTCAGTCGCCTCGAGGGTAGGACCGTTTGTGCCCAGTGTAAAGCAGCACCTCTGTTGTTCAGTGAGTTCCTGAATCTCCACCCAGACTGTGAATTGGCAAAGTGGGCTTAGTGAATAGCAGTGTTTTGATGTTCATCACAGGCCCCCAGACTACTCAATTGGCTCCCCTCCACTGACCAGTATTTTTGTTTGTTTTGCTAGGCTTAAGTGTGTTTAGCTTTTGAATGGGCGAGTGAGTGTATTCTCCTTGTTATTTTTAATTCATTTTTGATATTCATATAACGTAAATTTATTTTACTGTAATCAATAAATTTACAGTTTTTTTCTTTGAGCTTAATGTAATTAGAATCGTGTTTTATTTCTCCACATTAAGCTTATTTTAGTTGCCACTCCTAGTTTGCACAAATTCTTTACATTATCCTTAACTGGTACTTAGGCCAGTTCTTTTGTATCAAACTTAAATCCGTTGTGCCAGCCAGGAGTTTGCATCAGCAAGAACCTGTTTATTATTATTAGCATTAGTTATTGATTGTCAGGGGTGGAGTCACTTTCTCAAGGGCTAACAGTACTACAAACAGCACTTGTGAGTAATTAGTCTCTGCTGTGTACTGTTGAGAAAGTTTATAAATTCTCGTCTTTAGAGAATCAGCAAAGGAGGCCGGCATAAAGTAAACTTATTACTTGATTTTCAAAAGTCAGTCCCTTGTTTCTATTTTCAAGTAACATCCAGTATTTATAATTCATAAATTCACATCCCCCCGTGACATCTGGCAACCTCATTCCAGGATATTAACTCCTAGTTCTAAAGTTATTAACGAGATAATACTCACTCACTCATACTTAGGTGTTTATCAGTAAAGTCTATAGGCACTATCTTACTGGTGGATATTGATTCATTTCTATTAATTTTAAGTAATAGTTTTCCCAGTCAGTTGCTTCTTTTTTAATTTTCATTCTTTACTAGTTCAACTAGATAAATCTAGTCACCACCAACCTGTGCCTATATTCTTTACTTCTGATTATTGGCATTTCTCTGCAAAATAGCAGTCAGTACTCAGTCTTTAATCTACCCAGCCTTAATTGAGTTAGCATCATGACTACTAATATATATGTACATGAAGCCAAAGATATGGGGCTTAGTGACCCCGAACAAATTAAGGAGTACGTCCTCTCATGGTTTCGTTACGAGCAGCAACTTTAGAATGATGCTCGTGAAGAGTGTCGAATTCAGCATGAGGAACGTGAGAGAGAACGTGAACACGAGCGAGAACAAAGTGAACACGAGCAAAAACAACGCGAACACGAGCAAGAACAACACAAACACGAGCGAGAACAACGCGAAAGAGAACGTGAATATGAGCGAGAACAACGAGAGAGACAACGAGAACATGAACGTGCCGAGCGCGAGGCACGTGAGAAACATGAACTTGAGATTCTGAGGCTCAAGCGAGACTCCTTGGCTTCAGACACATCTGGTGCAGCTAACCCAAGCTCCATGAGCACTCTCCCTACACGTGTTCTGGCGACCCCACACATCAAGCTTCCTCCATACAAGGAAGGCGACCGAATTGAGCCATTCATAGCTTGTTTCGAAGACATGGCTCAGCTGTACCAGCTGGATGAGGCAGCTAAGCGGCTCCAGTTTCTTAGCTTGTTTGAGGGCCCTACCCTTGATATTCTCCAAAGAATTCGTGGAGACAATCTCACGTATGAGATGATGAAGGCTGCACTCATCAAAGCGTACGGTCTCACAGTTAACGACGCCAGGAGTCAGTTTATGAGGGCATGCCTACAAGAAAAGGAGACTAGTGTTCAGTTTCTTGATCGACTTCCTGCATACTTAGATGAATGGATGGAAAAAGATGAAACTCCTCCCACACGAGAGGGGATAATTGACCTTATGCTGCGCACGCAGCTAGAAAAGTCGTGGCCTGCTGAACTTATGGCTCAGCTTAAGATCTGCCAGGTAAGGGATACCAGCCAAATGGTGGAGAATACTGATGCATTCTTCACTGCGTATGGGTATTAAAACTCGTAAGCAACACACCTGGAACAGGAAAGCTGACAAATCTGGGAACCCATCTCAGACTGAATCCCAGCATCAAGGCCATTCTCAGAATAATGGCCAAGGTCCAAACAAACTGCAGAAGAAGGACCAGGGGCAAAACACCCAGAAACCTGAATGGAAGTGGTACAACAAGTACCCTAATCAGCAGCAGTGTCAGCCATGCAATCGACCACTGGGACAATCCTTCTCAGCACCAGCCCAGTGTATCAGAGGCAGGAGGCAAACGCAGCCTTCATTCCCCAACAGCAGCATGGTGGTGTCGTCCCTATCAGTACGGGTACTTCCCCACAGTTCACTAGTCCCCCAGTGACAGTGAACACTCCGCCAAAGGTGGTCAACGCTCCATCTACCCAGACAGTGAGTACGACCCTCAGGTATCTAGTTCTCAGGGCACCATGTTTGTCGCATCATTCATTCAGCAGCCTCATCAGTGGCAGGCTGCTTCCTCAACAGGCCCTCCCACAGGCAACAGTGCCTTCCTTGTTCAGCCAGGGTTTGTGGGAGGCATTCCTGTAAAGGTCCTGAGAGACAACGGTACCTCAGGTTGCTCTGTCAGGCAGTCTAGTTCGGCCTGAGGAGTACACAGGTCGACAGATCCAAGCTCAGCTTATTGATGGATCAGTGAGATTGTTCCCTGAGGCACGTATCCAGGTGGCATCTCCATTTTACACTGGTACAACAGTTGCAGTTGTCATTGGAGAACCTTTGTTTGACCTTATCATAGGCAACATACAAGGTGCCAAGTATAGTTGCACAGTAGATGACACTACTCGGACTTCGGCTGCAATAACACGAGCCATGGCCGAGGCTCCAAACTGTGTCACCTATTGCATCACTGCAAGATCTGATTTGTAGCCAAGGTGTTGTCCAAGAACAACACTATGACCCAACACTTGCTGCTGTGCGGAAGAAGCAAAAGGGTAGAGTGAATAAGTATTCATGGGAAGGTCAAGCCAGGTTCCTTCGTAAACAAGGACAGCTGTACCGTGAGCCACAAATACCCCAGGGCGAGGATCGACTGCAGTTTGTCGTTCCTGCAAAGTATCGCCAAGCAGTATTAGAATGGGGTCATTGTTCAGCTTCAGGAGGTCACATGGGCAAAAGGAAAACCCAGGGCCGTATCCGTGCTGACTTTTTCTGGCCAGGAATGGGACAAGAAATAGATAGCTTTGTGCGTTCCTGCTATGTGTGTCAACGTACCACCAATCAGGGACATGTCCTTCCTGTGTTGTGTGAATCTATGCCCATGATCTCTGTGTCAGTTGAGAGAGAGGGCAGTGGTAATGTGAATGCAGCCATGACGTCTCGCCCATTGGCCCCACAGGACACATTATGTCCAGGGCCTGTACATACATATGTTCTGTAGGTTAAGGGGGAAGTTCGAGACCCCCGTAGAGACAATCCGAGGCTGTGTATGAATTACGTTGTGGTGTCTCGAGCTGTGGGCCTCTCTGAGGATTCCCGGAGAATGCACATTATCCACATGAGTGTTCACACCCACGGTGGGTGTTAAAATGTGACCTGCCCGAGATTGCATAGGGATTCTCAACTTGCCAATGTTAATCGTAAGTGTAGAGTAGGGTTTAACCAGTAAACTATAAGGGTCCTTTGAGATTCTGTCCTGGGACCACTTTTCCTGGTTAATAATAATGTAGGTTTAGGGTTTAACCAGTAATAAGGGTTCTTTGAGATTCTGTCCTGGGATCATGTTTCCTGGTTAATAATAATGTAGGGTTTAACCAGTAAACTATAAGGGTCCTTTGAGATTCTGTCCTGGGACCATGTTTCCTTGTTAATAATAATGTAGGTTTAGGGTTTAACCAGTAAACTATAAGGGTCTTTTGAGATTCTGTCCTGTGACCATATTTCCTGGTTAATAATGTATCCAATATGAAAATAATGGCAACCTTGAATGAACAAAGCTTGGCTGTCACTTAAAATTTTCGGCTAGGGCATACTCTTTGTAGCATATATACTGACTGCTAGGTAGAGAGAGAGAAATTGTAATATAACCCCTTAACCGCGGGACATCACTTTCGTGATGCTTAGGAGCAAGGGATCATACCACGGGGCGTCACTTTTGTGATTCTGTGTTATTTTGAATTCGCCCGGGCTTTCAAGTGGTGACTTGTATCATCTGTCAGTACTGCCAATGTCCAACACTAGACAGCACTCCTAATCTCATCTCTACTCCCATCCATTGTTGATAATTTAGCCATTTCTTCCCATTCTTGACTCCCCTCCCTATTTCCCCTCCATTACCCTATCCTTTCGCCTGCCCGGCCGTGCTATGCTACATAAATCTTCCCTGGAATTTTCCACTGATTTAATCCATTGAAATAAGACCTATGCCCTATTCTTATACCAAATAATATATACAAGAAAGAAATAAGGTAAGTGATAGTGCCATACACCTGGAATTGGCTAATTATCACCTGACAACACCTCACGTGCACTCGTTCGCTAATTTTTGCTGTTTATTTCCCCTTGAAATATGCCGTATAATCTATTCTAGTAATAAAAATATATATAAGAAAGGAAGGGAGAAGCCTAAGTGATATTTACATTCACTTGGAACTACCTAATTCATTATGTATTGTCTAGATTTCCTGCCAATCATTTCATAGCATATATATCAGCACCTGTCACCAAGCTGACATTGGGAGCATTGCACTCCCCCTAGGTGGCTAGGCCACCACATTGTATTCAGTTTACTGTTGTCTTTCAAGGTGAAAGCACGTTGGATTTGCGCATATCCAATTCCACCGCTTTTTAGCCCCAGCAAGGGCCCTGTGACCTCTACCCCCTACTAAATCTCGTGTGGAAAGAGGTAAAGGGCTAAGTGACTGCTGTGGAAAGTTCAGCTGGATAATTTGTAAATGAAAATGATAGACGATGACTACGATTTTTCTTGTGAGTAAAATAATGCAAGTGGAAATGTAAATAATGTGTAAACAGCAAGTGAATGCAATGAATGTAAATATAAGTGAACAGTGGAAAATAGTTTTATAAGTTAATGCAAGTGACAGTGCATAACACAGCGTAAATAAAACAGAAATGTAAATAATGTAAATAAAATAGAGAATGTAAATAGAAATGTAAATGAGTAGTAATATAAGAATATGAGTATATATACTAGGAGTAATGAAAGTGAAAGTTTCACTCTAGCATGTATGAATACTATGAGTTATGAAAGTGGAAGTGAAGGTGACAGATTCACTCTCAACGCTAGTATACAGGATGAGAAAGTGAATGCTACGTATTTTACTGAAAGAGAAATTGAATGCCTACAGTGACAATAAACTACTATTACTGAAGGAAACTTATGGATAAAGACTGTAGATATATATAAGTGTTATATAGTAATAGAAATATAAAGTGTGAGCGGTTTTATGAATAATAAATGACAGAACACCAGCAGCGAACGAGTGCAAGTGGGAAGGTCATACGCACTCGTAATTTTCATTGATTTCACAGTGTTTTTTTTTTTCGGAGCATGGATTCCAAACTATTTGAGAATCATAGAACAGTGTTTCTAGTGATAATATCAGGCTGTGGTAATCATATTACGGGTTGTCGGGAAGTGTAAAGTGGACACTTCGTTACCCAACTTCAGAGGTCTGCTCAAGTCCTACGGTACTCGACGTATATGGGACATACCTTCAGAAAGATGAAGGTATGTGCCATATGCAAATGTAATTATAATATTCTAGAAGTAATAACTGATTTTTGGCAAATATTTTTAGAGAGTCTGTTGGAGCGCGAATATGCCTGCGAGACATGCAAGTCAAGCAAAAACAACCCCGCGGTTTAGGGGTTAATAAAAATTGTTTGTTGCACTGACACCTTTGATGCTCCACCTTGCTTGCTTTCGCAGGTGCAGCTGGTGGGTGTCGCAGTTTTGCCATGCAGATCAACTGACCGTCTTTGCCGCATGTTGCTGTCTCTTCTCTTCTGCCTCGTCATCTCTATTTACTATTGATTTGTATTATATAATTTTACACGTAGGCACAGTTACACCACAACTGTCACACCTACAGTGTGTATTATATACATCACGCTACATAACAATTAGTTGTTAATGTAAATGTAGCAAACTTTTCACTCAGTTTGACCTAAGTACAGGATTTTTCACTGTCGTCACAGAGTTTTTTCCTCAAGCTTCCTTCTATTAACATAAATATGAGGTTTTTACACTCATGGGCAACTGTGATTTTCTCCTGTAGCAGGATAGTACACACACCACAGTGTGAATCTTGAGTGACTGAGTTAGGATTTATATGTATGTATATTAAAAATTTTTCTGAAGAAAAATTTGATTTTGATGGGGCGTAATGTCACAAATTCGCGCGAGCCAATTATAACTGCCTGGCGGCATTAAGGCTCTAAATATAGAGAGCGTCATCGTACGTGTTATTGCTGACAGTTTCTTTCAATACGATGATTCTCTCCAAAGCTGCAGAGAATCGAGTCGCGGTATCAAGTAGAAAATAAGAAAGAAGGAAATACACTGTACTGTCAGCCACAATGTTACTTTCGTCTAGTATTAGGGGGGAAAATGTCAAAAGTTAAATCAGTCACTGCGGCCTGTATTGCCTGCTTTGTACTGGGAAGAGTGCAAAAATAAGTAGCAAAGCATAATCTGTGTACCATTCATAATACCATTAATGAAGTTATTCTTACAGCATACAGTTAAAAATATCCTTTACTACGAGAATATACTGGTCATCAAGATGCTTGGTTAATAGCAAATTAGTCTTCAAATATTATTGGTATACTGGAATAATTATGAGGAGTGTTTCACATTATAAAAGTAAAATAGCTACTGAAAGTTCTATGGTAATTTTCTGTGGAGCATGGAAGACTAAGGTGACAATTGTGTCCTATAAATCCAACAATAACATTCAAAAGGATACGACAAGTGTGCGGCCACGTTTTATATGCTGCGATGTTCACTCGTTAAATCTGAAACAAGAATAGTCTCTGCTTCACATGATTATCTTATATATATAGTCCTTGGCATTGTTTACTCATGTTTGTCACTGCATTCGGAACCTTAATTACCAGCTTCACGAGGCGAGCTGGCGCCTGCATGTGAAACCCATGTATCATAAGAATCAGAAAGTGGTAAAACATTCCCTAGGCTTCAAGTTAAGGGCCTTGACTAATTTGCACATTAAGACTGACGATGAAAAGTTAGAGGAAGTTATTCAATAGCGTCTGAAATAGTTGTGTTCTGTGTGGTGAGTGTCAGGCCCCCAGCATACTGTGCGGGAAACGGGAGTGCAGGGTGGATGAGGGTGGAGGGGTGTGTCAGGGTGGGGGAGGGGGTGTGAGGTGCAATAAATACGAGGTGTCTTCCTGTCCGTCTCACTGTCCACCTGACCCTGCACCGCCAACTGCTCCACCACCACTGCCTGACCATCCCCTCTCGACTGGTAAGTCTTCAGAGTGTGGCGCCGTGCTGGTGTAAATGTGGTGCTGGTGTTAGTGTTGTGTTGGTGTTAGTGTCTTTTTTTTTTTTTTTTTTTTTTTTTAATGCAGAGAAGAAAGAACCAAAGGCTAGAGACCTGCAAAATTGCTCCCTTCCAGAGAGAACAAAAACTAGATAACAGAGAGCCAAATTCAAGATCATTCATTTCAGTATGCCTGGACAGACTGCGTTTGAAAAACTGGAGATCTTAGGCTGTAGGAAAAACAGACAGAAGTGGTAGCCTCTGTCACGAACATAGGGAATGAGCTTCATGAAATGAGCTGCAAAAGGACGAAAATCTGAGCCAGGTTAAGGTGACGCGATTACAAGCGAGATCTCCCTTAATCATCTTCAGCCCGAGTAGGTCAGCTAAATATCTCGCAAATACAAGTCGATTTTATGAACCCTTCGAGCCTTTGAATGTCATTTTCATTTCTTGCTGACATTTTTATTGTCATTTACCAGACGATTATATTCAGCATACGGTAGATTTATCGAGGTGGATCGACTAGATATAGCCTACCGTACGATTAACAGATCCCCCCTACCCAAATACAAGAGCCCTTTCCTACAGAGAATAAAATTAGCTGGCATCAGCAAAATGTTCGAAAATGGACGTCAGCTGGACTTGCAGCATTAAGCTAAAAAAAAAGTATAGGTAACCTGTGATCCTTATTATTTTGTTGCCACTACAAGGCTGATAAGCACTCCTTAATTACTTGTTGCTTATATCACCTTCTTGGAGATAATTAGCCTTCCTTTAGTAAAATGTGCCCTACCTCTTATTCATTTCCTGTTCATTTACCATTACTGATATGTTTCGCAGACCATTAAATTATTCATTCTTCCTCCATCATTTTATTTTATACAACAGGTTCATCCATACGTTTGTGCCATTAGAATTTATAAAACGTAAAGAATCACATAATTAAGTCTCAGCATTTACTCATAATCTTGCACTAGTTATGCATAACAGAAAGTAAACATTGTGATACCAAATATATACATAATACACTTACAGTTATTAGTCTTCGTTTTATATATATATATATATATATATATATATATATATATATATATATATATATATATATATATATATATATATATATATATATATACACACACACTGTATGATCGGGAATGAATGGGAGAGGAAGAGTTAAGGAAGGAGTTGCTCAATTGATGAATGGGGTGTGGCAGAGTGGAATGAGAGACTACAAATGTGTCAGCTCGAGGTGTATGTTGTCAAGTTCAAGTTTGAGAAGGTGAAAGTGGCAGTGATTGTTGCGTATGCACCGTGTGAGGACAGGAGTGAGAGAAAGAAAGACAGGTTTTGGGCTGGGCTGGGTGAAGTAGTGGGAGAAATGCCCAGGAGCTCCAAAGTGATCATGATGGGGGATATGAACGGAAGAGTAGGTACTGGTCCTGAGAATGACATAATGGATTGTTATGGAGTACCAGGAGAAAATGATAATGGAAATCGGCTAATGGATATGTGTCAGGAGAGGAGGTTGTGCATTTGTAATTCGTATTTCAAACACAAAGATGCACATAAATATTCATGGTATAGAGGAAACGGGGATCGTCTTAAAAGAAGCCTGATTGATTACGTGCTCGAAGAGAGGTCGATAATGGGAATGGTTGCCGATATGAGGGCTGTGAGAGGACGATGTGGAGGTCTGTCAGATCATATGATTGTGGTATGCAATATCAAGCTGAGAGGAGTGAGGTGGATCAAGAGAGAGAGGAGCAGTCAGGGTGAAAGACTGAAGTTGAGAAGCTAAGGATCAAAGAAGTGGCAGATGAGTACAGGACCAAAGTAGAGGACGAGTTAGAATCAGTGAACTGGAATAAGTGGAATCTGGCCAGCCTGTGGAATGCATATAGGTATTGCTTATTTAGGAATGCTAAAGAGGTGTGTGGTGTGGCAAGAGTATCAACAAAAAAAAGATGGGCACGGCATGGTGGGATGAGGAGGTTAAGAGAGCGGTGAAGGAAAAGAGGAAAAAGTGGCTAAAGTGGTTACAGGATAGGGTATCAGTTGAAGTAAGAACTGAGTATATTGAGAGCAAGAAGTAAAGCGACTAGTGAAGGGGAAAAAGGAGGAGGTAAATGATGATCTGGGATGAAAACTTAATGTGAACTACTCTGAAACTAGGAAATTATTCTGGAAAAAAGTGCGGATATGTAGAAGTGAAACCGGAAAGAAATGTGATAGTGTGAAGGATGCAGGTGGTAGGTTACTAACCCATGGAGATGAAGTAAGGACCAGATGGAAAAAGTATTTTGAAAGCATGATCAATGGGAATAGAGAGAGCAGAGCGGCTGTAAACATGATTAGTTTTGGGGGTGTGCAGAGAAGGAATGCAGTGCCAGGAGACGTGACACTCGCACAGGTGAAGAGCGCTGTGAAACGGCTGAAAAATGGGAAAGCAGCTGGGGTTGATGAGGTGAATGCAGAGATGCTTAAGTGTATTGGAGAGAGTGGAATGAAGTCCTTGTTGAAGATATGTAAGAAGGCATGGATGAGTGAAACTGTGCCTGGAGAGTGGATAAAGGCTTGTTATTGTACCCCTGTACAAAAATAAAAGCGAGCAAAGTGAGTGCAAGAATTATCGTGGCATAAGTTTATTGAGTGTAGTAAGGAAGGTATATGGAAGAATAATTATAGAGAAAGTACGAGAGATATCAGAAGTCCTAGTGAGTGATGAACAGGGTGGCTTTAGGGTGGCAGAGGATGTGTGGATCAAGCATTTGCAGTGAGACACATAGCAGAGAAGGTTATTGAGAAGGACTATAAGGCGTTTATGGCATTCATGGATCTGGAAAAAGCATACAACAAAGTAGACAGTGAGAGATTGTGGAAAGTTATGGCATGTATGGTGCAGATGGTAAGCTGCTAGGTGCTGTCAAGACTGTAAGGGTTAATGGGCATCTATGTGAATGGTTCACGATTGGTGTGGGCGTGCGACAAGATTGTGTGATGTCCCCATGGCTGTTCAATATATATATGGATGGAGTGATGAGAGAGGTAAAAACACGAGTAATGGAGAGAGGGATGGCGTTGGTAATGAATGGTGATAGATGGAATATCTCAAATTTGTTGTATGCTGATGATGCAGCACTGCTTGCAAGTACCGGACAAGAACTTGGTTGGCTAGTGCAGCGTTTCGCTGTTGTCTGTGAGCGTCGTGCCTTGAGAGTAAATGTAAAGAAGAGTAAAGTGATGGTTATTGAGAAAGAAGGTGACTCACAGTGTGATGTCACAGTGAATGGAGAGAGACTGGAATTGGTGAGAGAGTTCAAATACATGGGTACAGTGATAGAAAAGAGAGGAAAATGTGCAAAAGAAGTTGAAAGTAGAGTGACACAAGGAAGAAAAGTAGCTGGTGCAATGAAGGCCTTGATAAGAAACAGAGGCTTGAGTGTTGCAGCTGCACGAGGCTTACATGAGGGAGTGTTAGTGCCAACTCTAACATATGGGTGCGAGACTATGGTGTGGCATGAAAATGAAAAGTTAACAGTAAGAGCAGTGGAGATGGGACTGCTGAGGAATGTATGTGGAGTACAGAGGGTGGATAGGATACGAAATAATGTGATTCGTGAAAAGTGTGGAGTGAGGAAGTCGGTGGACACCAGAATCGAAAAGAGTGTCATGAGATGGTATGGTCATGTGGAAAGAATGGATAACAATAGAGTGGTGAAAATGTATACCTGAGCGAATTCGAAGGAGGGAGGAGGCGAGGTAGGCCAAGAAGGTGGAGAGATATGGTGGATGAGTGTGTGAGGAAGAGAGGTTTGGAAGTCGGTGAGACTAGGGAAGTGACAAGAGATCGAGCAGGCTTGATGAATGTTATGAGGAGAAGTGCATGATCAGGAATTATGCCACCCCTTATGAGCATGGCAGCGTCCAGATTGACTCAACCAGATACATTTGTGTGAAGCTGCAGATTGCAGTGAATGTTTTTGGCGTATCCAGTAGAGCCAGGATTCCGGGGGCTTGAATGATGAGTGAATGGAAGTGTGGTCTGTTTGGATTGGGCAAGTTTGTGCTGTCTGGACATTGCTATTCTTCACCCTGCCCTTGGGTGGGAAAGGAGGTCCGGATGATGATGATGATGATGATGATATATATATATATATCTATCTATCTATATATATATATATATATATATATATATATATATATATTACATATATATATTTTATATATATATATATATATATATATATATATAAAATATATATATGTAATATATATATTTTATATATATATATATACAGTGGTAAAGTGTGCGTTTTCTTAAGCTGAAGAACGAGGGTTCGCGCCCCGCCGGGGTAATAAACTTCGGGAGCTTTCTTCAGGCCACGTACTGCATTGGTGGACACAAGGGGTGCTGTGGTTCAACCAGTGTCGCATAGTATACAGTATGCTCGCACTCAGTTGTCTTGCGCAGGCCGATTACACTTGGTTCACAGACTACACACACGTCCAAAGCTACTCCAACACTACAGTTACACTTACAAGCAAAACTCACCCTACATACAATCTTGACTAGAAAGCCTAATCCACTCCGTGGAGATACATTGGCTCTATCGTCCCCACTTCGGTCGGGATAGGCCGGTCCTGCAGTGGACTCACAAATGGCCGATGAGAATATATATATATATATATATATATATATATATATATATATATATATATATATATATATATATATATATCACTGTTTATAATATCGTGTTTCTTACTCCCTCGCAATAAGAGTTGAAAGATATATATGAATATGAAGTATAAACAGTAAATTTAACAAATTTTTTAAGTGATTATAATGATCTATCTATCTATCTTTTGCCAGACACCTGAATCCCGTAAGGGGTGGCCAGAAACAAATCTCCTCCATGTCGCTCTGTCCTCCGCCATTTCACTGCCCTGCGCCCAGCTCACATCCCACTCTCTCATATACCTCTCCACCCCCTTCCTCCATCTCATCCTTGGCCTCTTCCTCCCTCTCCTAATGATAATAATAATAATAATAATAATAATAATAATAATAATAATAATAATAATATAATAATAACAATAATAATGATAATAATAATAATGGATTTAGAGTTAGGTGGATAGAGGGTTTGATAAATAGATAGATAGATAGATAGCCAGGTGGAGATAGAGTTATATGGGTGGATTGAGGGTTAGATAGATAGGTCAGATGGCCTTTTTCTTCAGACGATTTTAATTCAATACTCTAGAGAACAATTAAATGGTGAATGAACAATAATAATAATAATAATAATAATAATAATATAAATAATAATTATTATAATGATGATAATAATGATAACAAAAAATAATAACAACAAATAGAGAACGGTTATTGCCATTAGCAGTGTCAGCAATTCACCACATGATGAGGATATCCGTCATGTACTTGTGACGTCCGTACATTAAAAATAAGCAAATTTTAAACTTTGGCCTTGGCTGTGACCTTGAAATTTGGGTCAAGGTCATTCATACTTGGTAGCTATGCATAGCATATAAAGTTCTATAAATGTACCACGTTTGATGATTGCAGCTGAATTCTACTTTTTTTTTTTAAATTGTGCACTCAAACTGTTTCCAATATCCCCTGGGCGATCTCAGAAACAGCGAGCCCAATTAAGCAAACAGTCATTTCAAACCTGATCCCCAACGTTGGCTATGTCCCATAAAAATTTCTAGTCTGTACCTTTAGCGGCTTCTTACAGTAGATGCCGTGAATAGACTATTTTTATAGGTTTTTGGATATAACTGTAGAATCAGCAGTGGGAATTGGATGATATTGATTCATATGAAGCCCCCAGCTGGTGGACTAATATGGCCAAGTATGCTGGCCGTAGGTCTGAAACTGAGTGAACACGAGCAATTTAATTCTCCGAAAGAAATAATAATAATAATAATAATAATAATAATAATAATAATAATAATAATATTAATAACTGCCAAAAACAACATAACTTACCACTGTTGTGGTGAGTTATAAGAAGAATGATGATGATAAGAGTACTGACATGAAGAAAATTACTCACCACTGTTGTGCTGGGTTATAAAAATAATAATACTGACAAGAACAATGTACCTCACCACTGGTGTGATGAGTTATAAAAATTAATTCAGGGTATGTATCGAGTATGAAATTAATAACACATATGTCTTATGATGACAGTTAAACCAAGAATATACAAGGGTGTTATTTTATAGACCCTATGAAAGCATGACATCCACTTTGGTAAGTGGCCTATAATGTCCACCACTTATTTATACCACCCCGTCCCGTAGCGCCAGCCGTGCTGTTTCTCCCAGTGCACTCTGAAGTGCTATTGTTGGTGGACACCGAACCGCCAAGGACAGTTCATAACCTGCAGTGGGACTTCGAGAACCAGATTCATGAATAAAGAACTCGGTCTCATGATTCAATTTTAGCACTAGAAAAAAAAAAAAATCTAAGATTATTGTTATGAATCTGGAATAGCTAAATTGCACAAATAAGAGATGAAAAAAAAAAATCACAGAAACAAGAGCATTCCACCAGCTACAAATAAATGTTTCTGGTAAGATTTGGAATGTAGTAATGGGTAAAGGTCTCTAAATCTGCTCCCATCCTGAATGTTCTTTTGTTCCTGTGCATTTTTCACCTCTTATCTCAGCACTTTTGCCCTTGGCAGACTTGGAGAGCTATAAACATTACTACAGTCCACATGTTAGCCACAAACATGTATTTGTAACTGGTGGAATGCTCTTGTTTCTGTGCTTTTTCTTCTCATAAATGTGCACTTTTGCCATTGAAACTTCTTAACAATCATTTTAGAAGAAAATTTTTGTTTTCTGATTTATGATCCTATGTGGAAATATAATTATGCATAAAGCAAGTGATATATTTGGACTGTCACTTGCTTAGCATGATTTCAGCATTCCGAGCATGCATGTACATGTATCACATCATGTGATTTGGATACTTCTCTTTTACATGCATAACAAGATTTCAGCACAAATACGCCATTCTGAGCACGCATGTACATGTACCACGCTCTTAGGTCTGGTGCCAAGCTGAGAGATTGAGAGATATAATTATGAGGAGGAACAATGACAAATTAAACTGAATTAAAATGAGAAAACAATGACAAATTATTATTATTTTTTAATAATATTAAAGAATGGAGCAGAATGTCCCATGATGCCTTGTGCCCTGTATGCTGATTGACAGTATAAGATGAAAACGTTGTCTGTAGCACTGTTAGATCACACCTGGGGTAAACACTAGATATTTTGAATGTGTAACACCATGCAGGCATGCACATATGTGTAACGGCGAAGTATCCAGAACTGCATCTAATCGGCTTGGTCGTTAAAGCCAGTAGAAAACAGGCTCGCTTCCCAGGACTGACTGGTATTCAAGGTAGCCTTTAACCTATTGTTAGCCTTTTACACAAAAGCAGAATGCATTGTTGTCGAAAAGCATATATGAAGTTGAGATTCGAAGGATAACGTGGTAAGCTGTAGCTAGCTATGGTAGAGCAATGCTGTTTAGACTCGTAGAACATAGCTCCATTGGTACTGAAAGACTAAAACGAGAATGCCTTCCCATGAAAAGAAGTATTCTGATATGTTCTTTAACTGTAGGCGGCCTGTAGCTAACCAATATTGCGCGAAATGGCATATTTACCTGTGACCGTGATGTGGTTTTCAGGCCATAACTTGTGACCCATAGCCAGAATGCTTTTCTAAACATGAAAAAAAAAAAAAAAAAAAAAATGTCTACACTTGACAAGAAGCATTTTGGTGTATAGTAAGCTTGTGTACGCCTTTTGGTTCTGGAGTTATGACTGATGAAGAAGAGAGAAGAACAAAATCAATATTTTTTGCAGTTCCATTTTGCGACTCTTACGAAAGTTAGCAAGACTTTGTGAGTAGTTTTGCACTTGAATAGCAAAGGTCTTTTAATTCATAAGCTTAGAAGTGGGCTTTGCTACCGTTTTCGCAAGAGTGCTCCTATATCCTACGTACATGACACCATTTTAAACCTGCGCCATTCCCACTTACGGAGTGGCTATCGCACTCCTTGATGCATTATGTGCCAAAGCGACACATAGGTTATGCACTCCATTCAGAGCCCATGTGTGCTGCATTACTGTTAAACCCAAATACTCATAATAGGAATGGTAACAATTGTTGTCCTATGTTTTCATACGATAACAACATATATTACTAAGAGCTATTTCCTATATGTTTTTTCCCATGAAAGATCCACCATTGATATACTCAATCTCCTGAGTCACACCATCCATCAATCAATTGGCCAACATGGAGAAACTCATGCAGTAGCCCTTGATATTTCTAAAACTTTGACAGAGTGTGGACTAACGTCTTTTGTTCCTCTGATTTCCTCATATCTCAGCAACAGAAAGATAAAAGTATTTGATGTATATTCCAGTTTCTACTCGAATAATGCCACCGTGCCACAAGGATCATTTCTGGCTCCAACCCTATTCCTAATTCATATTAATGATCTCTTACATGTCAACCTTAATCCCATCCATTCATATGCAGATGACAACATCTTACGGTTCAGTCACATTTACACACCCATTCACAAAGTTTAATATCTAACTCACAACTTAGTGCAATCTTCTCCATAAATCAAGATTTATCTAGGATCACTGAACGGGGACAAAATAACCTTGTTTCAATTAATGCTAGTAAAACCAAGTATACACAATTTACTACATACAGATACTGCCAGATTCTTTTATTACCTTTGGTGCTACTATTTTCCTATCTCCAAAAGTATTGAAATTCTCGGTGTTTCACATAACAATCCCCTCAGCTGGACCTATCATGTCAGATCACTTGCTAAAACCGCCTCAAAGAAACTTGGATTAATGGACAGAGTTTTACCTCATTCACTGACAAGCAGTTAACTAGCCTATAGTTTATGAAAGTCATGCGCAGGGTTGCCAGATTTTTGTGACAAAAAGTTGCGGAAACAGGCCTCAAAAATAGCGAATATCGGTACAAAGTAGCCCAACATTATTATGTACAGTATATATTGAACATATCTATTTATCTATATCTATCTATCTGTCTATCTATCTATATCTATCTATCTATCTATCTATCTATCTATATATATATATATATATATATATATATATATATATATATATATATATATATATATATACACACACACACAGAAGCAAATAATTTAACTTTGCACACCTTGAATGCTGCTTCAGTGCTCCTGCTGTTTTCATAACGAAACATAACTCTTTCTTCTTGTCTGAACTTAGTCATTTTTCCAATTTAACGAAACTATTTTTGGAACTAAAGGAAAGTAATTTCTTGCATATCTCATTATAGCTACTTATTTAAATCATTCAGTAAGTCTCCATGACCTCGTCTTCGCAGCTGAAGATTATCAAGGTCTTCTTCTACATCCTACATCCACGAGTCGTGGATGCTGAAGACACGACTGACTTGGGTGGTAATCTCACACCTTGTTCGAATTAAATAGCCAATCAGAGATTGATACGAGAGTGCGGGGGTTTAAAGAGGGGGATATGATAAATTATAAATCATTATTTTTGTCTTCAAAAGGTAATATATATATATATATATATCTATCTATATATCTCTCTATCTATATATATATATATATATATATATATATATATATACACACACACACAGAAGCAAATAATTTAACTTTGCACACCTTGAATGCTGCTTCAGTGCTCCTGCTGTTTTCATAACGAAACATAACTCTTTCTTCTTGTCTGAACTTAGTCATTTTTCCAATTTAACGAAACTATTTTTGGAACTAAAGGAAAGTAATTTCTTGCATATCTCATTATAGCTACTTATTTAAATCATTCAGTAAGTCTCCATGACCTCGTCTTCGCAGCTGAAGATTATCAAGGTCTTCTTCTACATCCTACATCCACGAGTCGTGGATGCTGAAGACACGACTGACTTGGGTGGTAATCTCACACCTTGTTCGAATTAAATAGCCAATCAGAGATTGATACGAGAGTGCGGGGGTTTAAAGAGGGGGATATGATAAATTATAAATCATTATTTTTGTCTTCAAAAGGTAATTATATTTTAAATGATACGTAATCACTAATCAATCTTTGACTTTCGTCTCATTAGTAGCCCAAGTTAGCCCAATTTATTTTTTAATTAGCTCAAAAAGTCGCAAGTAGCGAAATTCAAAATTTAGTAGCGGAGGGCTTCCAAAAGTAGCCCAATTCGCTACTTGTAGCCCAATCTGGCAACCCTGGTCATGTGTGCTCTCAGCTGGAATATTGCTCACCCCTGTGGAATGGATGTGGAGACGTTGCATTATAACTAGACAAAATTTAGAACAAGGCTGTTAGAATTATTAACAACTTTGCTATTACAAATTAACTACCTTCCCTACAGGTAAGAAGGAATGTTGCATTCCTTGCATTATTTTACAGATACTTTAATGGCAAATGCTCAGACCTCTCCATGACTTTCCCTGAGCTACATGGGCATCTGGTAGCGCTAATGACTGGAATATCACACTGCCGTATTGCAGAACTTCCGCCTATCAGAAATCTTTTATTCCCCGAACTGCATCTTTTTGGAACTTGCTTTGTAAGAGTTGTTCTCCCCAAATCTAAACCTACAGCTGTTCAAGTTCAACTGTTACTGACTTTTTATGAATGGAGGACACCAGTAATCTGGTGTATGGATTGTTATCTTTTATTAAATTGTTTTTCCTTCCTCTGTTCTGTTAAAAAGAAAAAAAAAACATGGAACACACCCCCTGTGATGGTGAGTTAGTGGAGGTCGGAGGAACCACGCATATACCAATCCTCCCGTGATGTCACTCATCATATCAGAGAACATCGACCCCTCTCCTGCAAATCTACTTGCGTGAGCTACAGTACCTATATTCATACTTTATTTCTGGTGTAACATTTCAATATCAAAGGGAGAGTGAACTGTGAACTGTGAACGAAGGTCACAGACAGACCCCTGACCCTGGCACATCCATCTCACTGGCCGCCTGAGCCTGTGTGGCTGACAAGCATTTTTCAGTACAACATACCTTTTAAGATGGCTGTGTTTTTCCTCATTTTTTTAAAGACAATCAAATGTGCCATGGTTGTTTTTAAATCATTTCCATTTACAGAAATTCTGCAGCTAGGAAAAAAGGTTGAGCTAAAATCAAAGCATAAAATACTGTTAAGAAGTGGGATTCGCCAGTTAGGTAGTGCTAGAGTATTCCCAAAGTTTCCTGATATTTCTCATACCGTAGTTCCGTTACAAGTCAGAGTTGCCAGTTAGCCTGTTGTTTGTGAACGTAGTTATTTTGTAAGTTGTACGTTAAATTTTATGCTCTTTTTCTCTATAACGTTTCATATACGTGGTTGTTAAATTATATAATTTAGGTTTGTATGCTAAATAATTTAGAATGTTATGTAGTGTAAGAAAACTCTGGCATGTTTTGGATGTCTCTGAGTTGGTAACTGTTGTAACCGTTGCTCTCTCGGGAATACACTAGAACTGTGGAGAAGTGTAGAACACTCTAGAATATAGGAAGCTTATATAAGGATGGGGAAGAGACTAGAGCAGGTTCAGTCAGTTTCCGTTCAGTCTGAGTTTAGTTCAGTGTCAATGCAATGAAGTTTGTAGGCTATACTTTCGGTACTTGTGCAAATAGTGAACTGTTGTTGGCAAACAGTAAAGTATTACTGCAGTCTGTGTATCTTCAGTGCATGTGAAAATAGTGAAGCTGGAAAGCATTAAGCAAAATTATTTGGAAAATAAAGACGGCAAAGTTAAGAAGCCAGTGTTTATTTCGTCTCAGCTGATCTTGTGTTCAGTACACCGATAGGCTGCCTCTAGGAAGAACAACGCACTAGGCAACGTCCTTCCTATACTGTACTACTGCTTTTGGAGCCTGTGGCAGTGTGGAACGGGGACGTAATGCTGGTGTCAGGAGCTTGGAGTTTTAGAAAATGTTGCAGTGAGTCTAATCTTCGACATGGAGCAAGAGGGTGTGCAGACAAGATCCCGAGCAGGGGAGGAGGACAAGGTGTCATTTGGCTGCAATCGTGAAGCTATTGCAAAGGCAAAGTGTCCAACTACAAGCAAAAAGTGTACACTTACAAACACATAATGAAGGTCAGACAGAACTCAAAGAACAATTACAGGCACAGAATGAAAGACAGAAAGAAATTAATGGACAATTACAGGCACAGAATGAAGGACAGAAAGAAATTAAAGGACAATTACAAGCACAAAAGGAAATAATCAAAGAACAGTTGCAGGCATAGAGTGAACAGTTAGAGGCAAAAAGAGAAGAATTAAAAGAACGATATGAACAGCTTCAGGAGGCATTACAGGAGCAACAGAGGGAATTACAACTGAGGATGCAAAGACAGCTAGATGCTTTAATGGGGGAAATGCAGGAGGACCAGCGAAAGCTTAAGGAGGAAACAGATGCCAAGCTAGAGCAGCATAAGTATGAGTTAAGCAATAATGTAATGGAGTACAGACAGCATTTAGACGACCAGTTGCAGCATGTAGGTGACCAGTTCAAGCATGTAGACGGCCATTTGAGGATAAATTGTGAGAGAATTGACGCTGTAGAGAAATATTGCACTGCTGAGCCTCAGGTTGGTGTAAAGGGAGCATATGAAAAAAAATAGATGGTGTATGGTGGATCTTGACGAATCCCAAGCATCTAAAAGTAGCATTACAGGGTTCAGTAATCAACAAGCAGATGTTATAAGTCTTGGACTTAATTATGATGCTCCAGTTATTAGGCCCCAAACTAGTGAAGTGCATGGGTACGATGGGGGTCCACTTAAAAAGAAACCTCAAGAATTTGATGGCAGAGTATCTTGGGAAGCTTACCGTGCACAGTTTGAGTTACTTGGGGATCAGAATGGTTGGGATGATAGGCAGACGACAGTACAGCTTGCTAAAAGCCTTAAGGGTGCTGCATTGGAAATTCTGGGCTAGATGTCAGTAGAGGAGTGGAACAGTTATCAGTGCTTGGTACCGCACCACAGATACGGAATCATCTACCAGAATGCGGTTCACATGGCAAGATTCCAGAGCCGTGTATGGGCTCGAGGAGAATCCCCACAGCAGCTTGCTCTTGATCTGGAGAGTATGGCATACAAGGCGTGCGCTGGAGCAGCACCTAACCTGTTGGCTATTTTTCTGAGGGGCCAGCTCATCGATGCTCTTGATAGAACAGAGTTGAAAGTGCATGTAAAACAGGCACAACCCAGAAGCATGCAAGAAGCATTAGCCCGGGCTCAAGAATATGAGTCCTACATCAGGTCCAGTAGGTCCATTTTTCAGGCTGATCGTAGTGCAAGATTCAAGGCAAGAAAGGCACAGGTACTTTCAAGGAAGTTGCTGGTACTGTGAAAACCCAGGACATTGGAAAGTGGACTGCAACAAGTGGAAGAGAGAACAGGAGATCAGAGGAGGTTGCTGGCTCTGCAAGAAGCTGGGACACAAGAGGTGAATTGTTACAAATGTTAAGAGCAAGAACAGAACAGTGCAAGGAAATTCCAGATTGCAGCAAATTGGTGTTGGACATGTGCTGAGATGGGACACATCAGCTATGAGTGTCCAAAAGAGAGGGATGAGGGTAAATTGATGAAGGCTGGTGACAAAAGGCAACAACCAGCCAGTTTTTCCCAAGAAGCCCGACCACTGAGGAAATGCAGGAGGACCTTGATGAATAGTGTGCGAGAAGACGGGAGAACAGTTGCCTGGCAGTGTAGTAGTACTGCAGTAGTACTGCAATGAGAGGGACAGAATCAGACGAGGAGGACGTGAAGAGAATGTAGATGGAGGATGCAGATTTACAACCAGTGCTAGAGTGGCTGCAGCAGAGTACAGTGTGACCATCTTGGGAAGAAGTTTCAAGGTTAAGTCCTGCAACCAAGAGCTACTGGAGTCAGTATGACCTTTGTCTGAATAACAGACTACTGGAACATCAGTGGGAGACACCTGATGGACTCAGTAAGTACTGGCAACTGGTGGTTCCAAAGAAAATGAGGTCTGGGATCTTGGATGAGTCTCATAACCAGATCACTTGTGGGCACTTGGGAGTGAAGAAAATTCTAAGCCGGCTGCAACAGAGGTTCTACTGGATTGGCATGCGTCAGGATGCTCAAGAGTGGTGTCGGGCCTGTGATGTGTGTTGTGCCAGGAAGGTAACAAAGAAACGTGGTCGCGCCCTTCTTGTGCCATACCAAGTGGGTGCATTGATGGAAAGAGTTGCAGTGGATATTGCTGGACCTCTGCCACTCACTGAAAGAGGAAACTGGTTTATATGTGTTGCCATGGACTATTTCATAAGTTGGCAAGAAGCCTATGCCATCCACGATTAGGAGGCTGCGACTGTTGCTTAGGTGTTGGTTGACCAGATTTTTTGTTGTTTTGAGATGCCACAAGAGCTACATTCAGATCAGGGTAGAAACTTTGAGTCTGCTGCGTTCCGTGCTTGCTGCAAGTTACTGGGGATTAAGAAGACCAGGATGACACCACTAAGGCCACAGTCAAATAGGATGGTGTAGAAATTCAATTCGATCCTGGGACAAGAACTAGCCATGTACTGTGAAGAGGGACAAATGGAATGGAACCAAAAATTACCTGCGTTGTTGAAGGCATTTCAGTCTACATCCCATGAGTTTATCAACTACACCCCTGCAAAACTGATGTTGGGCCACGAGTTATGCATACCTTTTGACTTCTTAATGGGAAGACCACGTGGTGAAAAACTGCCTACAGATACTTCCAGCTATGCGAAGCATCTACAGGAAAGGCTGGCTGAGGTACATCAAGTGCAAGGAGCCCTTAAATTTTCAGGAGAGGTGATAAAGTGTTAGTATGATGTCAAGGCAAATGAAATGAGTTTCAGTGGTGATCAAATTTGGTTATACAATTTTCAGGGAAAGAAGGGACAGCCACCGAAGCAACAGAACCTGTGGGACGGGCCTTACACTATGTTGGACCCCGTATCAGACGTAACGTATTCGATCTGGGGAGGCAGGAAGTCTCACCCAGAGGAGGTACACATGAACTGTCTGTGGCAGTACCATGGGCCAGGACAGTACAGCTGGACCGTTTCCGTAGAATCGTGCTCACCAGCAGCCAAGGATGTTGAAGAGAACAAATGAATTGAAGTACAAGAGGATGGTAACAGTTTCCCAAGAGAAGAAATGCATCGGGAAGAGGACCAAGACATTCCAGGAGGAGTGGACTGTGTGGAGGAGCAGGGACGTCATCGGAAGCAGCATAGCAGAAGACCTAATAAGTTGAAGGATTATTTTGTGTATAATTAAATGTTTAGTTTGGATGAAGGATTACATTTGTATTCATTGCGTAGTTTTGTCAGGACAACAAAGAATTAGGGAGGGGGTAGTGTTGAGAAGCGGGATTCGCCAGTTAGGTAGTGCTAGAGTATTCCCGACATTTCCCGATGCTTCTTATACCGTAGTTTGATTACGAGTCAGAGTTGCCAGTTAGCCTGGTGTTTGTGGGCATAGTTATTTTGAAGTTGTACATTAAATTTATGTTCTTTTTCTGTATCACGTTTTACTTTAATGATTGTTAAATTATGTAATTTAAGTTTGTATGCTAAATAATTTAGAGTGTTATGCAGTGTAAAAAGAACTCTAGCATGTTTTGGATGTCTCTGAGTTGATAACTGTTGTAATCGTCGCTCTCTCGGGAAAACACTAGAACTGTGGAAAAGTCTAGAACACTCTAGAAAATAGGAAACTTATATACGGATGGGGAAGATACTGGAACAGGTAGTTAGTTTCAGTTCGGTATGAGTGTAGTTCAGTGTCAGTACAGTGCAGTTTGTATACTTTCGGTACTTGTGCAAATAGTGAAGTGTTGTTGGCAAACAGTGAAGTATTATTGCAGTTTGTGTATCTTCGGTGCTTGTGAAAATAGTGAAGTGAAGTTGGAAAGCATTAAGTGTAGCCTAATTATTTGGAAAATAAAGACAGCGATATTAAGAGGCCAGTGTTTAATTTTGCCCCCGCTGAATTTGTGTGCAGTACAACGAAGAGTTGCCTCTAGGAAGAACAACTCACTAGGCAACGTCTTTCCTATGCTGGACTACTGCTGTTGAAGCCTGTGGCAGTGTGGGACCGGGACATAAGAATACGTAGTCAGATACTGTGTACTGCATAAATACTGAATAAGTAGATTTGAGCAGCTTGTGAAGAATCACTTGTGCGCTGGTGAAAGAACAGCATTTCATTACCAGCATAAATTCCCTTGATTGTCAAATGAAAGGGAGTTTCTCAAATGAAATGTATCATTGACATGGACTGAGGTTTGCAAGAATGAAAATCCCCTATTTCCCAGAACTGCTTCTCTTTCCAACTTGCTTCCCCAGATTAGTTCCCTCCAAATTTCAACCTACAGCAGTTCAGGTCCAACTGTTACAGGTTTTAGAAATGAATGGAGGACAGCTTTAATCTGGTGTATGGATTGTTTTAAATTTTGTTTTTCCTTCCTCTCTTCATCTTCTACTTAAAAAAAAAAAAAAAGCATGGAGTTTCATTTTAATCCTTTCCTTAGAAATGAAACCACTGACGTAAAACCGAGAGAAGTTTGGAAAAAAAAAAATCGCTGAGGAAAGGTGGTAGGGAGCCTACTTATCGGTACATTTTGTGAAGTTGTTTATCAGTAATTTCCTCACAACTGCACGTGTGGTCTCTTCTCAAGGGCTGAATAGAATAAGCTGGTGGTGGCAAGAAACGAAAAAAAAAAAAAAACATTATAGAGGCTAAGACTTTAATGATACTGTATATTATTTACCCTGATCTTCACAGATACAACAAACACAAAACCGTAATTTTCTATATAGAGCATCCCGGAATTAATATACTTGTTATTTTAGCCACTGCTCACTGCCTAATGACTCACGATTTCAATTTTCTGACTAACGTTTCCACTCAGAACAGCCATGACAAACGTGGGGTGGTATTCTCGTGTGGTTAGGAAGCTTACTAACACCTCTTCCTTACCGGTTTATTTCTGATTTTACCACGTTACTGTATTCGTGTGTGTTATTTATGCAATGCATGTCGATATTAAAAAGATATACGAAGCAAAAAAGGGGGGATGTTAATGGGTAGTTTAGAAAATAAATCACAAAGGAAGAGGTGCTGGGGAGGTTCCTTACCCAACAAGGATACGGGCTGTAGTCAAAATATAGTAGCTTTAATTTTCAATCTCCAGTTAACGACTTATGTAATTTGTTACTTGCCGGCAAACGACAGACTGTCTACCGTGTAACTATTCCTCAAGCCTCCCGCCCCCTGTTTACATTCCTGTGTTCTAGAAGAGATGCATATATTCGTATTCAAGAACTTTCTGTCGCATAACTACCTCTATTGATAAAACATGTACAGGCGAAAAATGAGTCAAACCAATGAATTCAGAGCGCATCAGAAGGTGTGGATGTGTCTGGACGGATTGTCGGCATGGGACATTGTGCTGGGGACTGATGCCAACCTTTACTCCTACCGCTGGTTCCATCACTGGCAGGAGGAATGGAAAGTGGACACTAAATCACCGTGAAAGAGTATGTTTTCTGCAAGTCTGCTGGCAAAAGACGTCTCCAGAGCCTACAATGATACAGATACAGCATCGGCCAACTTTCATGCCGGGTGTTTATGACTCCCACTACTACTATATTATGCACTATGCTACAGATCCCGGCAGCCAGTGTATTGCTCCAGTGAACAAACAATCTTATACTTAGTGATTAACGATCTTGAGTATTTCGAGTCAGGTGTTCTGCGCTTAACCGTTAGTTCCCAGGACTGCTGTATGAGGAACTTTGCTTGAAGGGTGTTTAACGTACCGCCCTCAGCCTATCGGCTCAGAGTAGCAAACTTCATAGATTCCCCCACACCTTGTAATAGCTTTTGAAAATGCTTTGTTCTAGACCGTTCATGGATTGCTGGACACAAATATGTTAAAGCAGTCGTTCGAAGCTTTGCTGGTCCACACAAGGAACGTTTGCACTAACGTTTTTACTTAGGCAGTCTAAAAAGCGTTCTAACTACCCATAACTTGTTCTCGTTCAGTATGAAATTCTGGCTACATCTTCCTTTCAGCCATCAATAGAGGTAGATGGCGTGCAGGGCCTTCTACAAATATACCTTCCATAAATGTTTGGCTATGTTAAAAGGAGAAACGTTTGTCATTATTTACCAGTCTATATTTAACTATTAGCGTGACGAAAGCATTGTCACACATAATCTTGGTTGTGAGACTATTAAGGCCAGTTCTCAAAAATATGACCAACATCTCACAACTTTTGATCCATAGAAAACGTAAGAATACAATATTCGGTATCCAGTTTAAGATACATTCAGCAGTAACTTCATATATATATGCTGCGGATGTTACTGATTGCATTGCGCAGTTGACCCTTGTGTGGTGTGGTGCGGTGAGGATCTGTCCGTTCTCCCCTTGGGGCTAAGATGCGAATGAACGTGTTTGAATGGATGAGTAAGTGGGGAGTGTGTCGTCCTTTCTCGGCTACCTCCCTTTCCTTGGGGGAAGCAGCCTAGGTAGATAGAATTATGTTTATAGATATTCAAAGGTGAGACAACTTGAATTCATAGCAATATGATTTTGACTACCACACAAACGTCTTAACTTACTTTCTATTGATGGGGCAGCCGGTTTTAGACCTTCATAGGCACAATTAGGTGATATTTTGCTATCAGTACTACTAATTTTTACATATATTATAAATAACTTGATATAGTACTCTCATTTACCTTCTTGAACATTATTGTATACTAAAACATACAGTATGTATATGCCCCATATACTTAACTGACACAGTTTTATTCAGTCTGACAAAGATCTTTAACCTCTTTCAATTCAGTTAATGGCCAAATATAGTCAGATGGGAGGATAAATTTGAGATTTAACCACGGAGACTTATTCCTGTCTCAAACCTAAGACTTATATCACACAGCCATGAGTGGACTAGGTCCCTTGGATGAAAGCACACCAACCATAGCTCTCCTAGCAAGACATACAAAGGTGTCAACAGGAACTCACTCTAAGTTCATGTTCGTGGGTAAGAATGAGTTCCCACAGAATGGAGCACCAGAGCAGTCTTGGGCTTGTATTCTCGTCAGGGAAGGAAGCTCCCTAATACCTCTTCTTTAGCGATTTATTAATGAATATGGCTGTTTGATATGTTTTGTATATTATTTATGTAGAGTATGGCGATACTGAAAGGATTTATGTAATACGGGAAAGGAGAATAAGGTGTGATATGAAAAATAAATCACTTAAGAAAAGGTGTTGGACAGCTTCCTCAGCTTAAAGCACATAAACGTATCCAGCTAATACGTAATTCATATCTAAACAACATGAATTAAATCATAAGTATATCCCCAAATGCAATAATTACCACCAAACAACCACTGACACAATAACAGCCTGTTCATATCTTCTGATACCAGTGGACTTCACTCTAACGCAACTGGCTCTTCTCATGCATGTTTAAACCTTCTTACTAAATAGGTTCAGGACACTGTAAATGTCTTTGTTGGTTTATATAACGTTGTAACATTAAGGACAGCTAGGGATAACTTTCAGACTTTCTTCTCTTACCTCCTGGCATTCCTGACCATCTTTGGCCTCACCACTGCCCATTCAAAAGTTCATCCATTTTTAACCTGGCGATGACCTTCGTTCCTTTGCAGCATATTCACCCTAGCACAGAGGCACAGCAAGGCAATACTGTGGTTCTGTATCCAGTATCTTTTCCAAAGCATTTTTCTTCCTTGATTAATGCCATACTTCAATGTTAATTTCACGTCAGCATTGGAGATGGAGAAGTATCAATTTAACAGATCCAGTTTTCGTAGAGAGACCATGGCACCCTCGACTCTTTCCTGGGCGTGTCACACATTTATCCCTTCACTTTCCGTTGCTTTTTCTAAAACTAATCAGGAGATGATGTATCGATATGGCTTCCTAGGTTATATTTCTCACAATAAGGCTTAATCAAGATGGGACTAAATTCGTTTTCTTTTGTATGCCTCACTTTTTATCTCCTGCCCCCCCTTCCCCTCTCTCTCTCTCTCTCTCTCTCTCCCTCTCTCTCTCTCTCTCCAAGTCATGCAAAACTGTACAAAATAGGAGTACAGAGATAAGTTTTTAATAAGTAGCTTATGAAAATATTTGCAACAATTTCTCCTACGATAAACTGATATAAGACAAGTCAAAATTTGATAGAGTTCGACCATACTGGCTTGAACGGTAGAGAGGCGGCCTGCAGTCCTAACAGACCCAGGTTCTAATCCTAGCTAGGGCAGGGAATTTCATAAAAAGCAGACTTTCCTGATCTACCAGAGGACCCCCCGACATGTCATAAAAATGACCCCGCTAATACCAATACACCAGTCCTGTATGAGACAGCCCTAGCATGTATTCAATATGGACGGTGGGTGTTAGAGCCGAAGTGGTGACATGTGGAGATGTAGGAGGACTACTGGGCCCCAAGGAGGACTACTGGGACTTGGGAATAGGCACTGAAGCCTTTGCCCGGAGTCGGACACGTAAAAAAAAAGAGAAAAAAAAGTAGCGCTAATTATTGCATTAAGGATACAACTTACATTTTTTTCTGATCTTTTTCCGTCACCAGTGTCAGTACAAAAACACATGACTGCCTGTTCACGCGCTTATAATTTCAGGTTTGCCCAAAAGAAGTCAGCTGTCAGTGCATAAGAATACTAATTTCCTGAAAAGGTGATGTAGCCAATATTCTTTTTACTCTAACTTGGCCTTAAATTGCCATCTCTCCATCTTGAGTACTTATTATCACAAGAGATTAACTCTAGAATATGATGCTGGTCACGATGAACTGTTATGGAAAGGATGTTGAGTCATAATATTGCCTTATTTTGCCGCTGAGCTACGTTGAAATAAGCTGCTAAAGGAAAAAAAATTGGGTCATATTAGTGCAAAACAGGTATATTGATTATACTCTGTTGGTGGCGCTAAAGATGAAATAGAAAAGTAAAACATTGAAATCTGAGTTATTTATGAAGTGAAGATTAACACGGACGAAAAACGTATAACATGATAAACTATGGTACAATATTCAATGCCAGATTTATCGGCGGTCACTAATAAAGTAGGGAAAATTTATGTTTAGAAAAAGAAGTTCAAATCCAAGTAGTGGAATTCCTGGAAGAACTGAACATTCAGTTAGAAGTGGACATCCAAGTAGAAGTGGACATCCAGGAGGAAGTGGACATCCAGGTAGATGTGGAAATCCAGGTAGAAGTGGACATCCAGGTAGAAATGGACATCCAGGTAGAAGTGTAAAGTCCGGCAGAAGTGGATATCCAGGTAGAAATGGACATCCAGGTAGAATTGTAAAGTCAGGTAGAAGTGGACATACAGGTCGAAGTGGACATCCAGGTAGAAGTGGACATCCAGGCGGAAGTGGAAGTCCAGGTAGAGCTAGAAATCTAGGTAGAAGTAGAAATACTGGTAGAAGTGGAAATCCAGGGAAAAGTGAACATCCTGGTAGAGGTGGACATCCAGGTAGAAGTGGAAATTCAGGTAGAAGTGGAAATCCAAGGAGAAGTGAAAAGCCACTTAGAAATGGACATCCAGGCAGAAGTGGGAATCCAGGTAGAAAATCCAAGTAGAAATGAACATCCAGGTAGAAGCGAAGATCCAGACAGAAAATCCAGGTAGTAGTGGAAATCCAGGCAGAAGTAGAAATCCAGGTAGAAGAGGAAACCTAGGTAGAAGTGGACATCCAGGTACAAGTGGAATCCAGGCAGAAGGGGAAATTCCTGTTTATAAAATCCCCAATCGGCAGGTAAAAAAATACCCCACGGCTAAAATCGGGTTGGAGAAAACTGTGATCGAATGAGTATTTTCAGCGCTTTACTGCAGCAGATACTGGAAAACGTAAACCGTATAAACCACCAGCCTCCCTTGATATACGACCGAAAACTGAATTAACACGTCATTTACTAATATTCATTACGTACGTGCGTTGTATTTGTGAACATACTATGTCTATTGCAAAGTTTCACAAGTAGAACATCTTCCTCGAAAAATTATAGTATGCTGTAATGATGGTGGATAAAACATCTCCCTTGCGTATGTCTTAAATTAAATAAAACTGTTGACCGAGAAAAAAAAAATATGACAATGAAAATACTATACTCTTTTTACTCTAACTTTGCCCAGAGTTTCGTCCTTTCCCTGGTAGTTTCACATGGCACAGTATAGAATGGGTCAATACTACAGCTCTACATACTCTCCCAAGCACTTCTTCGTGGCTGTCATAATATTCTAGTGCTATTCCATTGTTACAGGTGAACATTCAAGAAGGAGAGAGTTATATTTTAGGCCAAGTTAAACTAAAAAGAGTATAGTGAACTTATAGAGTTAGTGAATGATTAAAAAAACAGTTTATAAACGACATACACGACCAATAAATTATGAAAAGATGGATGAATATAGTACAGGAAATTTTTATCTTAGTCTAAATTTACAAGCATGCCTTAATCAAAAGTAAACAGATGTTTGCAAGGATCACAAGGATGTCTTGCTGCTACGGATGTGGCTTTCATTTAATATCATAGTGATAGAGTGCTCAGCCCTGTCCCTTGGACCTGGATGCTTTGCCGTCACATACTGGCAGCGTCCCAGTTGCGTCTTAACTGATTCTAGTGAGGAGGGAAACATCGCTGAGGGAGAGGATGTCCCTGATGACGATAAGGTCCTTTCAGACGAAGCAGTGGGATCTCTCATGACAAGGATAAGGTTGAGGTAGTTGTTGGTTAGCCTGATGAACTAATAGCATAAGGTGGTTCAATAGGAAAGGTGTGGAGGATAGCATACTGGGCAGAAGACAGTGGGGACGAGAAAGTAAACCTGAGTTGGCCAGATAAGGTAGATAGGGGTAGTGGTGTGGTGGGCAGAATGTACGAGGGAAGTGGTAATATGAGGAGTGACGGCTTGGGCCTCGCCCGCCAGCGTGAGGTGACTGAAATCGTTAAAGAAGTCTTATTAGCTCTGCCTGGTAAGCCTACCTGGAATTAGCACTATACTGTTTGTATCCTGGGTTGGGGTTTCAAGAGGTCTATGTGTCTTTGCTGTAAGTCTACGATGTCTTGCTTGCGTGTTGTGCCCCTTTTCCGTGGAGTATAAATAGCTATGCCATTATCAAGTGCATAAGAATCCACGTTCTCCAAGTTTCGTGGATTTAAAATGGAGCATCGTGTAATATGACCTCCTTTTTTCCGTGTGCTGTGAAGCTAAAACGTCTTTAATAATTAAGTATTAAAACTATCCTCCCACAGAGTCCTAGGGCTGCACTAAAAACTATGATGGCCACACTTGGCCTGCTGTTAGCACTGCTGTCTGGTGCTATGGGATCCTTCTAGCCTTCCTCAAGTGAGTTCAAAAGTAGACAAAAGCATACGCCCACTGCTTACCTGTGGGGCTGTATTCTGTGTGATACTGTATGATTCGTGGCTCTCCTTCTTTATTGACATATTTTGAATATTAAAGCTTAACTTTTTCTTGTATACTACTTATATCATTTTCATGTCGACATATTTCCAGCAGTAATAATATACAAGGGATTATTGGTGATTTATGTGCAGAATACAATGCCCCCTCCCACCCAAAAAAAAGAGAGAGACATTGCCAAATCTCTAAAACGGTGATTTTTTGCTTTATTTTGCACCCCTTTCAAAACACCAGACAGTTCCCGTAACCCTATTTCAGTTTAATGAGAGAACAGCTCTAATAGTCTCACGGGAATCCTGTAACAGATCCATCATGGTTATTAATATTGACCTACTGACAAATAAATGATTAATTACAAACAATGAATCATTCATTTATTCATTGCATGCTGTGATTTGAGAGACAATGCTTCCCGCAAAAATTCATTAACTTTGTTGCTGTTGTTATTCACTTTTATTATATAACAGAACAGAGCAAGGAAAAACAAATGAATAAAAAAAATAATCCATACACCAGATTACTGGCGTCCTCCATTCATAAGAAATCTGTAACAGTTGGATCTGAACAGCTCTAGGTTGAAGTTTAGAGGGAAAGAACTCCAAGGAAGGAGTTCTCCAAGGAAGGAGTTCCAGTGAGATGCAGTTCAACGAATGAAAGAATTATGATAGTCAGAAGTTCTGCAGTATGACTGTGTGACATTCTAGTCATGAGCGCTACCAGATGCCCGTGTAGCACGAAGGAAGGCATGGAGAGGTGGCACAATGGACAAAACTTCATCTGAGCATTTGCCATAGAAGTATCGGTAAAATAATGCAAGGGAGGCAACATTCCTTCTTACTTGTAGGAGAGGTAGTTTATTCATAATAGCAGGGTTATTAATAATTCGAACAGCTTTGTTCTGAATTTTGTCTAGATATTTTAGTGCAACCTCTCCACGTCCATTCCACAAGGGTGAGCAGTATTCTAGCTGAGAGCATACACGACTCTGATAAGTTATAGCTAACTGCTAGTCAGTGAAGAAGTTACGAATTTTGTATAATAATCCAAGTTTCATTGCGGCGGATTTAGTAAGTGATCTGACATGAGAGGTCCAGCTGAGGGCATTGTTAAGTGAAATACCGAGAATGTCAATACTATTAGAGATGAGAACATTAGCAGCATTGAAGGTATTATATGAGTGTAACGAGTGGGAAATTCGTTCTAAGAGGGCCCGGGTGGTTATTGGGAGGCCACGGGGACATACCGGCACAGAGGGGTAGATTCTGGCGGGAACTGAGAGAGACGCCAGAGCGTGCTTTTTCTTACGACACAACAGCCTGGGTTTTGGTGAAAAGGGAGGAGACTGGGGCTTCGGCCGAGACGGCAGCCGCAGAGGTGATCAGTGATAGCGGTGGATGTGAGCACCTAGGTGGTAAGAAGGCAAAAGTGGAAAGAGATTGGTGGTCCCGGTCGGGTGGCGTGTCTGGAGCAGGACCATATTTCTGGCTATGGGTGGTGTTCCAGCCTGAGAGTGAAAAGGTGGGCACATACAGTACTGGAGGAGTCAGCAAGTGACAGGGGCAGACCAGCAGGAGCCCGGAAGGCGTGGCGGTTGGTGTTTGGGTGGGAGGAGTGGTGTTGGCGAGCTCAGAGAGGCTCAGTGCTGGGGTGGTGTCGTGGAGTTGGTTGGGTTAATGCTATTGCAGAGTGAAGGGTTTTTTCTGCCATTATACTTGCGTATTATTTATGTGAATTGTGTTAATGCTATTGCAGAGTGAAGGGGTTTCTCTGCCATTATACTTGTGTATCATGTATTTGATTTGGGTTAATACTATTGCAGAGTGAAGGGGTTTTTCTGCCATTATACCTGTGTATTATTTATGTGATTTGGGTTAATGCTATTGCAGAGTGAGGGGATTTTCCTACTTTATACGTGTGCAGTGCTGTTTATTTCTATGGTGGGGAGTTTTTTTTACAGTTACCAGTAGTGGAATACTTTCCTTATTAGCCATGCAGAAGTGTACTGTTATGTAGGCAGCAGTCCTGTGCTTCTTGGAATCATTAATTAGAGATTATCTGTGCTGAACGGAGCAATTTGATTTCGTGTTTATTTTCATGTACTCAGGTTCTGTTTAATATATAGAGTATCTTGTGCCTGTGTCTGTGTACCTCAAGCAGGAGTTTGTTTGTTAATAAGGGGAGGGTGCAGTCAAGGGAAACTCTGCTGTGTTGGCGTGACCAAGAGTCCCTTGCACCTTATTACACATGGTAGCAGAGCGTAGTTAACGGTCACACAGGTTTTCTTTTAAATATTGAGTGTAACTGTGCCAAACTCCTGTTTGTGATTAGGGCAAAAGGGATGACAAGTTTTACCTTGGAAACAGGGACTGTGGAGGACGATTCCTATTCTGTTGTGTCAATGGAGATGGAGCCAAATGATGTGAAGGTGGAGAAAAGTGATGTGATGGGACAAAGTGATGAAATGGATGTGAAGGAATTAAGTGGGCAGTTATTCAGTGGAGGAGCCAATATCCTTGGAGGTGGCAAGGAGACATCAGGAACTACTGGGGATTCATGTGGAGGAGGACAGTCTGGATTCTAAGTTGCTCAGGGAGCTTGATCAGCTACTCTACTGCTATAAAGGGGTCTTTGCAAAGAATGAACAGGAGTTGTGATGTGACACAGGGGTGAAGCATGAGATTCACCTTATGAGCGAGGTGCCCATTAAACTACCGTACCGTCATTTGTCTCCTACAATCATGAGAGGTAAAGACCCATGTGAAAGGGTTACTAGAACAGGGGGTTATTGAGGAAAGTCTGAGTCCCTATGCGGCCCCTATTATGGAAGTGGAGAAAAAAGATGGAACCCTTCGGTTGTGTGTGGATTACAGAAAGCTAAAATATGCAATAACCATAAAAGATGCATTCCCATTACCTAGGATTCAGGACACCTTGGATGCATTGGCTGGAGACCAGTATTTCTCATCATTTTATCTGGTGGCCGGTTATCATCAAATCAGGGTGCGAAAAAAGGACCGTCTGAAAACTGCATTCGTTACGCCGTTTGGCCACTACCAGTATATACGGTGTCCCATGGGGTTGACCAACAGTCCGGCTACGTTTCAGCATTTTATGGAGTATGTGTTTAGTGACCAGGTGTTTATTACTCTTTTGGTGTATTTAGATGATTTGTTGGTGTTTTCGAGAACATTGGAGGAACATCTGGAGAGAGTGGGACATATGCTGGGTCTGCTGCAGCATTATGGGTTGGAAATTGAAGCCATCCAAGTGCTACCCGTTGAAGCCCTATGTTCAGTACCTGGGTTATGTAGTTTCGAAAGAAGGGATTAGCACTGATCCAGACAAGATCAAGGCCGTTCGGGAGTGGTCAGTTCCGCGGACAGTGAAGGATGTGAGAGCTTTTGTGGCTTTTTGTTCATTTTACAGGAGGTTTCTAAAGGGATTTGCATCTATTGCGGCTCCATTGCATGCATTAATGGGTGGGAAATCAAAAGTTGATGTCATAAGGTTCTGGGGAAATGAGGAGACCAATGCATTTTATCAGTTGAAGAAAAATTAACAGAGGCTCCAGTGTTGAAAAATGCAGATTTTGAAAGGTCATTTGAGCTGGAGTTGGATGCCAGCTTTGAGGGGCTGGGATCAGTACTGTCTCAGAGGTATAGAGGGGACCTCTTTCCAGTAGCATATGCTAGTCGAGGGTTGAAGAAGTCTGAGAGGAATATGAATAACTACAGTTCTCGGAATTTGGAGCTTCTTACCTTGAAGTGGGCGGTGATAGAGCAGTTTAAATATTATTTGGTGGGGAACAAGTTCATAGTGTGGGTGCACAATAATCCATTAGCTCATCTTCAGACAGCCAAGCTGGGGGCAGTGGAGAGTAGGTGGCTGGCTGACAACAGCCGGTTTGATTTCACTATCAAGTATAGACCAGGACGGGAGAATGGTAATGCAAATGGGCTGTCAAGGAGACCACACGAGGTGATGCCAGAAAATGGAGAAGAAGTACGGGAAGTGTGGGAAAGGGGGATCCCAGTGAACCAAGGTGTTAAGGTGGCTGCTACTACTGTATGGGGGAAGCTCAATTTGCAGCAGATGCATGATGAGCAGAAGAGTTGTGCTATTCTGGGTAAATTGTGGATGCAAATGATAGGGCACCTGGACCCTAGGGAGCTGAGGGCACAGTTAGGACAAGAAGAATTTAAGAAATGGTGGAGGGTTCGACGAGTTTTGGTAATGAGAGGCGGTGTGATATATTGGAGGGGGCAGGGTCAATGTCGTTGAAGGTGGTTACCTGCTCTTCCAGTGAGTAAAAACAGGAGGTACTGAGGATGGCACATGAGCAGTGGGGTCATCAAGGGGTGGCCCGGACCACTAGGTTGTTGCGAGAGAGGTGGTTTTGGCCAGGACTGTATGAGGATGTCAAACAACATGTGAACCGGTGTAAGGTTTGCGCAATGGGTAAAGAGGACGGGGTGAGAGCTAAAACCCAACTGGGTGCTGTGGAAGCAAGTAGACCCTGGGAGGTGGTGGCAGTTGATTTCACAGTGTTGGATCCAGCTCGGGATGGTAAGGAAAATGTGCTGATTGTCACCGATGTGTTCAGCAAGTTCGCTCTGGCTTTTCCAATGAAGAATCAAAAGGCGTCTGTGGTTGCCAAAATTCTTGTGGAGGAGATATGTCATCGATATGGAGTTTCGGAGAAACTGCACAATGATCAGGGTAGGAATTTTGAGGGGAAGCTGGTGGCCGATCTGTGTGAGTACTACCACATCACCAAGTCCCGGACGACTTCTTATCATCCAGAAGGAAACAGTACATGTGAGAGATTTAACCAGACCCTACATATGATGCTGGCGACACTTGGTAGGGAGCAGAGGGAACAGTGGCCCCAGTATTTCTCCAGTTTGACCACTATTTACAACAGTACCCCTCATCCCGTGACAGGGTTCAGTCCCCATTACTTGCTGTTTGGTACGGAACCCCATCTTCCTTTGGATCAGTTTAGTTTGGGCAAGGAGTCGGAGAAACAAACTCATAGTCAGTGGGTGGAGAAACTCAAACGTACTCAACAAGCAGCATGGGAAGCAGCTAAGAGGAACTCAGAGAATTATCGAAAAAGGAATAGGAGGAGACGGCAGCATCAAGGGCGGTCAGTGACCCTGGAGGTGGGTCAGAGGGTTCTGCTGCGTAATCACCCAGCTTCATGAAGAAACAAGATACAACCCAAATATGGTGAGGACCTTTGGGTGGTGACAGAGGTGTTGGATGCAGTCAGTGGAGTTTATAGAGTGAGTCCAGAGGATGGGACAGGGTTTTCTAAGGTTCTGCATTGAAGTAACTTGTGACCATGGTCTGGAAGGGATACACCGGAGGGAGGTGTACATGATAAAGAAGTGGAAGCAGGCAGTGAGGTCAGCGTAGAGGAGGAGAGTGAGGTTGAGATGCCGGATATGGGGGAGGTGTTGAGGAGGTTCGGAGTGGCGCAACCAGAAGTAGAAGGGAGTGACCCAGGAGATTCATCACCCACCCAAGAACCCCTAGAAGAATTTCAAGATCAGGAGGGTAGTGGTGGATGGAATGTGGAGGCAGAAGATTTTATACCAGTAGGGGAGAAAAAGGGGAATGTGGACCCCAGTGTAGAGAACTCGGGACCCAGAAGCTCGTAGAGGATAGCAAAGCGAGAAGAGGTGCAACCATTGAGATGTATCGGGTGCAGAGATTTTGTGCTTGGGGGCAAGCACAAAGTTGGAGGGGGTGATTGTAATGAGTGGGAAATTCGTTCTAAGAGGGCCCAGGTGGTTACTGGGAGGCCACGGGTACATACTGGCACAGAGGGGTAGATTCTGGCGGGAATTGAGGGAGACGTCAGAGCATGCTTTTTCTTATGACACAACAGACTGAGTTTTGGTGAAAAGGGAGGAGCCTGGAGCTTCCGCCGAGACGGCAGTTGCAGAGGTGATCAGTTATAGCGGTGGATGTGAGCATCTAGGTGGTAAGAAGGCAAAGTGGAAAGAGATTGGCTGGGTGGCGTCTCTGGAGCAGGACCATATTTCTGGTTATGGGTGGTGTTCCAGCCTGAGAGTGAAAAGGTGGGCACCTGCTGTAGTGGAGGAGTCAGCAAGTGACAGGGGCACACCAGCAGGAGCCCGGAAGGCGTGGCGCTTGGTATTTGGGTGCTCTTGAAGAAGGTGGGAGGAGTGGTTTTGGCGAGCTCAGAGAGGGTTAGTTCTGGGGTGGTGTCGTGGAGTTGGTTGGGTTAATGCTATTGCAGAGTGAAGGGTTTTTTCTGCCATTATACTTGTGTATTATTTATGTGAATTGTGTTAATGCTATTGCAGAGTGAAGGGGTTTCTCTGCCATTATACTTGTGTATCATGTATTTGATTTGGGTTAACACTATTGCAGAGTGAAGGGGTTTTCCAGCCATTATACCTGTGTATTATTTATGTGATTTGGGTTAATGCTATTGTAGAGTGAGGGGATTTTCCTACTTTATACGTGTGCAGTGTTGTGTATTTCTTTGGTAGGGAGTTTTTTTTTTTCACAATTACCAGTTGTGGAATACTTTCCTTATTAGCCATGCAGAAGTGTACTGTTATGTAGGCAGCAGTCCTGTGCTTCTTTGAATCATTAATTAGAGATTATCTGTGCTGAACGGAGTAATTTGATTTCGTGTTTATTTTCATATACTCAGGTTTTGTTAAATATATAGGGTATCTTGTGCCTGTGTTTGGGTACCCCAAGCAGGAGTTCGTTTGTTAATAAGGGGAGGGTGAAGTCAAGGGAAACTCTGCTGTGTTGGTGTGATTAAGAGTCCCTTCCACCTTATTACATGAGTCTGGGAATATCTGTCTGTTGGTAAATTATTGTATTATTTTGGTTTTACTAGCATTAAATTAAACAAAGCTATTTTGTCCCCACTGAATGATCTTAGATAAGTCTTGATTTATGGAGATGGTTGTATTGAGTTGAGATTAGAGATATTAATCTTTGTAAATGGGTGTTTGAGTGTGAATGAACCGTAAAGTGTTGAGCGATCTTCATGTGAATGAATGAGATTGTAGGTGACAGATAAGATAACTAGGAATGTTGGTGCCAGAGCTGATCCTTGTGGTACGATGACATTGATTTGAAATTGGAATATATATGATCTACTTTAACTCTTATTTTTCTGTCGCTGAGATATGAGGAAAGCAGAGGAACAAAAGACGTTAGTCCATAACATGGGAGTTTGGATAGCAAGGAATGGTGCCACACTCTGTCGAAGGCTTTGGAAATATCAAGGGCTACTGAGTGAGTTTCTCCATGTTGGTCAATTGAATGATGGATGGTATGAATCAGGGAATTGACTACGTCAATGATTGTTCTCTCGTGGCAAAAACTATACTGTCTATCACTACTTAAGTTGTTGGATTCAAGGTGGTTAACGACTCTATGTGCTTAATAATTACAATATCATATACCTTACCAAGAAAAAATTTGATAGTTATTGGTCTGTATTCAAAGGAGTCAGAGGAACTTCCTTTCTTCGGAATTGGGTGGATATTGGCTTCTTTCCATGAATTAGGGAATGAAGAAGTACGTATGCATAGTCTGAATAATTTAACTAGAACAGAGGAAAGTTCTGGGGAACACTTTTTCGAAACAATTTGGAGGAATTTCATCTGGGCCTGGAGCTTTGTTGGTTGGTATATTGTCTAGGATGGATTTTACGTATCTTGTCTGTATTTTAAGTGGAACAGTTTTGGGAGAGTCAACTTCAAGTATTGGGATGTTCTGGCTGAATTCGTTTATGGTAGAATTACTGGCAAATGTACTGGCAATGATATTCGCTTTACCACGTGTGTCATTTGTAATGTTATCATCAGGAGATTTTAGTGGGGGAATGGGTAATGACTTGTTAAAGTTATTTTTTGAAAGAACTGAGAGCTAACAAGAATATTCTATTGTCATCAGGATTGTTGAACATTTTTTATGCTTGATTTTGAAGAAAGTTTGATCTAGCGGCAATTATTACAGCTTTTGCATAGTCTAGCAATTTTTAATTGACAGAGTGATTCAGATGTTTTAAATCTTAAGTAGGAGTTATATGCTAATGACTTTTGGGCCGTTGCTCTAGCACAATTGCTATTAAACCAATTTGGAGAGTTCGATCTTTAAGTGAACTTTGAATTGTTATAAATCCATACCAGCTAATATTAAGTCATTAATGTGGGACTGTGTACAACTGACATCACTAGAGAAGAAAGACTGACATGGAATGTCAGCAAGATAACTTCTAAATCCATCCAAGTCTCCCCTCTCAAAGTGCCATCGGGTCACCCTGACAGGTTCAGAACGAGGGGGTTTGGGGGAGCCGATTAATGAGGCTTTGATGAGATTGTGGTCAGAGGATCCAAGTGGCGATCCAAGTGGCAATCATTATTTGTCAGGAATACATCCAAGAGATGGACATTATGGCATTAAACCTTGGCTTCATGGTGCTTAGCGCTAATAAGCAAGTCGTTCTGACCATCTAACCAGTTTCTGAATATAGTTTTTTTTTTTTTTTTTTTATGTGAAGCAGACACGAGAATTCAGTTTCACAATAATACGTGGTCGCGAATGGCACCAGACTAGCAAGAGCCTTTCTTGCTAGGACAGGATATGTTTTCAGCTGAGATGCCCAGAAGTGTTCCAGATGGCCCTCGGTAAACTGTGTTTGGATTGCATGAATGCATCTTAAAACGATGAAATCCTTGATGACACTGTCATCATCAGTATCCTTCAAACAGGATGGCAGCTTCCACATGAAAAGTAGCCACTGAATGACATTTGCAGCATCTACAGATGCACAACAATATCTGAGCAGTGTCAGGTGGCAGGTAAGTATCTGCCGTGACTATTCCTTCAAGAGATGGAAAATTTACAAAATATTCCTTCCTTACACAACTAATCTATAAGGCATTTTTAAAAATGCAGCCAGCGTCTCGCTTGCAGTTGCAGTAGTGAGTCCCCTTCCTTCCAGAGAGCGATTGAGCTCACTGAGTGCTGTGAATAAATACCCCCAAATTGCAAGCATTTAAACAAACTTAGGGGCATCAAAATATTCCGTCCATTCTTCTCCTTGTTCACGGCAAAACAGCAGAACTTCATCTAGCAATTCAAACACATGGCACACGACCATGTGACAGCCACCTCACTTGTGTGGTACTGTTCAAAAGCAGTGTGTTCGTGACCCATTTCCTAACAAAACAAGTGAAACAGTTAATGATTTAAAGCACGACCACGAATCATGTTCACAACGTTCTTGCAAACCTCCAAGAGCTTCCTCAGGTTTGGAGGCAATGATCTTGCTGTAAGTGCCTGCCAGTGAAGGAAGCAGTGGGTGATCTACAGTACACGTCAGGAATTTCTTGTCATTAATGCAGTGAACCCTGAACGGTTGCCCAGCATGTCTGGTGCTCCATCAATACATATCGAACTAATTATGTTGGGATGGAGTTGGTGTTTTGTGCAAAATTCAACCATTTTTTAAACAGTTGTGGTTTAGGTAAAGCCTTCATTAATCACCTCAGATACGTGTTTATTTTATTTGAGATACAGTCAGATGACTTTATTCAGCTTAGTGAAAGGCAGCAGGATGTGGAAGGGTTAATGAAGACCACGTTACTATAAATGCTGTCTCCATGACCCATATTCTGGTGGGTAAAGGAAGCGCCCTAACACCTTTTCCTCAGCGATTCATTTTTCATACTACGCATTACTACTTTCTTGTATGCCGTTTTTCTCTTTTAAAAAAATGGAAGGCAAAAATAACACAGTAATTATTAATGAGTATGCAAAAATGAACCGTTAAGGAAAAGGTGTTAGGGAGCTTCCTTAACTAAGAGAATACGGGCCCATGACTGAAAGGCATCGTCTGAAAGCAGCACTAATATACGCCATCGGACTGAAGGGGTTTAGTGGAAAAGAAACGTCTGAAAATAGCTAGAAATAAAACATAAAAAAATCGTGACATCGGAGTGAAGGGGTTAACAGTAAGTATACAATTATTACAGCCTACATTTATTGTATATACACAGATTATACAGGAACCGTATGTATAGTAATTATATATACGTTAATTACACACGAGTTTGTTGTACTCTGATTACACACGAATTTTTATACACTAATTATACACGATTTATGATTATGTATTCCGCTAAATACAAATCAATTATGTACACACTGATTTTATATATACTAAATGTAAGGTACACGAATTATATATACATGTATGTATACACTACTTAGATATACAGATTACTTTATATATAAGCAGATTATACACGAATTACACGTACACAATTTATACATACACGAATTATGTATACATGAATATTCTATCTATCTATCTATCTATTACCTCAACTCCATACGGGGTGGGCACAAACAAATTGCCTCCACATCGCCCTGTCCCCAACCATTTCACTGTCCTGCTCCCAGCTCACACCCCTCTCTCCTATACCTCTCCACTCCGTCCCTCCATATCATCCTTGGCCTCCCCCTCCCCCTTTCCACCTCTACCTCTACCTCACTCACATACACTCTCCTCATAAATCTCTCACTCTCCATCCTCTCCACATGGCCAAACCACCTCAGTGTGTTTCTCCTAATGCTTCCTATCACATCCACATCCACACCACAACGCTCATTCACATCCTCATTATTCAATATGCCTCTCCATGTGACTCCACATGTTTCTCTCAATGAATTCATTTCCACAGCTCTTACTCATGACTTGTGTCACTCCAACAACGTCCAAGCTTCACATCCATACCTTAGTGTTGGTATCACAATAATGTTATGTAACTTTTTCACTTCCATGCTCACTTCCTTGTTTCTTATCACTGCTTTCAAGGAACCAGCAACCTTTCTTCCTTGCTGTGCCCTTTCAAGCACTCCACCCTCCAAACTTCCATCCTTACTCATCACACTACCCAAGTACTTAAATGTACTTACGCTTCCATTTCCCCCTCATCCAGCCTCTTTGTACATTCACTAACTTCACTTCTCTCAGTGACCATAACTTTACTCTTCCCTACATTCATCTTTAGATTCCGTTTCTTACACACTCTCCCAAACTCATCCACCAAGCCTTGCAGTTCCCCTTCGTCTTCACTTAACAACACAGTATAATCTGCAAACAACAGTACCAGGAGTTTCCAAACGCTGCCCTCTCTCATTAGGACCACTCCAACATCCACTGTCCTAACTTGTATCTCTTTTATAATCCTATCCATGTACAGATTGAACAACCATGGAGACATGACACATCCCTTCTTCAAGCTAACTTTCAAATAGAAAAATTCCGATAAATTCTTGTTATTTATTGATGAACATGTAGAAATATTAGGGTAGGTGGCGATATATTAGGCTACAGTCATTACTTCCTCTCCTTCATAGGCGCAAAGGTGATAATGAAGACGAGCAGGAAGAGGAGGATGTTGATGATGATGATGATGATGACGATGATGATGGTGTTGCTGTTGTTGTTGCTCATGGTGATGATGACAGTAATGATGATGATGTTGTTTTTGTTTATGATGATGATGAGAAGGAAGATGATAATGATGATGATGATGTTGATTATGATAATGATGATGACGAGGATGAGGATGTTAATGATGGTGATGATGATGAGGATGTTGATTATAATATTGATGAGGATGAGGATTATAATGGTGATGATGATGATGATGATCATGATCATGTTGTTGTTGCTGTTGTTATTGATGATGTTATTGTTGTTGATGATGTTATTGATATTGATGATAATGATGGCGATGATGACGATGATGATGATAATGATGATGTTAATGATGATGTTAATGTTGTTGCTGTTGCTGTTGTTGTTGATGATGATGATAATGATGACGGTACAGATGAAGATGAAGTTGTTTCTGTTGTTACTGCTGATGAGGATGAGGATGCTGATGGTGATGATGATGATGATACTCTCCGTGTTCAGGCTGTCTGTATGAGCAGTGGATAATGGAGCCGTTGGCAGTACTTACTCGGGAAAGCCGAATCAGACAGCGACAGGAAATAAGGAAAAAATATATCAACGAAGCAGCAAGAGACAGCAACAGCAGTAAATTTAGAAGCCTTACCCTCATGCAGGGTCCTCCGTTGCCTCCGCAGTTGGGTGTGGCTTTGGGATGTGTAGTGCTTGTGCTGGAAAAGTTGTTTAAGCATTCGAAAGTGTTTCTTGGCAAATCTGAATACTGGAGAAACACCACACCATACCACACCACACCACAGAATTTAGAAGCCTGGCCTACACCCAGATCCTGAGTAGTCTGCTGCTGCTGTTGTTTGGTGTAGCCTTGAAAAGCGTAGCATTTGTGTTACGGCAAGACATTCAGAAATGTCCCTTACCCATGAGAAAACATATCATTTTAAAGTCATATTCTCATTGGCATAAAACACTGAGTAATAAAGAGAGAGAGAGAGAGAGAGAGAGAGAGAGAGAGAGAGAGAGAGAGAGAGAGAGAGAGAGAGATTGATTGATTGATTGATCGTTATAAACATGCATACACACATCTTTAGACATATAGAAAAACAGAGATGGATAAACAAATATTCCACCTATATGACCATAATTATTTCTTGTATGTTTTTAATTTCTTCTTCATCGCTGAAACAGTTGGGATAATTAAATGTTAAGTAATTATTTGGATGTTTTATGCCTGGATATATTGGTACGGGAGGGGTAGTATTGAGCCGCCTACGCAGAATAGAGTACAGCCCTTCATCTCATTAAACTTGGTTAAGCTGACAATTATTGTTTCACTCCTGTTTCTACACCATTTAATTTTACTAACGTCTATGAAGAAAAAAATTGCGATACATGAAATTAGTCAAAAAGTTGAGAATTGTATATTGGCACGATTATTATCTTTATAATATAGACAAATAAATGATCAGTATTATATATTGCACAAGAATATTTAATTTATTTCGGGGAATAATATTAGTAATTCTTTCTCTGGACTAAATCAGGGAATAAAATAAGCGATCTATAATGTGATTCGGTCTCTGCCCTGATCTTTTTTCCTTTTCCTATTTTCCTCATATCCAGAGCGTTTGATTTACCTTGGAAAACCATTTTCGACATGAGTGGTTTCTTCCAGTCTTCTTTAACTTCTTACCTGCCAAAGAGCGTCGCCATATGGAATAAAATCGCCAGGAGGCAGCAAACACGAAGTAATCCCCTAAAAGGTTTTTAAAAAAATCGGCGAAATAAAGCTGTTAATGGAAAGGAAAAAGTTTTAATGGTTGTAATTAATATTGATTGTTGTAGTTGTTGCTCTTAATGTTGATGATGCTATTGTTGATAATTTTTATGTTGCTGCAAATGTTACTGATGTAGATGATGTCAATGATGAAGTAGATGATGTCAATGATGGTTGCTTCGTATGTTGCTTCTGATGTTCTTGTTGTTCATATCATTCTTGTAGATGATAATGATACTGATGTTAATGATTATAATTATTGTTTTTATTTTGTCGTTGCTGTTGTTGTTGTTGTGGTAACTAGATCCATCTAGATGTGATGCCGGTGGACTGCAGTTTCATTTTCACTTGTGTAATTAGTCATTCTTCTTTCATGAGATACAGAGGTTGGTCAGAGACGATTATACAGTATTATAGTGCATATAAAGAGAGAATGGCGATAATCAAGGACTTTGATTCTCTCTCTCTCTCTCTCTCTCTCTCTCTCTCTCTCTCTCTCTCTCAGACGCAGGATATTCAGATGTGTTTGTTTTAACTGGGTATGTCTGGTGAAGTGACGCCGTATCATCATGATCAATAAAATGACAGGCGCAGCATAACGCCGGTGTGTGTGTGTGTGTGTGTGTGTGTGTGTGTGAGAGAGAGAGAGTAGGGGCGTTGGTTGGGGTTTACTGGTACGCGGGGCTTTGATATATGTGTGTGTGTGTGTGTGTGTGTGTGTGTGTGTGTGTGTCGCTGGGTGGGTGGGGACTGAGACCACGTGTCGCTGCCTTTTGTATAAATAGCAGGTTTCACGCAGCCAGGCTCACTCTCAGGAGCGGCTGCTGGAAAGTCGGAGTTTGGTAGACACACACAGGAAGGTAAGTGTGTGTGTGTGTGTGTGTGTGTGTGTGTGTGTGTGTGTGTGTGTGTGTGTGTGTGTGTGTGTGTGTGTGTGATTACGCTAAACTAAGGGAAGGACATACCTTTTATTTTAATGACGCCTAAAATGCCATACCTCCATCTTGAATGCCGACTTGTAACAAAAGATTGACGCGAGAAACATGACGCAAGTATCAAAGAAGTGCTGTGGAAAGGGTGCTTAGCCACTGTTTCGTCTTTGTACAAGTGATTTGGGTGAAATATTCTGAAAAAGATTTTAAATCTAGTCCAAGTGAAAGTGAAAGGAATATAGCAAATACACGCTGTTACTTAACCTTACTTACATATTCTTCAGTTTATTTAACTACGTGACTCCTTCATGTTCGCCCTTGTGTTAATAATATTTTTTTAGTCTATCAGTATCATATGAATAACATGGAAGGTAATATCAAAGTGCTATTTGTTAAAAAAAAAAAAAAAAAAAAAAGGAAAACAAATACAAAGAACGGATTGAATTTGACCTTCGGATTTATTTTCTTAGCTTCAGAATCTTATTTACAGCATCCACTACCAGAACAACTCCAGATACGGAATAAAATGTTTACCTGCAGCAAAAATCAAAAGTAGTATTCCTCATCGTTAAAAAGGGTGATGATGTGGATGCAGGGACAAGCTGATGCAGACACATAAATTTGCAGCAGGTAACATCGTAACACCTGTGTTAAATCATTTCCCCTTAGTTTACTGCTTCCTTTGTGACAGGACACATGTCTGACGGTGTGAAATGGTTTTGTGTACGCGTAGTGTCACTGTCGCGGGAAAACTTTGGCCTCAGTTTTTCTAGTTCATAAAACTACTTACTATTGGCAGGAGAAGCATGATGGGTCATCTCTATGGACACAACAACAGACAGTATCTTTTTTGGCGCCAACAGCAACTTGTTAGTGTTACCTTGAGATCATGCCTTTAAAAGAAAGGCGTATATGTATATATATTAGAGCGAGTTGATGCGGAATAATACTACAAGACAAACAATTGAAGAAAAATCATTAAGAGAAAAGTGGTAACCATGTGCCATACCGAAAATGGACAATGTGGTGACGTTCTTCTATACTCAATATATGGAGAGAGAGAGAGAGAGAGAGAGAGAGAGAGAGAGAGAGAGAGAGAGAGAGAGAGAGAGAGAGAAAGATGGGTGCTATGCGTGAAGGAAAATTAGGAATATCACATGTCTAGAGATGACGAAAGGAGGTGCAAGGAACAGCATGGTGAAATGAAGAGGTGAGAGGGGCTGTGCCACAAAAGGAGAAAGCATATAGTGAGTGGATGAGATACAGGGGCGTGGAAGAAGTTGAGACGGAAAAGAGAGTTATATGTAAAGAGGAAGAGAGAGGTGAAAAGATTAGTAAGAGAGAGTAAGAACAGAGTGGATGAGGAATTTGGAATGAATTTGAGTGTAAAGTGGAGGGAATATAAGAAAATGTTCTGGAAAGAGGTAAAGAGTATGAGTCCTAAAGAAGTTAGCTGGGGAGTGAATGATAAAAAGGGTAGATTATTAGTGGAGAAGGGAAAAAAAAGTGAGCAGATGGAGAGAACACTTTAAGGAATTGTTGAAAATGGAGAATGAAAGTAGTGCGAGTATAAGAGGTTGGGGAATGGCTGGGAGAAGGAGGGATGTGAGAAGAGAGGAAGAAATCAGTAGGGGGAAGTTGTGGAAGCAATAAAGTTAAAATGCGGAAAGCCCTAGGAATTGATGGAGTGGGTGGTGAAATGCTGAAGCATGGGGGAGATAGTAGTAGAATGGATGTGGAAGATATGCAGATTGGCCTGGGATGAAGGCAGAGTCCCAGAGGATTGGAATTCCGGTATAATTATTCCCCTGTACAAAGGAAAAGGGGAAAATGAAGTGTGTGGTAATCAGATGGGCATTTATCTTCTTAGTGTAATAGGAAATGTATATGGTAGGATACTTATTGACAGAGTTAGGAATTAGTTGGAGAAGAACAGGAATGTTTTAGGAAGGGGAGAGGTTGTGTAGATCAGATATTCATTCTATGATCTTTAATGGGAAAGTTTCTAGAGATGGGAAAGAAGTTGAGTGTGGCCTTCATGGATTTGGAGATGGCATATGACATGGTGGATAGACAAAGATTGTGAAAAGTATTAAGAATATATGGAGTAGATGGGAAGTTGTTGATGACCGTGAAGAGTATGCATGAGGGTGCTAAGGCTGCGGTGTGCGTGGATAGTGAACTGAGTGAATTATTCTATTTGAAAGTTGGATTGAAAAAAGATTGTGTCATGTCAGCATGGCTGTTCAATCTGTATACGGATGGGGTTATGAAAGAGATACAAGGTAGGGCAGTGCAAGTTGGAACAGCTCTAGTGAGAAAGCGCAGTGCTGAGAAACTGCCTGTACTATTGTTTGGAGATAATACTGTCTTACGTGAAGGCGAAGGAGAGCTGCAAGGCTTGGTGGATGAGTTTGGGAATGTGTGTAAGAAACGGAATCTAAAGGTGAATGTAGGGAAAAGTAAAGTTATGATCTTCGAGAGAAATGAAGTCAGTGAGTGTAGAGTGAGGCTGGAGGAGGAGGAAATGGAAAATGTGATTGCGATAAAGTACTAGGGTAATGTGATGAGTAAGGGTGGAAGTTTAGAGGGTGAAGTAATTGAGAGGGTAGAACAAGGAAGAAAGGTTGCTGCTTCCTTGAAAGCAATGATAAGAAACAGCGAAGTGAGGATGGGAGTGAAAAAGCTACTACATGACAGTATTGAGATACCAACTCTTACGTATGGAAGTGAAACTTGGACCTTGTTCGAGGGACAGAAGTCAAGAGTAAGGGCTATGGAAATGAGCTATTTGAGAGGAGCATGTGGAGTCACATGGGGAGACAGCCTGACAAATAAGGAAGTGAAGGAGCATTGTGGTGTGGGTGTGGATGTGATAGGAAGCATTAGGAGAAACACATTGAGGTGGTTTGGCCATGTGGAAAGGATGGAGAGTGAGAGACTGACGAGGAGAGTGTGAATGTGAGTAAGGTCGAGTGGGGGAGAGGGAGCGGGAGGCCAAGGATGATGTGGAGGGATGGAGTGGAGAGGTATATGAGAGACGGGTGTGTGAGCTGGGAGCAGGGCAATAAAATGGCGAGGGATAGGGCAACATGGAGGCGAATTGCTTGTGGCCACCCCTTACCGGATTAAGATAAATAGATAGATAGATATATCCAGAGGGATGAGAATACCATGACATCAGTTGGCATAGCTTGGAGTGATATAAGGGTAATTAAGAAGTGGTGCCAAGGCACAGCAAACCCATCCCCGGCAGTCATTTTAGTGCTGACGTATAAACACAATTGGATATCTAGTCAGAGATGTCACTTATCAGATTTGGCGTAAATCAGTTGATAACTGACGATTTTATGCCCGTTTGAAATTTTTGGCCCGACCCACCTGACACTGACCCCCCAACCGCTAACTAAGGGGTGACCCTCCTGATGCTATAAGGTATGTTTTAGGAAGCAGATTTGAATGATGCACTTTTAACTTTTGGTTTCATGTCGATATGACCAATTTGAAATGAATTATGACGAAAAAACGATCCTTGTTAACATTTTGGGGGCCTTCAGCCTGGCCCTTGGCCCAGTTCGGCCCAAAATTTAATCAGGATCAGAAGATCACAGCCCACTGTCCCTGTAATTATAGTCAAAATCGCACCAGTAGTTCTTGCATAAAGTTGTTGACAAACAAACAAACAAACAGACATATAAACCGAGTAAAAACAACACCCGACCCCGAACCCCTCCGAACGGGTTGGGTAAATATTGGTCCAAATTTCAAACTTTCTGAGCCTAACCTCCTACCATGATATTTTGGAAGTTAATAACTTTTTCCTTCTAAATAAGAGACTGATATTTTAAATTACATAGTGCAGGATATACAAGACAGCTAATTATGGTTTTAAAAGTGGAGAATGTGGCCTAATTTCCATACTAAAACGTTTGTGTAATTCTTACTGCATCTTTTAAATTTTTGTCTGGCAGGGTATCAGAATGAAGCGAAGACTGTCCAATAGCAGCTTGGTTATGGGTGATCGCTCGTTGCTCGTGTTGATGTGGCTGGGTGGGGTGTCGGTGCAGTATATCTCTTTCAAGACGGGAGCCAGCGTGTCCTCCATCTACCGCTGGATCCAGCAATGGAAGGATCAAACCTCATTTACAAGAAGCTCCCACGTCAAGCCGCGTAAGCCAAGTTCCCCGAGGACTGGTGCAAATTATACCCCGAGACTGACATGGCCGAAGTTGTCTCAACGCCACTGTTTTTGAGACCCAGGGATGGGATTTTCATACATATTTACGGGCGATTCACCGTCGTAACTTAGATGTTTTTACAGGAAGAACAAAGCAAGGGAGGATTTTGACCACGTTTTTTTGAATGACCTACAGAAAAGTTATAACCTGCTCTATTTTTCATCTCATAACTTAGATTCATTAATGAAGTTAGAACAGGACAAAGAAGATTCTTGTCCTTCTTGCATATCAAAACCTGGGTTACGACAGGGAATTGATCGTAAGTGCGCTTAAGCATCCCGATCCAGCCCATCCTGACCAAGTGAGACAGGAACCCAGCCGGACACTGCACTCATTTCATAATCAAATGGATAATATAAGATAATTGTATCTACATACCGCAACTGAGCTCGTTGTGAAGAAGCTACAGTTTTTCCTAAAAACGATCAAGATTGGGCTGAAAGAGATACATAATCACTAGGAAATGATTTTCAATCTGTGGGCCTCATAACTGTCACAGGCAGCCATTGCTTCACAGACACACATATTTAAATGGGCACTCAGTCGGCACCACATCATCGAGTCATAGGTCCGTATGCTCGTCGATTAAGGAGGTTCCCTGGCACCTCTTCCTTAACTATTTATTCTTAGATGTAGCTGATTAATATCCATTTGTACTTTGTGTAAAGTGAGGCGATATTAGGACTTGCATAACACTCAGGAGGAAAGAACAGTTATGTGTAATAACCAAAATAAATCGTTTTGGAAAGGGTGTTAGGGAGTTTCATTAACCAATGGGGATACGGGCCTTAGTTAAAACATACTGGGATCCCGGGTGGTGTGATGAATGTTTGGATATCGTATATTTTTTTTCTATCCGTGTTCCCCTACGGTCAGTGGGTGTGAGAAGTGAACTCTATCCCTATGTCGTGGAAGGGGAATATAGAAAACTACCCAGCGTATCATGGAAGTTGACTAAAACTGGGGGTTCAAGAAGCTGCATCCTTTTGTCTTTTGTAAGATCTGCTAGGACTGCAAGTTTGGTGTAAACTATTTTCAAGCTGTGCCTCGTTTGATGAATTGTAATGTGGAAGAATGTGTAGGTGGAAGGCTGTATGAAAAACCTTTTTTATAAGATTGCGGATATTATCTTGAGCAGTTCATCCTTCACTTTACCTTGTTTAAGATGGCAGGTCCGGACTGTAATGGTGAAAATTTCCCAGCACGCTCCTGATGCTCTAACCAGGGACTTCTTGTGCATGGATTTCAATAATATTATGTACACGTAATGCAGCTTACACCGCTCCAAAACTATAAATTATTAAGGCCAAGAAAATGACCCTATTATGCTATGAATAATTTCGTCACTTCGGTAATTACAGGTAACTTCGAAGTAATTAGGGTTTTGAAGGGTAATATACGCTGTTCACTTTAACGTGGTCTAAAATTATCATCTCTCTCTCTCTCTCTCTCTCTCTCTCTTCTGAAATCTGACCTGTGATAAAAAATTAACATTAGAATATTGATGCCAGTCATGAAACAATGCTTTGGAAAGAATGTACAACCTTAGTATTGTCTTTTCTGCCACTGCGGTGCGTGAAATAAGCTGCGATATGAAAAAAAAAGAGATAAATCAAACTGAACGAATTCTAGCAGACTGACTGAAGGTTTCAAATCCATCACCACCACCACCACCACCACCATCATCATCATCATACCTTTTTTTCCTACCTTGAGATGGAGTGAGGTAGGGTCCAGTACACCAACTCCTCCACACCAAGTATTTGTACCCAGTTATACGTAAAAGGTGCACTAATTTAGGTATGTTCATTTGGTTAGTAGTGAAATAAAGACAAGAATCTTCATAGTTATTTCTTTCCTCTGAGTGCATCCTGGATCAGTGGCTTACATGTATCAGGTAAATGAGCTAAAATTCTCGTCAGTTTATTTTCCATATTAAACTTTCATGTCCTCCCCCATGCCATGCAAATCCTTCCGATATCGTCATACTATGCATAAATAACGTACAAAAACGGTAGCCATGTCCAAAAATAAATCCCAAAGAAAGAGGTGTAAGGGAGCTTCCTTAACCGACGAGAATACGGGCGAAAGACCGGAATTATATTCTTTACATCCTGAAAGTATAACAATAAACATTTATATTTTTGTCGGATTTGACACATGCAGGTGACTTTTTTTTTTTTTTTTTTAAGCGAGGAGAGAGGGTGTCCTAGCTTCTTTTGCGGCTTCCTATCCCACTTATATAAATGGCATCAGAATAACCTACATATTACTTACTAACCCACTGAGTACAATCTCCGGACGATTTTATTCAGCCTAAGGACACCCTCTAGTAATGAAGGTGTGAGAAGGGACCGTCTGTAACCCGTTCACTATTATTTTTCTTTTTATTGTTATGAAGGTGAGAGAAGGGACAGTCTGTAACCCGTTCATTATTATTATTAATATATATATTTTTTTCTACCGGGCTGTACAGAATTCATCCTCACAGTCCAAAACGTTAAAGAATGTAAAAAACTGAAGCTGTAACAGTTGGCTCTCTCCCACCGAACATTTCCACTTGGCAATGGATCATCTACATTGTGATAGTTGGCTGTGTAAACCGTGTTAGGGTAAACCTTCGTATAACCGTCAAACATATCAATTTGTGCCGACACAGTCCGATTTATTCAGTGTAGGCGGTGGCTGAATCGGTAGAGAGGCGGCTTGCAGTCCTGATGGACCCAGATTCGAATCCTGGCTGGGGCAGGGAACAGTTTAAGGATTTGAATTTCATAGAAGCAGACTTTCCTGATCTACCAGATGACCCGCCGACATGTCATAAAAGTACCCCCGCTAATACCAATACACCAGTCCCGTATGAGACAGCCCTAGCATGTATTCAATATGGACGGTGGGTGTTAGCGCCGAAGTGGTGACATGTGGAGGTGTAGGAGGACTACTGGGCCTTGGGATAGGCTACTGCCCCCGAGATATAGGCCCTGAAGCCTTTGCCCAGAGTCGGACACATTTAAAAAAAAAAAAAAAAAAAAAACTGTTTGAGTGTTAGGTATGGTTTGTAATGAGAAAGAGTTTTCCCTTTATGACTGTATGGGACGGCACCAGAGACGGTACCAAAGAGGATCAGTTATACAGGCAATGCATTTTATGCCCTTCCTTGATCAGGGCTGGTGATCTTGTCGATTAACCTGGCGCGTGCCGGCCGACTTGGGACCTTCATGGTACCCCATTCCCAGCCAATTTTCGAAATTTTTTTTGCTGGAGAGGTTCGGAATGATGAGAAAACATGGAGAACAACCATAAAAGTACTAGAGAAGCCTAAAAGGTCGATTTTGAGGTAGATTCTCTCCTGGCAAGTGTCTGAAATGTTTGGAATAATGCCTGAAGACTTCATCGGCTGCCTCCGACACCCAGGGAGCTGAGGTAGATCTCCATTTCTTCATGGGCAAGTATCCCAAATGACCCAGGGACACTCTCGGAAGGTATATAAATGATATGAGAACTGTCCCCATGCATAATTATGCACGGGGGCACATTATGACACTCGAGTGAGTGGCAATTTCCCAATAATGTTCACATTACTGGATTTTCTAGCTTTCACATCAGTGTCTGCCCACACACATATTTTACATTTGTGTCTTTTTTTTTTTTTTTTTGCACAACATATTATTCTTGCACATTGTACTATCTATGCGTGTCTTTTCTCGAACTCACAAGACACATTACACAAGTTATGTATTAGTACTTATTTTTATGAAATCACATTGACTAATATGAACATTTCAGTTACTTATGAAATAGCTTAAACTAATTTTTTTGCACATAACTCAGGTTTGTAGCACTTAGAAGTGGAAGAGGGTGTGATATTCCTCAAAGCATGGGATTAGGCACACTCCACACATTGGTATATGGTGCCCTTCTGCTGGGTCCGTGGCCATGCTGTGCTTTGCTAGCAAACATGGCACTTGCATTGGGGAGCCTTTTTTTTTTCCTTGTGGTGTGATAAGTTTAGGGAAGTGGCGTTCGGTGGAAGTGCAGGGTGAGATACAGCTATGCAGACAGCCATATATGTCATCATTCTTGGTAATGGAATCTTGTCCTTGCTGTTTGATTCTGACTCAGGTTGGATGTAGATTCGATTAGCAACATCATCATCAATGGGAGAATCCCTTTCTCCATCATAGGGGATGTTCAGGAGCTCATCAATCTCGTGTAGGGGAACACTGCAAAGGGCCATGGTGCTCACTCACTCACAAAGTGGGACTGAGTTGGTGGGGCCCTGAGTGGGAGGAGGGATGCAGTGATGATTCATGGTGTTAGTATTAGGCCTAGACAGGCATGGGAGCAAATATCTTGCAGCAATTATGAATGTTTGAATTTTGGCAAATATTTGAAGTAAATGACATATACACTGGGAGGCCCTCAGGCAGTATTTCTTTGATTTTTCCTGTAATGATTATTGCTTCCGTGGCCGGGAGCCATCTGAGTGTGCCTTGCGCATTACGGATGTTATTCACTTGGGCATGGAAGCATACAGCACATTCCGTTCTCATATCCTTTGACTAATGCAAGAAAGCCTTGTTTTAATCACTCTTATTCTAATGCTGTCTGCAACAAGGAAAGGCCTATAAAAGGTACCAAAGCCAACCCACCCCTGAAGCACATTTTTTTTATGTTTCCGCCTGGAATCATGCTAAGTCTGTTCTTTGCTCTGCTAAAAATAGTTTCATCCGTACTAAATGCTCTCAACTCTCCAACTCGAAATCTTCCTGCTCCTTCTGGCACCTTGCCAAAAACCTTTCTAACAACTTATCCTTCCCTATCTTTTTTACTCTGATGCCTCTGTAGCTATTTCTTCTACTGATAAAGTATATCTCTTTGCTCAGACTTTCTCTTTCAGTTCCACCTTAGATGATTCCTGTGTTGTTCATCACTTCCTCCCTCTGACTTCCTTATGGCTGACATTAAAATTCTTCAGCTGATGGATTTTCTGCCATCACTAGCCTAAATACTAACAAGGCATATGGGCCTGATGGGGTCCCTCTTGTTGTCCTCAAGAACTGTGCTTCTGTGCTTACACCCTGCCTAGGTGTCTTTCAGCTTGTACCTTTCCTTCTTGGTGGAAGTTTGCTCTCATTCAGCCAGTCCCAAAGAATGGTGACCATTCTCAACCCTTTAACTATCGTCCAATTGCTTTAACATCCTTTGTGTCAAATGTTTTCGAGTCTATTCTTAAAAAATTTTAAAGCCTCTTTCCTATGATAACCTCCTTTCTGATCGTCAGTATAGGTTCCGTCAGGGATGCTCCACTGGCGATCTTCTTGCCTACATTTCTGACTCCTGGTCATCCTCCTTTCGAGATTTTGGCGAAAGCTTTGCCATTGCACTTGACATCTCAAAGGCTTTCGATCGAGTCTTGCATAAATCTTTAATTTCCAAACTGCCCTTGTACGGTTTCTATCCTTCTATCTGTGCCTTCAACTACAGCTTCCTTTCTGGTCGTTCTATAGCCGCAGTTGTAGATGTCCATCGTTCTTCTCCTATATCTATTAACAGTGGTGTTCCTCAGGGCTCTGTCCTATCACCAACTCTCTTCCTTTTATTCATCAATGATCTTCTAAGCTGTACATCTAACCCTATCCACTCGTACACTGATGATTTCACCCGTGACCTTTTCATTCGGTTCCCGCAACGTCCATCAGCAAACAAGGGATGAGGCTATGGCACACATAATGTCTGACTTGGTTCGTATCTCTGGCTGGGGTAAAAATAATCTTGTTGTTTTTAATGCATGAAAGACTCAGTTTTTACACCTATCAACCCAACAGAATCTTCCACAGGAGTACCCACTAATGTTTAATAATATCCAGCTCAAGCCTGCATCATCCTTGAACATGCTTGGGGTTTCATTCACTCGGGATTTATCTGGGAAAGATCATATTACATCTCTTGTAAAATAAGCTTCCAAGAGATTAGGTGTGTTAAGCAGACTCTGTACCTTCTTTACCCCTGCACATTTTTTTTTCTTCTAAATAACAGAACGAAGGAAGGAAAAAAAAAAAAATCCATACACCAGATTACTGGTGTCCTCTCTTCATAATATATCCGTAATAGTTAGACTTGAACAGCTGTGGGTTGAAATTTGGAGGGAAACAAGTCTGAGATAGCGAGTTCCAGAGAGATGCAGTTCAGGGAATGAAAGAATTCTGATAGGCAGAAGTTCTGCAATATGGCTGAGTAACATTCCAGTCATGAACGCTACCAGATGGCCGTGTAGCACGAGGGAAGGCATGGAGAGGTGGCACCGTGGATGCATATTCGTCTGAGTATTTGCCCAAAAAATATCTGTAAAATAATGCAAGGGAGGCAACATTCCTTCTTACTTGCAGGGGAGGTAGTTTATTTGTAATGGCAGGGTTGTTAATAATTCTAACAGCTTTGTTCTGAATGTTGTCTACTTGTTTTAATGCAACCTCTCCACATCCATTCCACAATGGTGAGCAATATTCAAGTTGAGAGCGCACATGACTCTTATAAATTATAGCTAACTGCTCATCAGCAAAGAAGTTACGGACTCTGTACAATAATCCAAGTTTCTTTGAGGCGGTTTTAGCAAGTGATCTAACATGAGAGGTCCAGCTGGGGGCATTGTTAAGTGAGACGCCAAGAATTTGAATACTTTTGGAGATGGGAATATTAGCAGCATGAAGGTAATGTACGAATCTGACAATATCTGTCTATTAGTAAATTGTATATATTCAGTTTTAATAGCATTTAAAGAGAAAAGGTTGTTTTGTTCCCATTCACTGATCGTGGACAGGTCTTGATTTATGTAGATGGCTGTTCTGAGTTGAGAAGTAGGGATATTAGACTGTAAATGGGTGTCTGAGTGTGAATGGACTATGTAGTCTTGTTATCTGTGTATGAGTGGATGGGATTGTTGGTGACAGATAAGAGATCATTAATATCAACCAGGAATAGGGTTGGCGCCAGAACTGACGCCTGCAGCATGCAAGCATTAATTGAGCGGAAATTGGAATATACATCATCTACTTTTACTCTTATTTTCCTGTCACTAAGATGTGAAGAAATCAAATGAACAAAAGACGTTAGTCCATAGTAACAGAGTTTGGACAGCAGGGAACGGTGCCATACTCTGTCGAAAGCTTTAGAAATATCAAGAGCTACTGCATGAGTTTCTCCATGCAGATCAATTGATTGATGGATGGTATGAGTTAGGAGATTGAGTATGTCAATGGTGGATCTTTCGTGGTGAAAACCATATTGTCTATCACTAATTAAGTTGTTGGATTCAAGATGTTTAACAGTGGGATTATTAATTAAAGTTTCAAATACCTTACCAAGAGAAGACATGACAGCTAATGGTCTGTAATCAGAGGGGTCAGAGGAACTTCCTTTCGTCGGAATTGGGTGGATAGTTTTTTTTTAACCCCTTAACAGCAGGGCGTCACTTTCGTGACGCTTCGGAGCAAGGGATCATACCACGGGGCGACACTTTTGTGATTCTGTGTTATTCTGAATTCGCCTGGGCTTTGAAGTGGTAGCTTGTATCATCTATCAGTACTGCCAATGTCCAACACTAGTCAGCACTCCTAATCTCATCTGTATTCCCATCCATTGTTGACAATATAGCCATTTCTCCCCGTTCTTGACTCCCCTCCCTACCTCCTGTCCATTACCCTATCCACTTGCCTGCCCGGCCATGCTACGCTAAGTAAATCTTCCCTGGAATTTTTCACTGATTTCATCCATTGAAATAAGTCCTATGCCCTATTCTTATACCAAATAATATATGCAAGAAATAAGGTAAGTGAGAGTGCCATACACCTAGAATTGGCTAATTATCACCTGACAACACCTCATGTGCACTCGTTCGGTAATTTTCGCTGTTTATTTCCCCTTGAAATATGCCGTATAATATATTTTCGTAATAAAAATATATATATAAGAAAGGAAGGGAGAAGCCTAAGTGATATTTACATTCACCTGGAACTACCTAATTATTGCAGGCCACCACACTGTATTCTACGCTAAGTAAATCTTCCCTGGAATTTTCCACTGATTTCATCCATTGAAATAAACCCTATGTCCTATTCTTATACCAAATAATATATACAAAAAAGAAATAAGGTAAGTCATAGTGCCATACACCTGGAATTGGCTAATTATCACCTGACAACACCTCACATGCACTCGTTCGCTAATTTTCGTTGTTTATTTCCCCTTGAAATATGCCGTATAATCTATTTTCGTAATAAATATACATATAAGGAGGGAAGGGAGAAGCCTAAGTGATATTTACATTCACCTGGAACTACCTAATTTATTATGTATTGTCTTGGTTTCCTGCCAATCATTTCATTGCTATATATTAGCAGGTCTCACAGGGCTGATGTTGGTAGTATTGCACTCACCCTAGCCAGGCGGCAGGAGGCCACTACTATCAGTTCACTGTCATCTTTGAAAGTGGGAGTATGTCCAATTCGATCCTGGTAACTTCCTCCGCTTTATAGCCCCATGCAAAGGGCCCTGTGACCTTTACCCCCTACTAAACCTCGTGTGGAAAGAGGTAAAGGGCTGACGATTGATAGAGAGTGACTATGATCTTTTTATTGAGTAAAACAGTGCAAGTGGAATTGTAAATAAAGTGTAAATAATGTGTAAACAGCAAGTAAAAGCAATGAATGTAAATATCAGTGAATAGTGGAAAATAGTTTTATAAGTTACTTCAAGTGACAGTGCATAACACAGTGTAAATAAAATAGAAATGTAAATAAAGTAGAGAACGTAAATAGAAATGTAAATGAGTGGTATTATAAGAATACGAGTATATATACTAGAAGTAATGAAAGTGAAAGTTCACTCTAGCATGTATGAATACTATGAGTTATGAGAGTGAAGGTGAAAGTGACATTCATTCTCAATGCTAGTATACAGGACGAGAAAGTGAATGCTACGTATTTTACTGAAAGAAATTGAATCCCTACAGTGACAATAAACTACTATTACTGAAGGAAACTTATGGATAAAGACTATATATATATATATATATATATATATATGCGTTATATAGTAACAGAAATATAAACTGTGAGTGTTTTTATGAATAATAGACAACACTAGCAGCGAACGATCGGAAGTGGGATGGTCATACGCCCTTGTAATTTTCATTGCTTTCACAATGTTTTTTTTGGGGGGAGTATGGATTCCAAACTATTTGACAATCATAGATTAGTGTTTGTAGTGATAATATCAGGCTGTGGTAATCATATTACGAGTTATCGGGAAGTGTAAAGTGGAGACTTCGTTACCCAACTTCAAAGGTCTCCACAAGTCCTACGGTACTCGACGAAGGCTCAACAAACACCCAAGGGGAAAGCTGAAGGTATGCGCCATAAGTATATGTGATTTTAATATTCTAGGACTAATAACTGATTTTTGGCAAATATTTTTAGAGAGTCTGTCGGAGCGCGAATATGCCCGCGGGAGCCGCAAGTCAAAGCGAAAGAAGCCCGTGGTTTAAGGGTTAATAGATAATGAATGGAGGAAGGAAAAACAAAGGGAAAAAAATAACTCCATGTGCCTAAGGGCATCCTCCATTCATAATATATTTATAACAACTGGATTTGAATTGAAGTAGATTAAATGTTTGTGGGAAACAAGTCCCAGGAAGTGAATTCCAGAGAGTTGTAGTTCTGGGGATAAATGAAATTTGATAAGCAGAGGTTCTGCATTGCGGGGGAGAGAATGTGAATTCATGGGCTCTCCCAGCTTCCCGAGTATTTCGGGAGAAAATGTGAAGGGGAGGAACAACTGAAGCCAGTTCGTCTGAACATTTACGGTAAAAATATCTATAAAATAATGCTAAAGAAGCAACATCTCTACGTACTGATAATGGAGGAAGGTCTTGCGTGATGGCAGGATTATTGATTAATCTAATGGCCTTATTCTGAGTTTTGTCCAACTGCCACAATGCAACCGCTCCACATCTACTCCACAGTGGTGAACAGTATTCGATCTGAGAACGCACATGACTTTTGTATACTGTGGCCATCTGCTCGTCAGTGAAGAACTCACAAACTCTGAACATAAGTCCCAATTTTTTGGAAGCATTTTTAGCAAGGGATTTGACATAAACTGTCCAGCTTAGGTTGGGGTTTAGAGTAACACCTAGGATATCAACTGTAGTGGTTATGGGAATATTGACATCATTTAAAATTATGTGAGAGTCTGAGGGATTCTTTCTGTTGGAGAAATTAATGTATTTAGTTTTCTGAGCATTAAATGAGACCAGATTTGTTTGTCCCCATTGATTAATTTTAGAAAGGTCCTGGTTCAGAGAAATTATTGTGTTTATTTGGGAATTTATAATATCAAATTGTGTATAGAGGTTGGGGGAGTGGACTTTCGGACCACTACTTGGTGGTGGCCAGAATCAGAATGCAAGTAAGATGGAGGAATAGAAGAGGGGAAAGACGAGAGGAAGGAGTAGTTGCAAGGAGAGTGGAAAGGTTACAAGAGGATGAGAAAAAGGCAGAGTATAAGAGAGAAGTGGAGGAACGATTGGGCAAATATGAATTGGAGCAGATGGGAGACGTGGAAGGTGTGTTTAAGATATTTACAGAAGAAATATGTGCAGCATGTGATGTGGTGTGTGGAAGGAAGAGAAGACGAAGGGGGGTGCAAGGAACAGTGTGGTGGACTGAAGAGGTGAAGCAGGCTGTGGCACAAAAGAAGAAAGCATACAATGAATGGATGAGAAATAGGGGCGTGGAAGAAGTTGAGAGGCGGAAGAGAGAGTTATATGTGGAAAGAAAGAGAGAGGTGAAAAGATTAGTAAGAGAGAGTAAGAAGAGAGTGGATGAGGAATTTGGAAGGAATTTAAGTGTAAAGTGGAGGGACTGTAAGAAAATGTTCTGGAGAGAAGTGAAAAGAGTAAGACAGGGTGGAAGTGAAGTAAGCAGGGGAGTGAAAGATAAAAATGGTAGTTTACTAGTGGAGAAGGGAGAAAAAGTGAACAGATGGAGAGAACACTTTAAGGAATTGTTGAATGTAGAGGATGGAAGTAATGCGAGTATAAGTGGCTGGGGAATGGCTGGGAGAAGGAGGGAGGTGAGAAGACAGGAAGAAATCAATAGGATAGAAGTTGTGGAAGCAATGAAGAAAGTTAAATCGGGGAAAGCCCCAGGAATTGATGGAGTGTGTGGTGAAATGCTGAAGCATGGGGGAGAGATAGTAGTAGAATGGATGTGGAAGATGCGCAGATTGGCCTGGGAGGAAGGTAGAGTCCCGGAGGATTGGAAGTCAGGTATAATTATTCCCTTGTACAAAGGAAAAGGGGAAAAAGAAGTGTGTGGTAATCATACGGGCATTTGTCTTCTTAGTATAATAGGAAAAGTATATGGCAGGATACTTATAGACAGAGTTAGAGAAAGAACAGAGAAATTAGTTGGAGAAGAACAGGGAGGCTTTAGGAAGGGAAGAGGTTGTGTAGATCAGATATTCATTCTTAGATCTTTAGTGGAAAAGTTTCTAGAGAAGGGAAAGAAGTTGTATGCGGCTTTCATGGATTTGGAGAAAGCATATGACAGGGTGGATAGACAAGGATTGTGGAAAGTGTTAAGAATATATGGAGTAGATGGGAAGTTGTTGAATGCTGTGAAGAGTATGTACGATGGTGCGAAGGCTGCAGTGCGTGTGGATGGTGAACTAAGCGAATTTTTCTCTTTGAAAGTTGGTTTGAAACAGGGATGTGTCATATCTCCATGGTTGTTCAATCTGTACATGGATGGGGTAATAAAAGAGGTACAAGGTAGGGTAGTGGATGTTGGAGTGGCCCTGGTGAGAGAGGATAGTGTTTGGAAATTCCCTGTGCTGTTGTTTGCAGATGATACTGTGTTGTTGAGTGAAGACGAAGGGGAGCTGCAAGGCTTGGTGGATGAGTTTGGGAGAGTGTGTAAGAAACGGAATCTGAAGGTGAATGTAGGGAAGAGTAAAGTGATGGTCTTTGAGAGAGGTGAAGTCAGTGAATGTACAGCGAGGTTGGATGGTGAGGAATTGGAAAATGTACTTGGGTAGTGTGATGAGTAAGGATGGAGGTTTGGAGGGTGAAGTGCTTGAAAGGGTACAGCAGGGAAGAAAGGTTGCTGGTTCTTTGAAAGCAGTGATAAGAAACAGGGAAGTGAGCATGGAAGTGAAAAAGTTACTACATGACAGTATTGTGATACCAACTCTAATGTACGGAAGTGAAGCTTGGACATTGTTGGAAGGACACAAGTCAAGAGTGAGAGCAGTGGAAATTAGTTATTTAAGAGAAGCCTGTGGAGTCACGTGGAGAGACAGGCTGACGAATGAAGATTTAAAGGAGCGTTGTGGTGTGGATGTGGATGTGATAGGAAGCGTTATGAGAAACACACTGAGGTGGTTTGGCCATGTGGAGGGGATGGAGGGTGAAAGACTGACGAAGAGAGTGTATGTAAGTGAGGTGGAGGGGGGAAGAGGGAGGGGGAGGCCGAGGATGAGATGGAGGGATGGGGTGGAGAGGTATATGAGAGAGGGGGGTGTGAGTTGGGAGCAGGGCAGTGAAATGGCGGGGGACAGGGCGACTTGGAGGCGATTTGTTTGTGGCCACCCCAAACGGGATTGAGGCTTCTGGCAATAGATAGATAGATAGTGTAGGAGGAGGAAGCTGAAAGTTAATGTAAACAAAAGTAAAGTTATGGTGTTTGAGAGGAATGAAGTCACAGAGTGTGCAGTGAGATTGGATGGTGAGGATATGGAGAATGTGAGTGCATTCAAGTACGTGGGTAGTGTGATGAGTAAGGATGGAACTTTGGGGGATGAAGTACGTGAAAGGGTACAGCAGGGAAGAAAGGTTGTTGGTACACTGAAAGCAGTGATGAGAAATAGGGAGGTGAGTATGGAAGTTAAGAAGTCACTGCATGATGGTATTGTGATCCCTACCCTGACGTATGGAAGCGAGGCGTGGACCTTGCAAGAGGGGAACAAATCAAGAGTGAGAGCAGTGGAAATGAATTACTTGAGAGCAGCATGTGGAGTGACGTGGAGGGACAGGTTGACGAATGAAGAAGTGAAGGAACGTTGTGGGGTAGATGTGGATGTGGTTGAAAAGATTAGGAGAAATACACTGAGGTGGTTTGGACATGTGGAGAGAATGGAGAATGAAAGACTGACTAAGAGGGTGTATGTAGGTGAGGTGGAGGGAGGGAGAGGGAGAGGTAGACCGAGGATGAGGTGGAGGGATGGAGTTGAGAGGTATATGAGGGAGTGGGGGGTGAGTTGGGGGGAGGGGAGTCAAATGGTGGGTGACAGAGTGACTTGGAGGCGTTTTGTCTGCGGCCACCCTTTGCGGGATTAGGGCGTCGGGCTATAGATAGATAGATAGAAATTGTGTAAAGGAGGTTCTAAATTTGAAAGAACTATGAATGGTCGAGTCATCAGCATAAGAGTGTATTGGGTTGTGACTGACAGATAAGAGGTCATTTATATGAATGAGAAAGAGGGTTGGTGCCAAAACTGATCCCTGTGGTAGGCCAGCATTTATGGAATGAAAATGAGAATAAATACCATCTACCATGACCCGTATTTTTCTATTATGAAAGTAGGAAGAAATTAGAGGAACCAGTGATGCAAGGCCATAGTGTGACATCTTAGACAATATGGCTTGGTGCCATACTCTGTCAAATGCTTTTGATATATCTAGTGCTATTGTGTGTGTTTCACCGTGTCGGTCTATTTTGTTAACCCTCCTCAGGTAATGTGGGGTCTGTGGGACTCCACGCTATTTTTCTTAGTGTTTTTCATATATTACTATAAGGTCTGTGGTTTTCCCTCTACCTTCCTAACTAGTAGACTAGTTTAGGGAGGTGATGGGGTCAGTTCGGGATCTGGCTCTGTTTTTGCGATAAAGGGCCTTTGGGGTCCAGTGGACCCCACTTTACCTAACCTGTGATTATTTTCCCATATATATATCTTCCATACAAAATTTTTTTTTTTTTTATGACGTGCTTCTCTTACTGCTTACAGAAACATTGGCCATTACTGTACAGCATGCAATGATAGAACACTGGTGGAACATATCAGTGTTGGTTGGCAGCCACTAATTTCAGATGGTATAAAATTTGTCAATGTTTTTTCATTTAATTTTCCATAAAATATTTCATCACTTATATTTCCATACATTTTGCACTAAATTGAAGGAAAAGGCCAACAGTAGCTGTGTAAAACCGATTGTTTCAATAAAGTTGTAAGTATTTTTGAAAATTTTTTAAAGATTGGGGTCTGACAGACCCCACATTACCTAAGTAAGGATAAAATTATAGGTTTACCTGAGAGGGGTTAATCTGATGGGTAAGAAGGCAAAGAATGTCTACAGCTGAACGTTCTTGTCTAGATCCATACTGCCGATCATTGATTAATTTATTGACTTCTAGATGCTTGACTATGTGTTTGTTAATTAGCGTCTCAAAAACTTTACCGAGAATGGACGTTATTGCAATTGGTCTATAGTTTGATGGATCAGAAGTTGCCCCTTGTTTAGGAACAGGATGGATATTTGCTTCTTTCCATGAGGCTGGAAAACTTGAGGTACGGATGCATAAGCGGAAAAATTTTGCCAATACGGGAGCCAACACTGAGGAGCAATTTTAAAGTAATATTGAAGGACTTTCATCTGGACCAGTAGCTTTGTCTGCTGAGAGATTCTTGCACGTATCTGGTGTGAATCATGAAAGGAGATATTTGAGGGGAATCAAAATCAAGTACCGGAATATTGTAATACTCTGTATTTAGGGTTGAGTTTGTTGAAAAAAAGTCAACAAGAAGTTTGGCTTTTCCACGTGGGTCACTTACTAGATTTCCATTGGGGGACTGTAAAGGTGGAATGGAAAAGGAGGTAGTGAAGTTAGTTTTGAATGAATTAAGGGCTGACCAGAATATTTTGTTATCATTTGGGTTGTTTAGTAGTTTTTTAGCCTGTCTATGCAGAAAGTTTGATTTAGAAAGATTGATGATAGTTTTAGCATGGTTTCTGATATTTCTTTAATAGTTAAAGGCTTCTTTGGTTTTGGTCCTTGCATAAGTCTTATAGGCTATTGTTTTATGTTCTGTTACTCTAGCACAATTGTGGTCAAACCATTTAGGAGAATTACATCTTTTTCTATAACTATGATGGGGAATGAATGTTTCCATGCCGACTGTAATGAAATCCTGTATGTGGCCCAATGTGGAATTTGCATCTTGGGAGAAAAAGGTCCAAGGAAAATCCATGAAAAAATTATTGAGTCCCTCCCAGTCTGCCCTGTCGTAATGCCATTTAGTCACCACGACCTGTTCAGAGCAGGAGGGTGTGGTAGGTGTTAAACTGGTGGCTTGAATCAGACAATGATCCGAGGATCCGAGGGGGAAATTCACTTCGACACTATAATTATCTGAATTGGTTGTTAGAAACAAGTCCAATAGGTGGGGATTTTGATCGGGGTTGTCTGGTACACGGGTGAGTTGACTGACTAACTGGGTGGGATTAAATGAGTCTGCAAATAGCTCACATTCAAGACCAGAGTCATCAGTTCTGGCTGAATAAGTAAGCCATCCAACATTATGGACATTAAAATCACCCAGAATAGTAATTTCTGAAGCAGTAATAATGCTGAAATTCCCATGAATTTGGGAATAAAGAAGTAAGTATGCATAGTCTGAATAATTTAGCTAGAACAGAGGCAAGTTCAGGGGAATGTTTTTCAAAACAATTGGCGGAATTCCATCCGGGCCTGGAGCTTTGTTGCTAAGTAAATTGTCTAGGATGGATTTTATGTATCTTGTCTGTATTTCAAGTGGGGTAATTTCAGGAGAGTCAAGTTGTAGTACTGGGACATTGTGGTTGGTATTGTCTATGGTAGAATTTCTGGCAAATGTACTGGCAAAAATATCCGCTTTCCCACGCGGGTCATTTGTAATGTTGCCATCTGAATTAGTGGGGGAATGGAAGATGACTTGTTATAGTTATTATTGAAAGAATTAAGAGTTGACCAGAATATTCTATTGTCATTAGGGTTGTTACGTAGTTTTGATGCTTGCTTTTGAAGAAAGTTTGATTTAGCTAGATTTAATACAGCTTTTGCATGATTTCTAGCAATTTAAAATTGAGCGAGTGATTCAGATGTTTTTTAAGAGCTTTATGCTGATGACTTTTGGGCTGTTGCTCTGGCACAATTGCCATCAAACCATTTTGGAGAGTTCGATCTTTTAGTGAACTGTTGACTTGGTATGAGTATATCCATACCAGCTAGTATTAAGTCGCAAATGTGGGACTGGGTAGAATTGGGATCACTAGAGAAGAAAGACTCCCATGGAATGTTAGCAAGATAATTTCTAAATCCATCCCAGTTTGCCCTATCAAAGTGCCATCAGGTCACCCTGACAGGTTCAGAACGGGAAAGTGTGGGGGGGTTAAATAATGAGGCTTTGATGAGATTGTGGTCAGAGGATCCTAGTGGTGACAGTACCTCTATCCTGTACTGATATGGATTATTTGTCAAGAACAAATCCAAGAGATGGGCATTATGGTCAGGATTATCAGGTATTCTGTTTGGTTGCTTTATCAGCTGGGCGAGATTTTACGATTCTGCAAACAGCTTACACTCTAGACCAGCATCGTCAGTCCTGGCAGAATGCATTAACTTTCAACATTATGTATGTTAAAATCACCCCTAATGGTAATTTCGGTGCTCAGGGGAAGGTTAAGGTTACTCAACTGTCTGGATATGCAATCAAATACACTGGGTTCAGAAGAAGGATTGGGGGAGCAATAAACTACACAGATATAATTGGTAATATTTTGACAATTTAGTTTATATAATGAGTAATCAAAACTGGATGAAGTGAAGTTTAAAATAGTGTCATCTGCATATTAGGATTTCATATAACAACAGGTCCCGCCCTTGTTAGGGAAGTTTGTAAGGAGATGGTAACTGGGAAAACAAAATGGGGATATATCAGTAGAGGGTGAGATTTATGGTTCTGTGAGGAAAAGGGCCAGAGGGGATATGGACTGTAGGAAAAAATGAACTGAGTTTAAATTTGTGGTAAGGCTGTGGATGTTGGTGAAGAATAAGGCCGCACTTTCACTTCTTCGCTGATGAGCATTACTGGAAATAGCAACAGTCGCTGCCAGCACAGTCGCTTGATGGCGACCGGGAGGACCCTGTGCCACCAGCCCTACCCTGCTGTTGGTGGCAATCCGAGGTACCACCTCATTTGATAGCAACATTGCCTCGGCAATTCCTAAAGAGAGTGAATAGAAGGCGTGATATGTTATAGGCATGTAATGTGGTGTAAACAGTTGAAGGTAGAGGTAGTATGAGAGCTTGCTGGCCTACTCTCTGTGTAAATAAATGCACTGAAAATGTTCAGCAAAGAGAGATGGTCAGGCTGGTGAAACGGGAGCTCCAGCTCTCCCTATCACCAGTTTGTCATCCACCTCAGGAGTACTGCCTTGTTCAACTGGTGCTACAGTCTACTCCTCATATGGGTTTTATTCACCCCTGTCTAGAGTACGACTCCCATGTGTGGGGAGGGTCCCCACACACAGCTCTTCTCAATAGGGTGGAGTCAAAGGCTTTTCGTCTCATTAACTCTCCTTCTCGTACTGGCTCTCTTCAACCTTCGTCTCTGTCACACTGTTGCCTGTTTATCTCTTTTCTATCACTACTTCCATGGTCACTGCTCCTCTGAACTGTCTGCTACCATTCCTCCACCTCTACAACAGGCATGTAGCACCCATCTAGCAACAAACTGTCATCCCTTTTCTGTCCAACTCTCTAATGCAAGAGTTAACCATTATTCCCAGTCCTTCATTTATTCAATGGGTCAACTCTGTCTGTATTTCCTACTTCCTATGATCTCAAGTCTTTCAAACGCAGTGTGTCCAGGCATCTCGAAATGAACAGATCTTGATTTTGGCTCACTTTTGTAATTATTTTTTTTCTTGGATGGAATTGTTTGCGTGCTCCTGGCCTTTGGTTCCTTCTTATTCGCATTAATAAATGAATATATATATATATATATATATATATATATATATATATATATCACTGTCATTTTGTGCACATGCAGGGCCGGATATATATATGTGTTGCTGGCATGGACGGGTTACGGAAGCTTCCCAACACCTCCTCTGAGTTGATTTGTTTTGCTTAGTACATCTTACTGAACTTTTTTGTGTTATTTTAATCATTCCAATATAGCCATACTCTACATCAATAACGTTCAAAAGGATATTAACCCGCCGACTCCCACTGACATATTTATACGTCCGAACGTTTTGTCACTGTGACTCCCATTGACATATATAAATGCCCCACAATTGCAAGGTCCGTCATTTGCACATTTTTCAAATTTCATGCATGATTTTTGGCACATATACACGGGACTCCTTCCTCTACCAGATGTCAGGCAGGGACAATGCCTTACCCCACATGACCTCCCTTGCACACCACTGCCTCTGCAATTCACCTGTTACCAGTGACCTGGCCAGTAAAGACATGTCATGCCATGGTACAATATTCAAGACCAGAGTGATTCCCCAATTGATGACAATGTGGAGGACAAAGTTTACGTAGCATTAGAGGAAGACAGTCAGAAATGATGATCAGGTAATGTCACCAAAAAAGGTGATGTTGATGTGTTTGGTGAGTGAAACAATGCTTATAATGCCTGTATTGCTGTGTGGAAACCAATACACTCTTGTACTACATATAAATTCGTACCAAATAAATTAATAAATACCTTTTATGAGTGGTGTGGAATAGTTACCCCTCCCATAGAACACGTTTTCTCTGGAGCCAGCCCCATAGAAAACAGAGCAAGGTAAGGGGTACTGTTACCTGTATCCGGTATTTTAAACCCCAGGTGAGCGATTTCTCTAAGAATTTTCGATGTTTCTCATAATACACGGAGGTTTTAGCCAGATAAAACAAAATAAAAAATCTGCCGGGATTGGGGGAAGTCATTGGTTAAAAATCTGCCAGGATGGGACAGGTTAACTAGCCATATCCAAATTTCAATCAGTTACAATGAGGTGTTAAGGAGCTTTCATAACCAACAAGAATACGAGCCCAGGGTTTGTACTGGAATCCCATGCATGGAGTACCTTTGTGGAGTAGAGTGGAGGAATGTGTGGATAATAGGGTGCATGACAGTCTGTACCAGGAATCATTCTATTTATCTGCAGAAAGAATATATAACCTACTATGTGTATTGTATATGGGATGATAATTATGGATGTGGACTTCTTACAACTGCCTGTGCACATCGGTGATCATTTCCACCATGAAGCAATGTATTGACATGGCTGGCACCCTCAGGTATAATGAAGGTATCTAATATTGGTGAGAACTCTTACCAAGTAGTGAGATTGTTATATGACACACCTGCCTGGTGAGGGGAAACAACATGACTTATCAAAAATCGTTGAAAATTGTTTGATTCAAAGGTGCTCTGGGACTTACGACAATTATCCATCAAACAAACGCTAACAGTAAAACGACGACTGAAAATCAGGACTTATGACAATAATCTATCAAACAAAATTTGTTAACAGTGAAACCACGACTGGAAATCATGTCTTCAGTTAAATACCACTGCTAATAAAGTTTACGTAAATATATATGCAAGGATATGAATGTCATATTTTCACAGACCATTTACAATTCTATTCTTGTTTGTTTTGGTGTCGTTGCGGTAGGTTGCACATCGGTCCATACATAATCACTGATCATGAATTCCTTGATGTTTGTGGCAAAACATCATCAGTATTGTTTGAGCAAACGTTTTAATAAATTTCAGCATCAAATTCCTGTTATGACAACTAGCTGCCATCTCCTCACTCCTCTTTTCCTGCATCCACTACCCCAGTTCAGCCTCCTCCACCTTCTCACATCTGCCCTCCATCGTCCCTCGTATGCGGAGGGCTATCTGGCTTCGCTCACGAAACTCAGTCATTTGCATCTGTGCAGGTTGGGTTTCAGTCATCTCTCAATTGCACCAGAATGGCCGAATGTATGGGGAATCTGTCTATGCTGCCAAATGTGAAACATAGCACTGGTGCCAAAGGTGCCAAATTATATTCTTATAGTTAAATTTTTACTGTCATAACTGTCTCTTGAAGATGACCAATTTTCAATAATTCATGTTTTCCCCCCCACCCACCAGGAGTTGTTTCACTCACACCAGATAAGCTCAAAACTATTCATTTGCTTGCAACAGTTTTTGCATCTGTGAGATATTTGACTGTTCAAATGAGGGCCATTTTTTAATCATGCCTCCCACTGCACGAAACCGACGAATATCTGCTTCTATGCTGGACAGCCCCCGACTGACGCACCTTGCATAATACAAAGCCAATGGGGACAATTGTTAGGGGCCAAACCACCCCTTCAGAGAACTTCAATATCATGATATTGAAGTGGACCCATTTGTGACTCATCTACAACCGTTCTGCCAAGTTTCATTGCAATCCTTTTCCTGTTTCTGTTGCGCTTCACAAAAAGAAAGATACACAGGTAGAATTACAGAGTATAGCATATTACGTTGTGAACTGTTTTGGTCAGACTCAAAACCAAATCACCTCAGTGAATCCTTTTGAAAGCATCTACTTAATACATTGACATGTTAAAACTGATTCAGTTGTAAGTATAGGTGTAAGGTAACAGTATTAACAATAGCATTAGCTACAAAGGCATCTATGTTGAATAAAATCACGGCCCTTGGTTCCTTCTTCCTCGCATTAAAAAAAAAAAAAAGTAATCATTGCAGTGAAGAAGTTAAATGATACAGACTGGCGTGTTAGTTACTCAGATTAAAATATAAGTTACTGTTCTAAGCCAATTTACTTCATCAGGAGGGTGAAAGCAAAACGATGGTAGCTGCCCCTGTCCTACTTGTGGTGGGAGTCGTGGTGGCCACTGTGAAAGGATCCCAGACTTCCGCTTTCCTTACCCAGCACTCAGGTCTGTTCACACTCACTTTTACATTGTGTACTTAGTTGTCGCCATTAAAACTCTTACATTATCTAGAGCTGGGGCTTTAAGTGTGTGTGAAATATAGTGTTATAAAAGCAAAACACTGCCATACTTGATAAATGCTTTACCCATTTTATGTGTGTGTGTGTGTGTTTTCTTACCTAATTGTTCTTACCTAATTGTATCTTTACAGGAATGAGTCAAGCTTGTATTGTCCCGTGTTTTGAACCATTTTTATCACACGTCTTTAAATTTATGAATTCTTTTGGTACACACTATTTAATTCGGAAGTGCATTCCACTGATCAACTGCTCTATTTGAGAAACTGAATTTCCTTACGTCTTCATCACCGCTCTTTTTGTACAGTTTTCTGCAGAGTCCTCTTAATGTTGCTTCCCCATCGGTTATGTACTCATTTACATCTATTTTCTCTTTTCCTGTGATGCATTTATATAACATATTCATATTTCCTCTTTTCCTTCTCTCCTGTAATGTTGGTAGGTTTAATTTTTCGAGTCGTTCTTCATAGCTTAGGTTCCTTATACTTGGTGCCCATCTTGTAGTGGTCCTTTGTACCTTTTCAATCTAATGTGTTTTTTGAGATGCGGGTTCCAGACTACCGATGCATACTCCAAAGTTGGTCTGGTGAATGATGTTGTTATCTCTCTCAGCACGTCTTCATTGGTGTATGTGAATGCTACCCTCATATTAGCAAGCAGTGGGTACATGTTCCTTACTTTTTCATTTATGTGGACAGCCGGTTATAGTCTGTCATTGATAATCACTTCTATATCCTTTTCCCTTTCCGATGTGTGTAGGGTTGAACTTCCTAACTTATAGTCCCAGTCTGGTCTTTTTTCTCTTTTACCAAATTTTATTACATGGCTTTTGTCCACAGTGAATTCCATTTGCCATCTATTGCTCTATTCATGAAGCTTATTGAAATGCTTTTGTAGCTCTATGCAAGAGTCGATGTTTGTAATTCCCTCTGTATTTTTGCATCATCAGCATACATATTTAGGTAGCTTCCTTTTTCAGTGTTGCTGTCTATGTCATTTTAAATATACCAAAAACATAATTGGTGCCAGCACCGAGCCCAGTGGAACTCTCCTTTCCACCTCTCTAAATGATGAGTAATGTCCCCTTAGCACTGTTCTCATTTCTCTTTTACTGAAAAAAAACTTGCATCCAACATACAGATTACATTGGATTCCTCCTCGACTGAATAGTTTCCATAAAAGTCTTCCGTGTGGTACTCTGTCAAATGCCTTCTTGAATCCAAATATATGCTGTCTACCCAGCATTTCTCTTCTGTATTATTTCTGCATCTCTATCATAATAACGTTGTAGGTTAGTAACACATGATTTTCCCTTTCTAAAACCAAATTGTCTTTCTGTTATCATATTGTGGTTTTCCAGGTGACTTACACAAATTCTTCGTATCAGTTTTTCTAACATCTTGCTTACGAGGCTGGTCAGTGATACTGGTTGGTAGTTAAGTGGATTTTGTCTATTTCCTTTCTTGAAAAGGTGCACAATGTTTGCTTTCTTCCAGATATCAGGTAGTTTCCCTTGTCTTAAGGATTCTCTGAACATTAAATGTAATGGACTGCTTTGCTCTTTTGCACATTCCTGTAATATCCAACATGAAATCTCATTAGGGCCATTGGCTTTTCCCCTGTCTACTTTCCTCATCTCTTCCTGGACCTCTTGTTTCGTTTTATGTGTTATGTGTTATTTATGTGTTATTTGTTAATATGTGTGGGCATGCTTGTTCGTTTTCATTTCTCTCAGATTTACTTTCTTTAATAAAAACTTACTGAAAATTTGTGTTTAGTATTTCACAAATATCATCTTCATTGATACCGATTTTCCCCCTCATCCATGATGGATTGTAGTTTGTCTTAAACCTTTGCTTTGCTTTGTATGTAGCTGTAAAACAAATTCAGCTGAACAGTACTTTTATTTATAATGTCTTCCTCAAACTTCCTTTGAGCTTCTCTCCTTATCCTTGTATAATCATTTCTTGCCTGCTTGTAGTTGTTGTACGCTCTCTCTCTTTTATGTGGTCCGTATCTGATCCACAGCAAATCTCTTTTCTCGTTTGCATTTTTACAATTAGTATTAAACCGGATTTTTATCCTGATTTCTGTGACTTTGTGCAATGGGACATGATTATGGACTAAAAAAATCCACAGAATTTTTAAAAATAACATATATATCTTGTCCTCTTAGCTCCTTTTCCCAAACTCTATCCTTAAAGTACTTTTTATGTCATGATAGTTGCTCTGTTTGTAATTTCCATTACCTCTAACTATATCATATTGTTACGTCCTCGTCCCACGCTGCCACAGGCTCCAACAGCAGTAATTCAGTACAGGACGGACGTTGCCCAGTGAGTTGTTTTTCCTATGGTCAGCCTTCAGGTGTACAGTACACAAGATCAGCTGAGGCATTATAAATGAACACTGGCTTCGTAAAGTTCACTTTCTTTACTCTCCAAATGGTTACACTTAATGATTTCCAACTTCACTTCACTATTCTCACAAACACTGGAGCTATACACACTTTACTAAGTTCAGTTAGGCTACACTTAATGCTTGACAACACTTTACTGCTTGTAGACTTAATGCTTGCCAACACTTCACTTATTACACAAGTATGAAAAATAACCTTCACTGACAGTAATGCTTGCCAGCAACACTTCACAAACTTCAAAGGAAACCAACTAAACTTCACTCAAACTGAACTGAAATCTGACTGAACTCGTTAAAGTCTCTTATCCACCCTTATATAAACTTTCATTGTTCGAGAATCATCTACTTCACAATTCTGGAACCTGCTGGTCTTGTCCTTGCCCCTAGCAACAACAGTTACCAACTAGGAGACATCAAAACATGCTAGAATTTTCCCACATTACATAACACTCCAAATCATATACCACAGGAACTTAAATTACATAATTCAATAAGCAATCACTTAAATAAAACATTATAAAGAAAAACGTGCAGAAAAATTTAAGCATAACTTACGAAATAACTTTGCTCACAAACAGCAGGCAAACTGGCAACTCTGATTTGTATCGATACTGGAACCAGCCTAACGTAAACATCAGGAAACATCTAGGTGCTTCTAGATGTATAATTAAAATCCGACCACAATCGAGAAAAACCATTCACTAAAATAAACTCTCTCTCTCTCTCTCTCTCTCTCTCTCTGACACACACACACACACACACACACACACACACATCAATGAGCAATCACTCTTCTCGTCGGTTAAGGAAGCTGCCTAACACCTTTTCCTAAGTAATTCATTTTGTTTATTCCAGCTTACTGTTCTATTCTGTGTTTCACAAAACTTTCCCAATATCCCCATAATCTGCATAGATAACGGGCAAAAGGATATTAACCAATCATACCCAAAAATAAATTACTGAGGAAGTGTCAGGGAGCTTCCTTACCTGACGGGAATACGGGCCTTCGTCACCTCTCCCTTGTCTGTTTAGTTTGGCATATGATAAGCTCTAGTGTGCAAGATGAGTCACAAAAGGGGAGGTGTTAAGAAGCCTTCTGTAATCACAGGAATTAGGTCCTTGAGATTAAGATTATTCTAGCCAGTCATAAACCCCCCTAACTGGCAAATCTCGCTTCTTAACATTATCCCCTCTCCCTTGTTCTATGTCGTCCTGACAAAACTACACAATAAATGCAAACGCAATTAATCGTGGTGAAACATCTAACTTTACACAAAGTAATCCTTCAGTTTATCAGGTCTTCTTCTGTGCCACTTTTGACGACGTCCTTGCTCCTCCAAACAGTCCACCTCTCCTGGAAGGTCTTGGTTCTCTTCCTGATTCACTTCTTCTTTGGGGAAACTGTCACCATCCTCTTGCACTTCAGCTCCTTGGTCCTCCTCAACGTCCTCGGCTGTGTGAGAGCACAATTCCTTAAAGACGTCCCAGCTGTGCTGTCCTGGCCCATGATACTGCCACAGACAGTTCATGTGTACTACCTTTGGGCGAGATTTGCTGCCTCCCCGAATCCGATACGTTACATCTGATAGGCGGTCCAAGACAGTGTAAGAACCGTCCCATGGGCTTTGCAGCTTCGGTGACTCTTCTATGCTGCTTCCGACAACATCCTTGCTCCTCTAAAGAGGCCACCTCTCCTGGAAGGTCTTGGTCCTCTTCCTGATTCACTTCTTCTCTTGGGAAACTGTCACCATCTGCTTGCACTTCAGCTCCTTGGTCCTCGTCAATATCCTCGGCTGCAGGAGAGCACAATTCCTCAGAGATGTCCCAGCTTTACTGTCCTGGTCCATGGTACTGCCACAAACGGTTCACGTGTACCACCTTTGGACGAGATTTCCTGCCTCCCCGAATCCGATATCTTATATCTGATAGGCAGTCCAATACAAAGTGAGGCCCATCCCACGGGCTTTGCAGCTTCGGTGACTGTCCCTTCTTTCGCTGAGGATTGTATAGCCAAACTTGATCACCATCCTGGAAGCTCATTTCACTTGCCTTGGCACCATACTTGCACTTCATCACTTCTCCAGAAAATTTAGAGCTCCCTGCACTTGATCATGTACCTCACCCAGCCTTTCCTGAAGGTGTTTCGCATAGCCGAGGTTGTCTATAGGCGGCTCTTCACCAGGTGGTCTTCCCATCAACAAGTCAACTTGAAAGCATAACTCGTGGCCCGACATCAGTTTTGCAGGAGTGTAACCGGTAGACTCATGGGATGCAGACCGATATGCCATCAACAACGTAACTTCTGGTCCCATTCTGTTTGTCCCTCTACACAGTACTTGGCCAATTCTCGTCCAAGGGTCCAATTGAATTTCTCCACCATCCCATCTGACTGTGGCCTTAGTGGGGTCGTCTTGGTCTTCTTGATCCCCAATAACTTGCAGCACTCACGGAACACAGCAGACTCAAAGTTTCTACCTTATCTGAATGTAGCTCTAGTGGCATCCCCAAACGACAGAAAAACTGGTCAACCAACATCAACATCTGATCAACAGTTGCAGCCTCTTGATCAGGGATAGCATAGGCTTCTGGCCACTTTGTGAAGTAGTCCATAGCAAAACCACCACGACTCTTTCCATTGGTGCACCCACTTGGTACAGCTGGAGAGGGGCGCAACCACGTTTCTTAGGTCCCTTCTTGGCACAGCACACATCACAGGCCTGACACCACTCTCCAACATCCTGACGCATGCCAATCCAGTAGAACCTCTGTCGCAGCCAGCTTAGAGTTTTCTTCACCTTCAGGTGCCCACTAGTGATCTGGTTATGGGATTTATCAAAGATCTCGGACCTCATCTTCTTCAGAACCACCAGTTGCTAATACTTACTGAGGCCATTGGGTGTCTCCCACTGACACTCCAGTAGTCCATTGTTCAAATGAAGAAGGTCCACTGACTTCAGTAGCTCTTGGCCGCGGGGCTTAATCCGAGACGTCCCGACGACGTATGGATATGTTCCCACGTTTTGTCATGGTGACACCCGGCGATGTATCCATACGTTTTGCAGTTGCGAGGTCCATCATTTGCACATTTTTCAAATTCTGCACGTGTTTTTTGGTACGTATGCGCAGGCAAGGTGCGGTGAGAAGGCTAATGAGGTATGGTCCTTACGTGTTGTCTGGGGAAGGCACGAGCGGTGTGGCGGGAGTGAAGGGTGAAAGGGAAAGTGGTGTTGTGGGGGTGAGCGGTGATAGGGAAAGTGGTGGTGGGAGGGGGGCAGTGCGAGCACGTGATGCATGTGGGCAGCAGGCAGGCTAGAAGGAGCTGCTCCCTAGCACGTCTTTCGCCCCACAATATTCCCACACTTCCTCCCCACAGTCCCATGATGTGGGGAAAGGAAGGAATAGGAAGGGAAAGGAGAAAGGACAAGGGAGAGGGAAGAGGAGCGCAGGTGGGGAAGGGTGCCAGCTCTCCCCCTCCCCAACCTCCTTCACCATCCTCTCCCCTTCCTGACAAGGAATATCACACCTTGTTACATTGCTGATACTGTGTGCGCTTCCAATAATATGACACTCACTGTAAAAGTAAGGCCTGTACATATGCGATAATTTGACTCAGTATAATAGTAAGGCCTATAAGTATGTGATAACAATTATATAAAGTGGAAACGGGTGTAATGTTAGGAGAAAAGTATTATATAAGTTGAAAAATAGAGTGGACGTTGAAACAAGTCATAGCGAGCTCATTCACTATGTTCATATGAAATAATATGATGCTCAGTATAATAGTCAGGCCTGTAAATATTTGATAATTGTATAAAGTGGAAACGGGTGTAATGTTGGTGGAAAAGTATTATATAAGTTGAAAAACAGAGTGTAAGTTGAAACAACAGTGATAGCGAGTTCACTCACTATGTACAGACGAACATATAGTGGAAAAATCGAACCAATTGCAACACACAGTAGTAGAGATTGGGTGTTCATTGTATTTCGCCAGGTGTAAATTATCTTTGGACGGAACTAGGAAGATAGTTTTGACTTTCATCGTACATATGCACTAATATTACGCTAAATATAATCGTCAGGCCTGTAAAATGTGATAACAGTTCTATACAATGGAAACGGGTGTAATGTTAGTGGAAAAGTATTATATAAGTTGAAAAAAAAAAAAAAGGATAAATTGAAACAACAGTCATAGCGAGTTCGCTCACTATGTAAACATGTGCTAATATATTACGCTAAGTATAATTGTAAGGCCTGTAAATATGTGAGAACAATTTTATAAAGTGGAAACGGGTATAATGTTAGTAGAAAAGTATTACGTAAGTAGAGAAAATGAAATGTATGTTGAAACACAGTCATAGTGAATCATATGTGACAGATTTGGGCAATTTTGCTATGCTCACTCAATGGAACAATGCTTATTTTGCCTATATTTTTGTGTGAAAACCAGCATATTCTTGACCTGCATGTTATTTTGCTCCAAATTAATAAATATCTACCAGTTCTGACGGATTTCCAATACGTACCTCAACCACAGAAAACGGGACAGCAGCTGAGCACCTTTACAGAATACGGTACCAGGTGCATGGTGGCTCACCTGTTTTGACCATTTCCAGTCTCAGGTAAGCACTTTCTCTGTGATCTGCCATCGTGTCTCATCAAAAGCGAAGGTTTGAGCCAAAAAACAAAAAACAAACTCAAAATCTGCCAGGATTGGGGGAGGTCAGTGGTGGAAAATCGGCCGGGATGGGGCGGGTTAACCTGGAAACTTCTTCCCAAGATGGTTGCACTGTACTCTGTGCAGCCATTCCAACCCTGGTTGTAAATCTGCATCCTCTTCAGGTCTTCATCTGACACTGGCCCTGTTATTGCAGTACGGCTGCATTTCTTCCTATGATTCGCATTCCTACTACACTCCTTGCCATCTGCTCTGTCTTCTCATACACTATTCATCAAGGTTCTCTTGCATATCTTCAGGGGTGGGTCTTCTGCAGCCTTCTCATCATCCCAACCATTCTGATCCGCAAGTAACTCAAACTGTGCACGGTAAGCTTCCCGAAATACTCTACCATCAAATTCCTGAAGTTTCTTTTTAACTGGACCCCCATTATAGCCATGCACTTCACTGGTTGGGGGCCAAAAAACTGGGGCATCAATTAAGGCCAGGACTTAAATCTCCTACATTCTAATTATTCAACCCCGTAATGCTATCTTTAGATGCTTGGGGTCCATCAAAATTCACCATACACTGTCCTTTCTTTTCATATGCTCCCTGTACACTAACCTGAGGCTCAGTAGTGCAATATTTCTCTACAACCTCAATTTTCTCTCTTATTATCTTAACATGGTCGACTACATGCTTCAGCTGGCTGTCTACATGCTGTCTGCATTATATCACAAATCTCTCACTCTTTAGCTGGTTGTCTACATGCTGTTTGCATTCCGTCACTATTTCCTCACTAATTGTCTTCAACTGGTCATCTACATGCTGTTTACACTCCAGCACATTATTGCTTACCTCATACTTCTGCTGCTCTAGCTTGGCATCTACTTCCTCCTTAAGCTGTTGCTGTTCTTCATTCCCCCCATGAATGCATCTAGCTGTCTTCAGTTGTACTTCCCTCTGTTGGTCCTGTAATGCCTCTTGAAGTTGTTCATATCGTTCCTTTTGTTCTTCACGTTGTGCCTCCAGCTGTTCACTCTGTACTTGCAATTGTTCTTTGATTTCTTTCTTCTGTGCATGTAATTGTTCTTCGAGCATTTTCTGTCTTTCATTCTGTGCTTGTAGTTGGACACTTTGTGCTGTAATTGGACACTTTGTGCTTGTAATTGTTCTTGGAGTTTTTTCACTCTGTGCCTGCATTAGCTTCACGATTGTCGCCAGAGAAATTTCCTCCTCCTGCCCAGTTCAAGATCTTACCTTCACACATTCTGCTTCCATGTCGAAGGTTAGACTCACTGCAGCCCTAAATAATCCCACACTCCTGAAACCAGTGTTGCGTCCTCTCCCCACACTGCCACAGGCTCCAGCAACAGTAGTTCAGTAAAGGAAGGGCGTTGCCCAGTGAGTTGTTCTTCCTATGGTAAGGCTTCAGGTGTACCGTACACAAGATCAGCTGAAGCATTATAAGTGAACACCGGTTTCGTAAAGTTCACTTCCTTTATTTTCCAAATGGTTACACTTAATGCTTTCCAACTTCACTACATTATTCTCACAAGCACTGGAGCTATACACACATCACTAATTGCAATTACACTTAATGCTTGGCAACACTTTACTGTTAGTACACTTAACGCTTGCCAACACTTCACTTATTACACAAGTACCGAAATTAATTTTCACTGACAGTAATTACATTCAATGCTTGCCAGCAACACTTCACAAACTTCAGTGAAAACCAACTAAACTTCACTCAAACTGAACTGAAATCTGACTGAATTCGTTAATGTCTCTTATCCATCCTTATATAAACTTGCATTGTTCGAGAATCATCTACTTCTCCACAATTCTGGAACCTGCTGGTCTTGTACTTGCCCCTAGCAACAAGAGTTACCAACTAGGAGACATCAAAACATGCTAGAGTTTTCCCACATTACATAACACTCCAAATCATTTACCACAGGAACTTAAATTACATAATTCAACAAGCAATCACTTAAACAAAACATTATAAAGAAAAAAGAGCAGAAAAATTAATGTATAACTTATTAAATAACTTCACTCACAAACAGCAGGCAAACTGGCAACTCTGACTCGAACCGATACCGGAACCAGCCTACCGTAAACATCGGGAAACATCGAGATGCTTCTCGAGCACCTAACTGGCAAATCTTGCTTCTTAACAATATGCTATCCTGAAATTTTAAACTACTACTGCATAGTCGCTTTTGCTGAATGGGGGTTGACAGATTATATTGGTAATTTCATTTTCTTCCCTAGCAAATATGAGATCTAATAATGGGGGGTCGTGTGGTCCTCTTTTTTACAATTTTTGTGTTAGAAAAAAATCCTATATAAGATCTACGAGCTTTTGATCCCAACAACTTTCATGGGTTTTTACATCTAGAGAATTGCAGTAAATGTTTGTGTTAAAATCCCCCATTAGTATAATTCTTTCATATTTTTCTTCTATTTTGTATACCAGGGTTCTTAACCCGCGGCATCCTGTCAACGTATGGGCACAACGCAACATTTTGTCACAGCTAGTCCCATCGATGTAGCAGTACGTTGCGCAATTGCACAGTTCATAATTTGCTCAATTTTCAATTTTTGTGCGTGATTTTTGGTAGGTATACACGGGACACCTTCCTCTACAAGATGCCAGGCAGGGACAATGCCTTACCCCGCATGACCTCTTCCCCCCCCACATGCCATTGTCTCGGCAATTCACCTGTTATCAGTGACCTGGCTAATAAAGACATTCAGGGCCAGAGTGATTCCCTAATCGATGACAATGTGGAGGACAAAGTTTACGTAGCATTAGACGAAGAAACAGTCAGAAATGATGATCAGGTAATGTTGCCAAAAAAGGTCAGGTATGTTGATGTGTTAGTGAGTGAAACAATGCTCATATGATGTGTTAGTGAGTGAAACAATGCTCATATTGCCTATATTATTGTGTGAAAACCATTATACTCTCGTACTACATATAACTTCGTACCAAAAAAATAAATAAATACCATTTATGAGTGGTGTGGAACAGTTACCCTCCCACAGAACTCGTTTTCTTTGGAGCCAGCCTGATAGAAAACCCTGTAAGGTAAGGAGTACTTCTAGCTGTATCGAGTATTTTAAACCTCAGGTGAGCGATTTCTCGATAAATTATCGATGTTTCTCATCAAAAGTGGAGGTTTGAGCCAATTTTTTTTTTTTTCCAAAATTGGTCGGGATTGGGGGGAGTCAGTGGTGGAAAATCGGTCGGGATGTGATGGGTTAAACTCTTTTCTGCCTGGTCTTCATATTCACCTGTATCCCATGTGTTTGTCTTGGCTGGCATATATAAATTTGCCACAGTTATCATCCCCTCTGATGTACTAATCTCTACTGCACCTAATTCTGCTTGTGAGGGTATGTCTATTTCTATCTCTTTTTCTTGAAGTCTTTTCTTTGTTAATATCATAACTCATTTTTTTTATTTCTGTTTTTTTACCAAATACAGTAAGGTCCCGGGTTGCGTCAGTATCGACTTACGTCAATTCAAGGTTACGACAGTCGGTCCGTGAGTGGAAATTTTAAAATATAAGAAAATAAAGAAAAAATACGTAAAGCGTGGGTTTTGAAGTGTTGCTATGTACCGCGAGATGTCTCTGGCGTTTTCCCGCCTCACGCTTGACTACTAACAATCGCTCTCAGTCTCACTGCTACCACCGCCTGATACAGTGATACCGTCATTTTCTTGTGTTTTTCGCCATCCTGATTCCAAGATGCCTAAGAGACAGCTTCCTGGTGACCACAACGACTCCAAGAAACGCAAGACCATCACATTACGTGAAAAAGTCGATATTATTAAGCGTAATGAGAAAGGAGAAAAGGCATCAGCAATCGGGCGTGCGCTTGGGATGAGCCGTACTACCGTAGCTACCATCCTCAAAGACAAGGAACGTATCTTGACTCACGTTAAAGGTGCAACTCCCATGCAATCAACTGTGATTACCAAGCAAAGATCGGGACTGTTGATTGAGATGGAACGGATGCTAATGCTGTGGATTGAGGACAATAATCAACGGTGCATGCCTCTGAGTGAACAATTAATCTGTGAAAAAGCACGCACACTCTACCAAGACCTTAAGAAAGAAAAAAGTGAGGAAAGTGAGACCAACGAGACATTTGTGGCATCAAAAGGTTGGTTTACTCGTTTCAGTGGCTCGAGCAAACCCTAACCAGCAAAAGATTTTCGGAGAAGCAGCCAGTGTAGATGACGAAGCAGCAAAAACATTCGTTAAAGAGTAGGAGGAGATGATTGAGAAGTAATGCTACATTCCAGAACTTATATTTAATGTTGATGAAACGGGACTAAACTGGAAACGAATGCCTAACAGAACCTATATTGCTAAAGAAGAAAAAACCATGCCAGGTCACAAAGCATCCAAAGAGCGCCTAACGCTACTTTTGGGGGGAAACTGTGCAGGCGATTTCAAGCTTAAACCGCTACTCATGTACCACTCTGAAAATCCAAGAGCTCTTAAGGGGATCCTTAAAGCTAGCCTACCAGTTCATTGGAAAAGTAATTTAAAGGCTTGGGTGACTAGTGCAATTTTCATTGACTGGTTTTCAAAGTGTTTCGTGCCAGAGGTTGAACGGTATTGTGCTATGAAGAATCTGCCATTCAAAGCTCTTCTCATTACTGATAATGCTCCTGGTCATCCTTCAAGCCTGACAGAGTTGCACCCTAATGTAAAAGTTGTGTTTATGCCACCAAACACAACATCAATCCTACAACCCATGGACCAAGGTGTAATAAGAGCTTTCAAGGCTTACTACCTGAGAAAAAAATTCAGACAGGCAATACGAGCAACAGAAAATGGTAAAGTAACACTCAAAGAATTCTGGAAAGATTTCAACATCTATAAGGCAGTTAAAAATATTGGAGAATGTTGGGCTGAAGTGACTGAGACAAATATGCACGGAGTGTGGAAAAAAGTGTGCCCTAACCTCGTAAATGACTTTAAAGGATTTGATGAAGATAGTATAAATGAAGTCAAGCGCAACTGCGTGAAAATTGGAAATGATTTAAATCTGGACATAGACGAGAGTGATGTACATGAACTTGTTGATTCACATGATCAAGAGCTGAGTAATGAAGACTTGCTATACCTAGGAAAACAAATGGAAAATGATGAAAAAAGTGATGAGGCAGAACCGCTAAGACAGTTTAAGATTAAGGAAATGGCAAATGCTTTCGACTTCCTAGAAAAAGCAATGGCTTCATTTGAAGATCAGGACCCAAATGCAGAGAGGTTTGCCAAAGTGTACAGGGGAATTGAGGATGCAGTGTCCTGTTATCGTCAAATCTATGACGAAAAGAAATATGCCGCCAAGCAGTCTTCAATTCTCCAGTTTTTCAAGCGAACTGAACACCGAGCCACAACTTCACCACCAGTTGCTACCTCATCCTCATCGTCAACCCCTGACTCCCTATCTTCAGCCCCTGACTCCCCTGCTTCAGCCCCGGACTCCCCTGCTTCAGCCCTGGACTCCCCTGCTCCGGTCCCTGACTCCCCTGATGCAGTGCCTTCCACATCGCAACCCCAGTAACGAGTCAAGTTGATGTCAGAAGGTATGTAGTGACACATAGTATGCATCTTTTATTACAGTACCATACAGTAATCGGTCATTTTATCACTGAAATAAATTTGCTGTCCGAGAAAAAAAAAAAAAAAAAAAAGCCATCGAACTTGAAGTTAGAAATGCTTACATTATCATGCTGGTAATGATGTTATTTCATATTTTACGGCAGTAATTTACAGTAAACTTTATTGTATGATGAAGTATGAAAAGTGCTTGAATATAGGAATAAAATGTGTGTTGGCAGTGTGCACGTGTGTAAGGACGGGAGAGTGAGGGAGCGGCAGCCAGACTCAGTTGTGGGTGAGGCAGTGGTGGCGTAACTCTGCTGCCATGACGATAAGAAGTGCTGTTACCGCAGCGAATGCGGTACTGTGACGAAGACTCTTAGCTAGTACAACTTATATTTTATTCAATAAATATCATCAGTTCAAAAGACTATGTTTCTTATACATACCTGTTATAAGATTATTACATGTATAATATGCAATGTATGGTTGAAAAACCTGTAAGATGCATTGCGGTAAGTATAATCATACGACGTACTGTATAAAACTCGAGTTACGTTCAAAATCGGCTTACGTCATGTCTCAGGAACGGAACTCTGACGTAACCCGGGACCTTACTGTATTGTACTCATCCAAATTTGAAGAGTTGTTTGATATCCTTATGGTTAATTGTTGTCTCTGTTCGACAAATAATATGAATAATATGAGCCTCATTTTCTATGATATAGTGTTTTATCTGTAATAATTTGGATACTATTATATTTGAATACATCAACTTAGCCATACTGTTCACATATTTGACATTCATTGGGTCTACTATCTTGCTATCATATTAGTCCCTGCTGTTTATGTGCCATTTTTTTACTTGCATTCCTACTACTTTGTTAACTCGCAGCATCCCGTTGACGTATATATATGTCCACAAGTTTTGTCACTGTCAGTCCCGTTGACCTATAAACGTGCATCAATTGCAAGGTCCCTAATTTACACAATTTTAAATTTTCGTGTGTGATTTTTGGTACATATACACGGGACACCTTCCTCTACAAGATGTCAGGCAGGGACAATGCCTTACCCTGCATGACCTCACCCCCCGCATGCCATTGTCCCCGGCAATTCACCTGTTACCAGTGACCTGGCCAGAAAAGACATGTCATGTCACGGTATGAAAGTCAGGGCCAGAGTGATTACCCAAATGATGACAATATGGAGGACAAAGTTTACATAGCATTAGAGGAAGAAACAGTCTGAAATGAAGATCAGGAAATGTTGCCAAAAAAGGTCAGGTATGTTGATATGTTTGGTGGGTGAAACAATGCTTATATTGCCTATGTTACTGTGTGAAAACCAATATACTTTCATACTACATATAAATTCATATCAAATAAGTAAATAAATAGCGTTTATGAGTGGTTTGGAATACTTACCCTTCCATAGAACTCGTTTTCTTTGGAGCCAGTCTGATTGAAAACCCAATAAGGTTAGGGGTACCTCTACCTGTATCAAGTATTTTAAACCTCAGGTGAGCAATTTCTCTATGAATTTTCGATGTTTCTCACCAAAAGCGGAGGTTTGAGCCAAGTTTTTTTTTTTTTTCCAAAATTGGTCGGGATTGGGGGGAGTCATTGGTGTAAAATCGGTCAGGACGGGGTGGGTTAAAAAAAAAATACTTCTCTCTTCATCTGATCTAACATCATTCTTTCTATTTGCTTCTTCTCTCGTTTCCTTTAGTAATCCCCAATCCTCTTGACTTAGGTACCTTTTTATCCATATTTCTTTGTAGCCTACTCCTCTAATTCCTTAAGTTTATTAGCATTTTTTAATACTTCTACAGTGTTTACACTTTAGGTTTCTTTGAGCGGCCTTGACTTGCTTCTCTCTTATTTCCCTAATCTCTCAAATTCCTTTACATCTCTCTCACCGATTTCCTCTGATACTACTTTCAATATGTTCAATATATATACCATCTCCTTGTTATCTCTGGTGATTCTGTTCCTTATTTCTTCTTCATCTTTACCAGTGATGACTAGACTATAGATTTGTTAATCCCAGCTGTTTCCTTTATCAGCCTTGGGTTCTTTCCTTTGATGTCTTTCACATACCTTGTCGAGTCTTTTGCTTCAGCCGTATTATTTAGATCTTGACTTGTTTTGGCTACTTCTGTCCATGTATTTTTTACTTTCTCTGTGTACAGTAGTTTCTTATCATTTCATTTGCCTGAGTTATCTTCTTCACCAGTGTCTCTGCTTTGCTCTGTCAGATTACCTGCACGTCTAATTATGTCTTTATTACTACTGTACTCTTTCAAAACTCCTTCCTGGGTGACTATGAACTTCCCGTTTCATTCATATTCTTCCTTAGAATGTCTGCCCCAGCTTGAAGCTCACTTATTGTTGCATCTTTTCTGTTTAATTCCTTTACTAGCTCCCCATTTTTTTTTTTCCTTTTGTTGGTACAGTTCCTTCCTTATTTCATCCAATTCCAGTTTATTCACTTTCTTTGCTAATTTATTAAATGTAACCAGTTCCACCAGGTCTGTGCAGTCATCATTTTGTTTTTTACTGTTTCCCTACCTCTTACTTAGTTGCAGTTCTTGAAAGTACGCCATTGAATAGAAATATACTTTCTACTTACAGATTAGCATCTCCGTTACGTCACTGTTGGAGTTTACCCGGCGGTCTGTTTACCCAACGAGGCGCCTGTCGTCTGCTAACGACACATTCCTTTGGGCTCTGATTATTTGATATACTTTCTTTGGACAGCACTTTTTCACTTCTACTTGATCTACAGTCATCTATACTTTAGCTTACTACCGAGCTTGACTCATTTTTAGATACAGTTACATTGATGGAGCTGAGCAGAGCGCAGAGTGCAGTGACACACGTCTGCTCTGTTCCATGTTAAAATCGTGTGTTCGTACCTACCTACCGGTAATTGGTCTTACCGTATTGTATCTGTACAGGAATGACTCAAGCTCGTACTGCCCCGTGTCTTAAACCATTTTAACGTACTTATCCTTAAATTTATTGTTTTGGCACACACTATTTCATTGGGTTGTGCATTACACTGATCAGTTGCCCTATTTGGGAAACTAAATTTCCTTACATCTTTATCGCCTCTCTTTTTATGCAGATTTTTGCAATGTCCTCTTGTTGATGCATCCCCATAGGTTATGTAATCATTTATGTCTGCTTTCCCCTTCCCTGATATGAATTTATATAGCATAATCGTGTCTCCTCTTTTCCTTCTCTCCTGTAGTGTAGGTAGATTCAGTTTTTCTAGTGTTTCTTCATAGCTTGGATCCCTTAAGCTTGGTACCCATCTTGTAGCGGTCCACTGAACTTTTTCAATCTTATCTATGCGTTCTTGAAATGAGGACTCCAGACAACTGATGCATACTCCAGGGTTGGTCTGATGAATGATGTAATTATCTTTCTTAGCATGTCTTCATTTATGTATGTGAATGCTGTTCTCATATTTGGATTTGGAGAAAGCATATGACAGGGTGGATAGACAAGGATTGTGGAAAGTGTTAAGAATATATGGAGTAGATGGGAAGTTGTTGAATGCTGTGAAGAGTATGTACGATGGTGCGAAGGCTGCAGTGCGTGTGGATGGTGAACTAAGTGAATTTTTCTATTTGAAAGTTGGTTTGAAACAGGGATGTGTCATGTCTCCATGGTTGTTCAATCTGTACATGGATGGGGTAATAAAATAGGTACAAGGTAGGGTAGTGGATGTTGGAGTGGCCTTGGTGAGAGAGGATGGTGTTTGGAAACTCCCTGTACTGTTGTTTGCAGATGATACTGTGTTGTTGAGTGAAGACGAAGGGGAGCTGCAAGGCTTGGTGGATGAGTTTGAGAGAGTGTGTAAGAAACGGAATCTAAAGGTGAATGTAGGGAAGAGTAAAGTGATGGTCTTTGAGAGAGGTGAAGTCAGTGAATGTACAGCGAGGTTGGATGGTGAGGAATTGGAAAATGTGAGTAGGTTTAAGTACCTGGGTAGTGTGATGAGTAAGGATCGAGGTTTGGAGGGTGAAGTGCTTGAAAGGGTACAGCAGGGAAGAAAGGTTGCTGGTTCTTTGAAAGCAGTGATAAGAAACAGGGAAGTGAGCATGGATGTGAAAAAGTTACTACATGACAGTAGTGTGATACTAACTCTAACGTACGGAAGTGAAGCTTGGACATTGTTGGAAGGACACAAGTCAAGAGTGAGAGCAGTGGAAATGAGTTATTTAAGAGGAGCCTGTGGAGTCACGTGGAGAGACAGGCTGACGAATGAGGATATAAAGGAGCGTTGTGGTGTGGATGTGGATGTGATAGGAAGCGTTATGAGGAACACACTGGGGTGGTTTGGCTATGTGGAGAGGATGGAGGGTGAAAGACTGACGAAGAGAGTGTATGTGAGTGAGGTAGAGGGGGGAAGATGGAGGGGGAGGCCGAGGATGAGATGGAGGGATGGGGTGGAGAGGTATATGAGAGAGGGGGGTGTGAGTTGGGAGCAGGGCAGTGATATGGCGGGGGACAGGGCGACTTGGAGGCGATTTGTTTGTGGCCACCCCAAATGGGATTGAGGCGTCTGGCAATAGATATATAGATAGATAGCATACATGTTCCATATCTTCTCACTGATGTGGTCAGCCGGAGATAGTCTATTATTGATAATCAGACCTAGGTCCTTCTCTTTTTCTGATGTGTGTAGGATTTCACTTCCTAACTTATAATTCCAATCAGGTCTTTTTCCAGTTTTACCAAACTTGATTACGTCACACTTGTCCACATTGAATTACATTTGCCATGTATTGCTCCATTCATGAAGTTTATTTAATTCTTCTTGTAACACTTTATAAGAGTCTGTGTTAGTAATTCTCCTATGTATTTTTCCATCATCTGCAAACATATTTAGATAGCTTTCATTTCCAATGTCACTGTCTATATCATTTATAGACACTAAAAACATAATTGGTGCCAGCACTGAGACCTGTGGTACTCCACTAGTCACTTCCCTCCATGATGAGTAATTTCCCCTTAGTACTGTTCTCATTTCTCCTTTTTTGAGATAATCTTGCATCGAACAATACAGTTTGCCTCGAATTCCTCCTTGATGGCACAGTTACCATAAAAGTCTTTGGTGCAGTACTATGTTAAATTCTTTCTTGAAATCTAAATAGGTACCGGTACTGTCTACCCATCCTTCTTTGTTCCGTAATGTGTCTGTTACTCTAACACAGTAGCTCAACAAATGAGTAACACATGATTTTCCCTTTCTGAACCTAAACTGTCTTTCTGTTATCATATTGTGTTCCTCTAGATGATTTACCCAAATTTTTCTTATCACCTTTCTAATACCTTGCTTACAACACTGGTTAGTGGTACTGGTCGGTAGTTGAGTGGATTTTGTCTATTCCTTTTCTTGAATAAGGGAACAATGTTTGCATTCATCCAAATATCAGGTAGTTTACCTTGTCCCAAGGATTCCTTGGGGTAGGGTTTTTTTCAATAATACTCCCCCAGTATCCCTGATTGTCGTAAAAGGCGAGTAAAAGGGTTGGTGGAGGGTTAGTGCCCCTCCCTGGAAAACAACTAACTAAAAAGAACAACAGTAAGCCTCGGACAAGGACTGACCAAAAGATGACGATCAAGGACCGGACAAAGGACATGGTTATCGGAACTTGGAATGTAAGGGGAGCGAATGATGAGGTGAAAGAGAGAGAGATTGTCCAGGTGCTTGAGGGTGCGAAAGTTGATGTATGCAGAATAACTGAAACGAAATGCAGAGCTGAAAGTGTGAGAGAATGGGAGTATGGATGGGGTATATGCGCAGGAGTAGGTGAGAATGAGAGGGCAAAAGAAGGAGTATGTATAGTTGTGAGTAAAAGATGGAAGAAGAGCATAAGAGAGTATGGATCAGTTGGGTCAAGGATTGTGTGGGTAAGATTGAAAGTGGGAATACAAATGTGAGCGTTTGTGTGCGTGTATGCGCCAACGCGAGATCGTTCAAGCAGAGTGAGAGAAGAGTTCTGTGCATGGAAAAGTTTGGAAGGAATGAGAGAGTGTTTTTGATTGGTGATATGAATGGTAAAGTAGGGAATGTGAAGGTGGATGGAATAGTTGGTGAGTGGGGTGTGCCTGCTGAGATAGATGAGAATGGCAGTGCGTTAGTGGACATTTGTGCTGGGAGGGGGTTGGTGATAGCCAATTCCCTCTTCAGGCACAAAATGATCCACAGGCATACATGGTGAGTGATGAGAAGGGTGGGTGGTGAACTGAATGAAAGAAAGGCAATGATTATGTGTGTGTGGATGAAAGGATGCGAAAATGTGTAATGGATGCAAGAGCTTATAGAGGTTGGGGGAGTGGACTTTCTGACCAATACTTGGTGATGGCCAGAATCAAGGTCCAATTAGGATGGAGAAATAGAAAAAGGGAGGGACGGGAAGAAGGAGTATTTGTAAGGAGAGTGGAAAGGTTACAAGAGGATGAGAAAAAAGCAGAGTATAAGAGAGAAGTGGAGGAACGATTGGGCAAATATGAATTGAAGCAGATGGGGGACGTGGAAGGTGTGTGCAGGATATTTACAGAAGAAATATGTGCAGCATGTGATGTGGTGTGTGGGAGGAAGAGAAGACGGACGGGGGTGCAAGGAACGGAGTTGTGGAATGAAGAGGTAAGACGGGCTGTGGCACAAAAGAAGAAAGCATACAATGAATGGATGAGAAATAGGGGCGTGGAAGAAGTTGAGAGGCGGAAGAGAGAGTTATATATAGAAAGAAAGAGAGAGGTGAAAAGATTAGTATGAGAGAGTTAGAAGAGAGCAGATGAGGAATTTGGAAGGAACTTGAGTGTAAAGTGAAGGGACTGTAAGAAAATGTTCTGGAAAGAGGTGAAAAGAGTAAGACAGGGTGGAAGTGAAGTTAGCAGGGGAGTGAATGATAAAAATGGTAGATTACTAGCGGAGAAGGGAGAAAAAGCGAGCAGATGGAGAGAACACTTTATGGAAATGCTGAACATAGAGGATGGAAGTAATGCGAGTATAAGTGGCTGGGGAATGGTTGGGAGGAGGAGGGAGGTGAGAAGACAGGAAAAAATCAGTAGGACAGAAATTGTGGAAGCAATGAAGAAAGTTAAACTGGGGAAGCCCCAGGAATTGATGGAGTGTGTGGTGAAATGCTGAAGTATGGGGGAGAGATAGTAGTAGAATGGATGTGGAAAATGTGCAGATTGGCCTGGAAGGAAGGTAGAGTCCCAGAGGATTGGAACTCAGGTATAATTATTCCCTTGTACAAAGGAAAAGGGGAAAAAGATTGATTGATTGATTGAAAATAATTACAATCTGGCGGCGCAACTGCCAGGGTCATATGCCGCCGGATGACAAAGTAGAAGGCACTGCAAAATAAAAAGTGTCTATTCAAAATAAAGTTAATATCTGTTAGTAGGAATAAAACTCTAAAAATAATAAAAGAATACTTTATAAAATAATTACTTATAAAAGTGGAAGGAGGCCCGCCTCCTGAAGAAAACTAAAAACATCAGTAAAATCGTTAGAGGCCTCACCAAGCATCGAGGATAAACAGTAGGCACCATCTGCTCCCCCATGCCTATGAAGGAACCTCTGACGCAGGCCCCCCAGACTCGGACACTCGACCAGCAAGTGACGGACAGTAAGGGGAACGAGGCAGTCATCACAGTACGGTTGAGTTTCACCACACATGAGGAACCCATGTGTAAGCCGAGAATGCCCAATGCGAAGCCTAGCAAGAGCCACCTCCAGTCGCCGAGACATAGAGGGAAGAACCCTTGGCACAACCACTCTCTGAAAGATTTCTTTTAGTTTATTTTGAGACACACCATCCCAGTGTCTCTGCCAACACGTACGAATTGCATACCGCAAGTAAGGTGTTACATCAGAAACAGGTAGTGAGTAGTCAGCTGGGGGCTGTTGAGAAGACGCAGCTTTAGCTAAAGTATCTGCCCTCTCATTGCCCACCACACCAACATGTGCAGGAACCCAACAGAAGTCTACACGGCAGCCATGGCGGCCAAGAAGAAAAAGCCACTCTAAAATTGATAAAACCAATGGATGGGATGCATTAAAAGACTCCAGTGCAGACAAAGCACTACGTGAGTCACTATAAATCACAAAAACGGATTGGCGGAGAGTAAAAATTATTTTAAGAGCATACAAAATTGCAGTCAGTTCTGCTGTATACACTGAAGTAACGCCAGGAAGGCTACCGCCCCTACTAAAGGAAGGGAAGACAACACCAAATCCTACTCCAGAATCAGTCTTAGACCCGTCAGTATAGACGGGGACAGAACCCTCATGAATGGAGGCATGTTCTAAAAAGAGAGAGAGGGACACCTGAGAGGGAAGCGAGCCCTTTTTTTCAACAATGGACCTACAGAATGTCACGCGAGGGAGTAGCCAAGGACCCACCCTTGGGATCCGATGTGGACAAATTGCCAGTCTCGGGAGAGAGAGGGCTAGCATAACAGACCGGACCCTGTAACCAAATGGCTTTGGGAAATTGGGACGGGTCTCAAAAACAGAAGATCGGGAATCCTGTGAGACAATGGCACAAGAAATTGAGTCTGGAATGCGGTGAAGACGATACCAACACCTCATCATTAGCAACTGGCGCCGAAAGTCCAAGGGGAGTACACCAGCATCTACCAACAAACTTGGAATTGGGGATGATCTGAATGCCCCAGTTGCCAGACGAACACCAGCATGATGCACAGAATTTAACAACCGGAGGCGGGCATCTGTTGCAGAGGAGTAGATCTCACACCCATATTCAACTTTAGGAAGAATAAGAGACCTATGCAAGAGGAGGAGGGTCTGACGGTCAGCACCCCAAGAGGTATGAGCTAAAACCCTCAAAAGACTCGAAGCTTTAAGACAAGCCACCTTAACAGAACGAATATGAGGAACCCAGGTTAATCTTCTATCAAACAGAAGACCCAGAAACCGCGTCTCTTCCACACAGGATATTCTTCTACCATAGAGATACAAGTCAGGGTCTGGGTGGACTCCTCGAAGACGACAAAAATGTATAGCCACTGTCTTTGCTGCAGAAAAATGGAAACCGCGTGCTTCTGCCCAGTCAGAAATTCTATTGAGAGCCAGCTGCAACTTCCTCTCTATCAGAGACATTCTAGACGCAGTGAAGGAAATCGAGAGGTCATCAACATATAGTGATCCTCGTACACCATCAGGAAGTACACTGATAATGCTGTTAATGGCTACAGCGAACAGAGTAACACTAAGGATACTCCCCTGTGGTACTCCATCTTCTAGTGCTCGGGCATTAGAAAGCACTCCTCCCACTCGCACCCTTAAAATTCGGTTAGATAAAAACTGTTGAATAAAAACAGGTAAGCGCCCACGAAGACCAAACTCATGAAGAGAGAGTAAAATACCATGACGCCATGCAGTGTCATATGCCTTTTCCAGATCAAAGAAGACTGTGACCTGGTGTTGGTTAGTGGAAAAAGCCTCACAGACAGAAGATTCCAAGGACAGTAATGCATCAGAGGTAGATCGCATTTTTCGAAAACCATACCTGGGCAGGGGATAAGAAGTCACCTCTCTCTAAAAACCACACAAGCCTAACATTGACCATCTTTTCCAAAACTTTACATATATAAGACGTCAAAGAAATAGGCCGATAATTCGTCGCCTGTAGGTGATCCTTACCTGGTTTGGGGATGGGGATAACTACAGCAACACCCCAACAAGCCGGAAACTCCCCAGAACACCAGATCTTATTAAACAGTGAAAGCAAAAACAACAGGGACTCATCAGACAGGTGGCGTAAAAAGGCATAAGGAATATCATCAAAACCAGGAGAGGAATCATGGCACTGCGACAGAGCTGACTGGAGTTCAAAAATTGAAAATGGAACATTGTAAGGCTCTCCCCCAACAGAGGCAAAACTGAGACCACGAGATTCTAGGCGCCGACGGCGGCAAGCCAAAGGTGTATCTGCATCCTTCTTTGACACACTGGCAAAATGGTCAGCAAGCAATTCTGCAACAGCAAATGGATCAGCCACAGTTCCACCTGGTGCAGATAAAACAGGAGGGGATGGAACAGTAAATTTACCTGAAATTTTCTTTACCCGGTTCCACACCTGGGTGATGGAAGTCCTCGAATTGATGAAGGAAACATAACCCTTCCAGGACGAACGCCTAGCCTCCTTTAAGACCCGCCTCATATGAGCTCGTGCCCTCTGATACGCCACCAAATACTGAGGATCCCCACGGTGACGACGAAGTCGTGAGAAGGCGATTCGTTTGGCTCTCACTGCGGAACTACACTCCGAGTTCCACCAAGGAACTGGACGTTTAGGAAACTGACCCTTTGTTTTTGGAATAGATAATAGGGCAGCTGAGTGCAGCACGGTATTGAAATATGACACAGCCTCCGTAAGACAGCCAAACTCATTGACAGAAAGGGAAATGGAACTTAATTCCCTGAAATATGGCCAGTCAGCCTTATCCAGAAGCCAGCGAGGAAGACGTGGCTGAGGTCGACCTGCACTAGCAGTTAAGAGTAACGGAAAATGGTCGCTGCCATACAGGTCTGGCAACACATCCCAGTTAAAATCTAAAAGAGCATCAGCTGAACATAAGGACAAATCAATGGCAGTAAAAGTTCCTGTCTGGCTATGGAAATAAGTCATTATATTGGAGTTTAAAATGCCTAACTCCTCATCTTCCACTAAAGAGGCCAGAATAACACCCCGAGGGTTGGCCTCACTATTTCCCCATAGTGGATGGTGACCATTCATATCGCCTAGTAACAGAAAGGGAGAAGGAAGGCCATGAATAAGGCGTTCCAGATCCGCCCTTTCAACAGTTGCACTAGGAGGTAGATAAAGACTGCAAACTGTATACTGCCGACGTAAAAACATCCGGACAGCAACTGCCTGCAAGGGACTGGAAATATCCAGATGACTAAATGGAATATCCTGGCGAAGGAAGATAGCAGCACCTCCATGACGACCTTGGCCCAGCACAGGATCAGAATAAAAAGCATTGTAGCCAGAAGGACCAGTAGGAGCAGTATCACCAACCATGGTCTCCTGGATACACATGCATAGCGGAGTAAATTGAGAAACTAGATGACACAGTTCCTCATAGTTAGCACGTAAACCCCGACAATTCCACTGGATGATAGAACCCATAGTGGAGGGGAAAATGATTAAGTGTGTGACTGTACACCTCCTGACATGCGAGCTGGTTTGGAATGATGCTTAGGAAGGCCCTTGGTAAGAGACTGTCCAGCACCAGGAACCCGCGCTTTATGTCGAACATCCGTAGGCAAACATGAGGACATGGAAGAGGAAAGTTTTACAACACTCTTCCTTTGAGGTGGAATAATCCGAGAATTGGACTTCCCAGTGTCAAAATTTTTGCGGGAATGTGGGGGCCCTGACGAGGCTCCAGAGAGGGAGACTGGCACTCGTGCTGAAAGGGGGACAGTCTTCTTTGGTATGCAGGTACGTCCACTAATGGGTTTGTCACGGGCAGCAGCATGGAGCCCAACAGGAGGGGAGGTGCTACTCTGGACCCTGCCCGGGGCCCCCAGTGAGCTGAGAGGTCGAGCAGGAGGGATTAGGGTCCTGGCCTCCGAACGTGGAGGGGAGAGGGCAGAATTGTCTGAGTTAACTGGAGGAGAAACAACCGGTACCACAGAGGAAGAAGTGACCGACTCACCTGACTTGTTGGAGGGACCGCAAGCTGCCTCAGTCAGATCAGAGCATGCTGTGCCATCAGAGGGACTGCAACCACTCGTGCATCCCTCAGGGCTGGGTCCTGACAAGTAGGGGAGGGCTTATCCCCTGGCTTTAGAGAGGGTACCTTCATGTCTGAGGCCACAGCGAAACCATCGAACTCGGTATCAATGACCGGGACATCAGTATCTATGCCCGATACAATAGCACCGTCAGAGTGGCCACCCTGATCAGCATGGGAGGCTTTAGTTGGGGGAACATCTGTCAATGACTCAGTGGACTCACGAATGCGTTTGTTGGAGGACCGTTTAGGGCTATGTACCTCAGCCTGTACAAGTTCGGATGGAATCACAGAGGTATTCTTGGGCATATTCTTGGAGGTACTAACTGAGGTGTCTTCTCCATCAGTAGTTTCCACCAAAGTTGCAAATTTATTGCTGACAGGCACCGAGAGAATCTGCATCCTATCAGACGTGTTGGAGGTTGACCGAGTACCCAGACTCTCACGTCGTTGAGAATTCTGTTCATCACCACCAGAATTGCGGCCTGACTGGACGGACCGTGATAGAACTGAAGCAAAGGAAACTCCAGGTCGTATATACATAGACATAACTCGGTGTTTAGCTTCCTTAAAGGTAATCCTTTCACGAGTCCGAAAAGACAAAACCTCACACTCAAATTTGTATTTGTCACAAGCTTTGGAGGTAGCTGCATGGCCACCTCCACAATTGACACAGGTCTCTGTACCAGAACAATCTATATCTTCATGGGAAATTCCACATGTAGCACATATTGCAGGAAGGCCCTGCAGCAATCGTCGACAGTATATGCTAACGTGGCCAAACTTTTGACAATGAAAACAGCGTCTTGGACTGGGTATATACAGCTTCACCTTTAAGGACAACCAGGCAACCTTAATGGAAGAGGGAAGCTGAGTGACCTCAAACGTTAACAAAATGGAGGGCGTGGGCAGAAGGACACCATCAATTTTCTTATGAAATCTTTCCACTTTGATGACTCCATGTACCTTCATTTCCTCAAGAAGCTTTGCTTCTGAGTACCTAAGCAGCTCTCTAGAGTAGATTACCCCACGAGAATGGTTGAATGTGGGATGCGGCAAGCATGTAACTGGAGCCCCAGATACCTCAGATAGAGAACAGAGTCTGTCTTTCTCCTCTGGGGAGGTAACCTCCACAAGCAGGCTCCCATCGTGCTGTGGCAAAATTTTTGGCTCCCTGCCACATGTCTTAACGATTGTTCTATGGACTTCAAAAATGTCCAGTTCTGCAACTTTGACACCCTCTACTGCCCGGATCACCAAATACCGAGCAAAGTGGGCTTGTTCATAAAAGCCTGGCAAGACCTCACGCGGGGATGTAATTGGGCCAGACTTTAAGTGGCCCAGATGTTCCTCATATTTATTGTTTGTTTTGGTTTCCATTAAAATTTAATAACTTCATTCCCCCACTCCTCCACCCACCACGGAGCCCAACAAGGGGAGGTCTTATGCCAGGGACAATGCCACTGGCGACCCCAGAGGTAGCAGGGAAGTATACGCGGGTAACCACCGGGGAACCCGAACAAGGGTGACTCCAGGACGGTAGGAGCCACCAGGCCCCCCAGTGCCCACTTGACCCTAGCCAACGCATGACCAGCCGATTGACCTGGTCGGGCCCAACCAGGCCACCCGTCTTGCCAGAATAAGGGACCAAAGAGGTGTATTGCTAGCTGCAGGGCGCAGCATACACAGCGTCGCTCAACCTCCAGGACTCCCGTCTCCCAGCATTACGGGACGCCACGCACGGCAAACACGTGGGGAGGCAACTGTCCTGCCCTAGATGGCAAATGGGCAGGGACTAACATCACCAGCAGGCCTCCTCCACCAGTGATGCAGGGGGCGCTTGGTCCACGTAGCTGACAAATACCGAACCCTACAAAGGTAGGCATGCCTCCAAAGTAGGTGGCACCGCCAACCACGCTTCAAGCCCCGCCACCACATCAAGGTGACCCCCTGCAGCGGGGAGGGGAAAAAGAAGTGTGTGGTAACCATAGGGGCATTTGTCTTCTTAGTATAATAGGAAAATTGTATGGTAGGATACTTATTGACAGAGTTTGAGAAAGAACACAGGAATTAGTTGGAGAAGAACAGGGAGGCTTTAGGAAGGGAAGAGGTTGTGTAGATCAGATATTCATTCTTAGATCATTAGTGGAAAAGTTTCTAGAGAAGGGAAAGAAGTTGTATGCTGCTTTCATGGATTTGGGGAAAGCATATGACAGGGTGGATAGACAAGGATTGTGGAAAGTATAAAGAATATATGGAGTAGATGGGAAGCTGTTGAATGCTATGAAGACTATGTATGAAGGTACCAAGGCTGCAGTGCGTGTGAATGGTGAACTGAGTGAGTTTTTCTTTTTGAAAGTTGGGTTGAAACAGGGATGTGTCATGTGTCCATGGTTGTTCAATCTGTACATGGATGGGGTAATAAAAGAGGTACAAGGTAGGGTAGTGGATGTTGGAGTGGCCCTGGTGAGAGAGGGTAGTGTTTGGAAACTCCCTGTACTGTTGTTTGCAGATGATACTGTGTTCTTGAAGGAAGACGAAGGAGAGCTGAAAGGCTTGGTGGATGAGTTTGGGAAAGTGTGTAAGAAACGGAATCCAAAGGTGAATGTAGGGAAGAGTAAAGTGGTGGTCTTTGAGAGAGGTGAAGTCAGTGAATGTACAGCGAGGTTGGATGGTGAGGAATTGGAAAATGTGAGTACGTTTAAGTACTTGGGTAGTGTGATGAGTAAAGATGGAGGTTTGGAGGGTGAAGTGCTTGAAAGGGTACAGTAGGGAAGAAAGGTTGCTGGTTCCTTGAAAGCAGTGATAAGAAGCAGAGAAGTGAGCATGGAAGTGAAAAAGTTACTACATGACAGTATTGTGATACCAACTCTAACGTATGGAAGTGAAGCTTGGACGTTGTTGGAGGGACAAAAGAGTGAGAGCAGTGGAAATGAGTTATTTAAGAGGCGCCTGTGGAGTCACATGGAGAGACAGGCTGACACATGAGAATATAAAGGAGCGTTGTGGTGTGGATGTGGATGTGATAGGAAACGTTAGGAGGAATACACTGAGGTGGTTTGGCCATGTGGAGAGGATGGAGGGTGAAAGACTGACGAAGAGAGTGTATGTGAGTGAGGTGGAAGGGGGAAGAGGGAGGGGGAGGCCGAGGATGAGATGGAGGGATGGAGTGGAGAGGTATATGAGAGAGGGGGGTGTGAGTTGGGAGCAGGGCAGTGAAATGGCGAGGGACACGGCGACGTGGGGGCGATTTGTTTCTGGCCACCCCGAACGGGATCGAGGCGTCTGGCAATAGATAGATAGTTTACTTAACTACTTTGCACATTCATTTAGCACCCAACACGAAATTTCATCAGGACCATTTGCTTTTCCTTTGCCTAATTTATTTAACTCCTGTATTTCTTTTTCTGATATTTATATATCTGGTAGTATGTGTGGGCATGCATGTTCCACATAATCCCTCTCAAAATTATTTTCTTCTGTAAAAACTGATTGGAAATTCTTGTTTAGTGCTTCACAAATATCCTTCTCTTGTGTGTAGGTGATCCCCTCATCTCTAATGGATTGTATTTTGTCTTTTACCTTGGTTATGCTTCGGATGTTGCTGTAAAATAGCTTCGGTTGATCACTACTTTTATTTACGATGTCCTCCTCATACTGTTTTTGGGCTTCCCTCCTGATTTTTGTATAACACTGTTTTACAAAAAATTTGAGGCAAGCATGAAATTAGGTGTTCTAACCTAATTTTGGGATGCTGATTTCAGATTCGAAATCCGTTTTCACTCATCACCTCCTGTTTTTGAGATATACATGTACGTATATGTATACATATAGGCCTAGAACCAAAATATTCGACAAAAATCCATTTACCGTCCTATTTTCTTGGAACCTGGTTTAAAACGTGCCCCACAACAAGGTCAAACACGTGCATTGTGCGGCTAGGAACACCAGTAGATTACTGGCCGTGAGAGGGGGTGGTTAGTGCTGTCAAGTACCAGCAGCATCAGTCGAGCCTCTGTGGGGACCTCAAGGTCATTCGGCTCCTTATGGATATGCAGGCGTACTTCACGAAGTACTGCTGCTTTCTGTCTCTGGGACAGTCGGGCTGTGTCCAAGCACTTCACGCAGAAGGACTGGGGGTCTAGGAGCACTTTTATGGCTGGGAAACACAGTGTCCAAGAAAATCCTTAGGTGGACATGAACAAGGTGCTTCTTCCCCTTCTTCATATCAAGCTTGGCCTTATGATGAATTTCGTGAAGGCCATGGACAAGGATGGCGCTGCCTTCCAACACCTGTGCACTCTGTTCCCAGCTCTCAGTTCTGCTAAGCTCAAGGAGGGCATCTTCGTCGGACCTCAGATCCGGGAAGTGCCGAGGGATGAGGTATTCGAGGAGAAGCTCACCTTGAAGGAACTGAGAGCATGGGAAGCATTTAAGTCAGTCTGCCATGGCTTCCTTGGTAACACACGGGCACTAGATTACCAAGAGCGTGTCGGGTTGTTGCAGACTTATCAGGATATGGGGTGCCGAATGTCTCTCAAGATCCACATTCTCTACTCCCACCTCAACTTCGTTCCCCAGAACCTCGGAGCACTAAGTGACGAACATGGGGAAAGGTTCCAGCAAGATATTACAAAGATGGAGAGCAACTACCAAGACAAGTGGAACAGCAGCATGATGGAGGACTTCTGCTGGATGCTCCTGCACGACATCCAGGAGGCAGTACACCTGATCGTCCAAAAAAACTCACTTCTGACTGTCTGTAGTACTATAATGTGTATATATGTTTATATCCAAGTAAAAGTAATATTTACAGTAGTTCTGTCAGTGTTCTGTGTCTGTTTTGTTTCGTTCTGTAATATGCCATTTTAATATATGAAATAAACTTATATTATAAATATATGCATTATAATAAAAAAAAACGGGATATGTGAAAGCAAAAAAACTTGAGGTGATAGAGCAAAACTGTTTAGAAATCTGAATTAAGCATATCAAAATTAGTCAACAACACATTCAAATGCTTGCCTCAGATTTTTTTTTTTTTTTTGTAAACCAGTGTAATCGTTTCTTGCCTCTTTATAGTTGTTATATGCCCTTTTACTATTGTGTCTTCTGTATCTGTTCTTCAACAAATATCTTTTGATTTTTCACATTCTGTAATAAACAATTTCTTTATTTTATTTTCTGCTTCTTTTGCTGTGGGATGTACTTCTGGTCTCCTATTTCATAATGTTCAAAGAATTTTCTATATATGACATTTAAATCTTGTCTTCCAAGCTCTTTTTCCTAATCCATTTCTTAGAAGTATTTCTTTAGGTCATGATAGGTGCCCTTTTTGTAGTTAAGGCTCTTTTTGTAACTTTCATTACTATTAACTATGTCATATGCAATCCTGAAATTATAATTTAATACTGCGTGGTCAGTTTTGCCGAATGGAGGGTGACACATTATATTGTCAGTATCATTTTCTTGCCTAGTAAATATAAGATATAATACTGATGGTATGTCAAGTCCTCTTTTTCTGGTGCTTTCTTTTACATGTTGCTTTAGGAAAAACTCCTGCACGAGGTCCAGGGGCTTTTGGGCCCAACAGCTTTCCTGGCTTTTTATATCTAGAGTATTCCAAGTTATATTTGTATTGAAATCTCCAGTTAGTCTAATTCTTTCAGATTTCTCCTCCATTCTATGTAGTAATGTTCTTAATCTTTGAATTGTTTTCTATCCCAGGTCTTCATATTCGCCTTTTTCCCAAATGTTTGATCTGGGTGGCATGTATAAATTTGCCACAATTACTTTCCCTTCAGATGTACTAATCTCTACTGCAATCAGTTCTGCCTGTGAGGGTACATCTAGTTCTATTTCCTTGACTTGCAGATTTTTCTCTGATAATATTGTAATTCCTCCTCCTTTTTTACAGTTCCTATCTCTTCTCCATAAATTGTTTTCCTCTAGGTCTAGTGTATCGTTTGATATCCTTGGTGTTAATTTTGTTTCAGTAGGCAAACAATATGTGGTTCCTATTCTTTGATATAATCATTCATCTCTAATAATTTAGAGACCATGCCATCTACATTAGAGTACATCAACTTAATCACTTTGTTTACATACTTGTCATGACTTGGGTCTACTACCTTCCTCCTTTTTATTCCCTCCTGTTTATACACCACTTCCGACCCTGCAATCCAATTACTTTGTAAAAAAAAAACGTGTTCTTCTCTTCCTCTGATCATCTCTCATTCTTTGTTCTTGCCTCCTCCCCCTTCTCTTTTCGTAATCCAAGTTCCTCTTGAGTTAGGCATCTTTTTATCCATACATTTTTGAAATCATCTTTTTCCATAAGTTTGTTTGCATTCTTCAGTATTTCCTCCACAGTGTTTACACTCTGGAAGGTTAATTTCAGTGGGCCTTGATTTATTTCTCTCATATTTCCCTAGCCTTCTGTGTTCCTCTATGTCTTTACTACAGATTTCCCATGACACTTCCTTCAATATGTTCATTACATTTTCCATCTCCTTTTTGTCTCTTGAAATCTTGTTTTTTATTTCTTCCTCCCCTATACCAGTGAATACTATAGAATTGTTGATGTCTGCTGAATCTTTGACCAATTTTGGATTGTTTTGGATAATTTTCTTCACTTACTTTTCAATGCTCTTTTCTTCAACTCTTGTTTCTAAGTCTTTCTTTACTTCACCATTTCAGCGTGTGACTTCCACATCATTTTTGTAGCTTTGCATCGCTTCATTTGCCTGGCTTATCTTCTCAATATCAGTGCTATGATCTATCAGAGTGCTTGCCTGCCTTACTGTCTCTGTATCATTTCTGAGCTCTTCCATAATACTCTTATGGTTGACATCTGTGCTTGCCATTTCATTAATCTTTCTTCTAAGTGTATCCACCTCAACAGATAATTCATCTATTATTGTGTCTTTCTTATTAATAACCTTTACTAATTTTTCATTTTCTTCCTTCTGCATGTGCAACTGCTTTTTCATTTAATATATTTCACTCTGAAATTCCTTCTCTAATCTGTACACTCGTTCTACCAGCTTATTAGGCACCTCCATTTCCATCAGTTCCTGGTAGAAATCATCATCCTGCTTTTTACCTTTGTCCCTTTTCTTAACTCCTTCCAAAGTTGATTTGCTGAAGATGGTGGTCATTTTCTGGTACTAACAGAAAGTCTCTACTTCAGTTTCGCATTCCTCTATGTCGCAGACTAAACAGTCAACACTGAAACAGGTGATTTGCATATTTCGGCACTGCTGCCTACTTCGTTGTATTGTGTTTTTTTGAACAACAATTTTACTAAACTTCCTCTTTTATATTAGAACACTATTTAGTTGGACCTAGTACTGAGCTTGACTCATATAAAGATACTTTTTAGGTATAGCCATTTCAGGTCCGAGATTGACCTGGTGCGGAGCAATGCCGGGCCCGTCCTTTCACTGGCGCGTCTAGTGTGTGTGTGTGTGTGTGTGTGTTTTCATAGGTTTTTAAAAATTATCTGAAACTTCTTTAAGTTACTTATTCTTCGGTAACTTTTCATGCATTTTTTTATTTTTCATTCTCCGAATACTTGTAATATAGTTAACAATTGAGCCAGAAAAGGAAGGAGTGCATACCGTCAATCTTCAAGTACAGTCGCCAAACTTTCCACCTGGGCCACCTAGCTGCGAGAGGTGGGTAACGGGTGCTGGCAACATTGTATCTGTTTGTTCGTGTGTACATGCTCGACGAAAGTTCGGATCATCAACTCTCTTCGTCCGTAGTGAACCTCCGTCAGAGTCAGAGTTCATCCCATAGATGGCTGAGTACGGAGTTGGGTGGGGAGAAAAATGTCTCAGGATTTGGGTGGGGAGAAAACTGTCTCAGGATTTGGGTGGGGAGAAAACTGTCTCAGGATTTGGGTGGGGAGAAAACTGTCTCAGGATTTGGGTGGGGAGAAAAATGTCTCAGGAGTAAGGCGGCTTTCCCATCGGCTCAGCCAGTTGCATGAAGGCGTTTGCACGGAAAATTGTAGTGTGCCACAGGTCGCACTGACCAAGGCCAAATAAATTTTATTATATTAATTTTATAGTAAGGTAATTTATATAATATTATGATATACACAATATATACAAGAGTATATATAATACTAAACTTATTTGGCCTTGGTCCGTGCAACCTGTGGCACGCAACAATTCCATGCGACAGGTTTCCTGCAACTGGTCGAGCCGGTGGGAGAGCTGCCTAAGGGGGGAGCTTTGCATAGTGAAGGCCAGGGGAGGCGCCGGACGGGGGTGGGGGGCGGAGGTTACGTTATCCATACCGCCTGTGATAATAATTGCCGAACTAGTTTTTGAGATCCATTACCACTCTACTAAATATCTGCATTCTTAACAATACTAAACATTTTATTTTCTATGTTGTTTTTACATAATTCCAATAACATGTTAATGCACTATATACTGAAATCGCTCCAAGCCTTTCTCTCTCGCACTCTCTCCTTATATCAGTCATTCCATTTCATAGTGTTATCACTGGATACCATTATCAGTATAGGTTGAAGAGGAATGTATTTACCTAACATCTAAGTCCAGTTACAAGTAAGATTACCTGCCATATTCACATCATGAATGACACTGACCAATAAACATTAGGATGAAGTTCAGACACTGTTAACGGTTGCCTTTTTCCAAGTTGGTAGTACTTTAGGTAGATGTTTTTATGTGTTCTCCGGTGCACCACAAGGTTAAAATACTGTCACTTCAACAGGCAAAGAGTTTGTGCATATTGTTGTCGAATGTGGCTATTATATCAGCTCTGATAATTACTTACTGTATCATATTTCACATGACTATGGTCATTACAGCACACCTTTAAAGTATAGTTCATTCATCTAACGAATGACTGAAATACACATTACAAGGAAAACTGATTGTGAGCAGTGCCGCTTATGTATGAGGTCACACATTTACACGCTCATCGATTATTCACCGAACATTATCTCTACATTATAGCAAGATGATGACACCACCTCTCCATCACAGTATACAAAAGCTTCCAGTCATTTTAAGCACAATTGCTATTGAATCATGAATTGTTGGGATATTTATATCACCACTGCCTGTGATATTACTTATGTGGCTGGTAAATGCAACATAACGAACATGAAATTATCATTACAGGCTGGAACACTCAGGGGTGGACACATCACGTCAGTCGACTCATGACTAGCTGACTCGAGGCAGTATTCAGCCTCAACGAACATGTTTCAATCTCCGACATCTACAGTTCCTATCTCTTCTACTTAGTTTAAATTAATACCCACCCAATGAGTAATCCTGTAACGACTAATGACCTAACTTATCTAATCATGTCTTGGATCAAGAATGGTATTTCAATAGGTTTAATCGAGACCGGCCCAAGACTAGCGAAATGCAAAACGAACAGACACCGGCATCTATTTTTCTACCGTGAGGGCCGGTCACACGACGGTTCTTCTTCCCAATATTCAGTAGACAATTTTTAGCCATGGGTTTAACATGTAATAATGAAAAAGAATACGTTTATAAATATGCAGTATATATAGACATGCGGTCTTTCAGATTTTTTTACTTACTGTTTTCAATACTCGCATTATCCAATACTTTCAAGAAGTTCCTTTGAAATTCTGTCGGCTAAAAATTGTCGACTGAATATTGGGATGAACTCTGACTTAGGTTCACTATGGAAGACGACAGTCGATGATCCGACCTTTCGTCGTGCATGTACACACGAACAAACAGATACACTGTTGCCAGCACCCGTTACCCACCCCTCGCGGCTAGGTGGCCCAGGTGGAAAGTTTGGCGACTGTACATGTGGCAGACTGAAGTGGCAGACTAGGGCTTGGAAACTTCAAAGGAGAAAGAGAGACTCTACTGTTCATGACAAAACAAGACTAGATTTCAAATAGAGATGTAAATATCCTGAACGTTCATATACACCTTCCTGCGTGCAGCCTATTCCTGGTCATGTCATATGTACTATATACATCTTGTGCCGAGGGGTTAAGAGAGTCATGAAGGACATATAGAATGGCTTGAGTTTGATAGCTTTCTATTTTAACTAAAGTTAAAATAGAAAGCTCACACGAATGTGAGTGAATTTGAAGAAGGGAGGAAGCGAGGTAGGCCAAGGAGAAGGTGAAGGGATAATGGTGGATGAATGTGTGAGGAAGAGAGGTTTGGAAGTCGGTGAGGCTAGGGAACTGACAAGAGATCGAGCTGGCTGGATGAATGTTGTGAGGAGAAGTGCATGATCAGGGATTTTGGCACCCCATTTTAACGTTGCAGGATCTGGACTGACTCAACTGGATACGTTTATGTGAAGTTACAGAACGTGGTGAATGTTTTTGGTGTACACGATAGAGTCAGGATTCCGGGGGCTTGAATATGAGTGAATGGAGGTATGGCCCATTGGACTGGGCAAATTTGGGCTGTCTGGACATTGCTACTCCTCACCCTACCCTAGGGTGGGAAAGGTCCGGATGACGATGTTGATTGTTACCACACACACACACACACACACACACACACACACACACACACACACACACACACATATTGAATGCAGAAATGACCAACTGTGTCGAGAAAGCACCTTCAGTTGCATGGCGTTGTAATCTACCCCCCCACTTCAGGCAGCGAAGTGGGTTCGAGCCCAATGCAAGTGAGGATGCTTTCACAGCACGATGGGGTGAATGGATGGATTCAGAACGAATGAGTAGGTCAGTCAGAGCAACCAATGCACGATATTATTAAATGCTAGTTGCGCAGCGATTACTGCGAGAACAATGACGTAATATATAGTGCCAATTCATAGAGGAGAAACCTGAGAAGATCTGTTAAATTATAGAAAGGTATCCTTCATCGCATCGTTTCCAAAATTTATGACAAAAATTATTATTTAAATTTAAGAATGGATGGTCTTGCGTCACTAAACTACCTGCATTGAGTTTCTACAGAAGAATGGTGGATATCATACAAGAAAGGCAGAGTCGGGTAGCCTGTATCTACCTGGATCGAAGGAAGACATTCAGTAGGGTGACATACAGACGACTGCCGTGGATGTTGAAAAGTACTGGAGGTGTTAAACTGTTGAAATGGATGGAGAGGTATTTGGTGGGAAAAGGAATGGGAAGATTTATATTATGCAAGCATTCTTAGGGGAAGAATGTGGTTAATGGATTGTCTAGGGCAGGGGTTCTTAACCTGGGGTCCATGGATGGGATACAGGGGGTGAAGCTCAGAATAATTGAGAACAATTTTGCGAGATTGCGTGATGACGTTTGGCATCATTAACTTAAAAAACAAAACAAAAGAACAAAACTCGAAGTCTTGAAGAATTCTGGTGTTCGTTGACACAAGCCTACCCTCGTCTGGCAAAGCGAGCTATCGATGTTCTGATTCCGTTTGCAACTACATACCTTTGTGAGTCAGGGATTTCAGCGTTTGTTTCTATCAAAATGAAAAGTGGAAATCAACTGGATGTCAAAGATGACATGCGTGTTGCCTTGTCAAAGACCACTCCACAATTTCATCTTACTCAAGCCAAACATCAACAACAACCTTCTCACTGAAATGAACTTTTGAGCAGACTTAAAATTTAATTTTTCTTTTAATTTGCACAAGTTTGATGTATTTCATTTTTTCGAGTGGCCATTAGTTTCTGCATGAAAAAGAGTGAGAAACATAATTCTTTGTAAAGACTGTTTTATACTTTGTGATACACTGCGTGAGGTAGTTTTCAATAAAATAATATATATTAATTGCATGCAAAATGCTGCGTTTGTGCTTATGTGCATTTTTGTAGGGAAGGGGTTCATAGCGTTCACCAGATTCTCGAAGGGGTCCGTGACTCAAAAAAGGTTAAGAACCACTGGTGTAGGGGTTCAGTTTTGGCCCTTATTCCGTTTTTGGTATTTGTAAATCACGTGTCACAGGGTTTATATAGATAAATGAATATACAGCAGGTGATGCAAAAACTGTGAAATATATCCAATATAACGAAAGTTGTAGAGAGTTGTAAGATGATATAGACAGACTGTATAACTGGAATCAAACGTGAAAAACGTATCTAAATGTAAAAGAGATGCCTTGTACATAGAATGGGACTATGAGGCAAAGATCAAACTAAGAATGTGAAACAGGATAAAAAGAAAAATTAGTTAAATAAGAGAAAAGAACCACCAAGGAATGACGATACAGGAGTACCTATCACCAGTAAAGCATATAAACAGGATCATTTGAAGCACAGACACACTGAAAACCAATATAAGAGTTTGTGTTAATTATAGGAATGAAAAATTGAGGAAGGAGTGCTATGACCATCACATCCTTAAACTATGACTGAATTACTGGTACTCGGCAGCTATGGGTGGCGATCATGTACTAAACCTAACTGAAACCGAAACATCCCAATACTAGACGTTCAGGTCCATTGCAGATCCCCGTAGTCATGGCGTTTAGGAAACAAGTAAATTAAGTGGGAAAGATACAGAATATGGCCACAAAGATAATGTCAAGCTTGAGGGACCTGCCTTTATGTGTTCATAGACGCAGCCGAGGTGTTAATTAGATAGAGAGATTGTAAGTGTATCATAGATGTATCGCAGATCGCAGCAGCCACCAGTGTTGATAGTGCTGCCTTTGTAGATAATCGTAGCTCAGGAAGTGGAGATTAACGCTGGCAACTACTGATAAAATCGTGAGGAGTTAGAAAGCTTGTTGCAGAATAGGTGCCAGTCTCACTGGCCTCTTTGTCTATCTTGTAACGCTGGTGAGGTGAATTATAGTCACAATTGGGTTACGGAGTTTATCGTACAGTTATGTGTGCAGCGTGACGTAATGTGACGGCAAACCTCCTAGCTACCCTAGGCTACGTCCTAGCTTCTGCCCTCGATCGTACTCTCGGGCTCTCTGACTATGCTCTCCGAAATCTTAGAATATATACGGTTCGGTGGGGATGTAGTGTCGGGTAAATTTCAATGGGTAGTTTCAATGATGTCAGATAACTGGCTCAAGTTGGTAAAACTGCTGGTGCCATGAAATCCTTGTGTCGCCTTAACTAAAAAGAGATTGCTTGAGATCCATTATGTGTCCTGACATTCGTGATGGTTAGGGGCAACAGGATTGTTGATATACATCATGTGAATTGGCATTCCTAGTGAGAAAATGTGTATGTCTCCAAAAGACATTACATACTGCACATTGTGATGAGATATATACTAGTGCCTAAAATCGTTATATATCTACAACTATTACATATAACATGTTAATGCTTGTATAACGCTCAGTAATGCTAAACTGTTGTGCCTATGACCTATTTGCTATTACATTTTATACAGTATATATAAATATGCTATTTCTCTACTCCTCAAACCATTCATGTTAAATCAATCAAACAGTATTTGTTATAATAATGTAATATTAATAATAGTAACATTATTGTGGGAACAGAGTAACATAATTGTAACATATAAGTGTAACATAATTGAAACATGTAAGTGTAATATGCAACATTTGTACATGCATAATGAATTTATACATGTAGAACAATATAACAGTACTACAAAGGCAAGTCTAAATTAGACAGTTATCTATATATCTATCTATTACCAGACGCCTCAATCCCGTTTGGGGTGGCCACAAACAAATCGCCTCCAAGTCGCCCTGTCCCCCGCTATTTCACTGCCCTGCTCCCAACTCACGCCCCCCTCTCTCATATACCTCTCCACCCCATCCCTCCATCTCATCCTCGGCCTCCCCCTCCCTCTTCCCCCCCTCCACGTCACTCACATACACTTTCCTCGTCAGTCTTTCACCCTCCATCCTCTCCACATGGCCAAACCACCTCAGTGTGTTCCTCACAACGCTTCCTATCACATCCACATCCACACCACAACGCTCCTTTATATCCTCATTCGTCAGCCTATCTTTCCAAGTGACTCCACAGGCTCCTCTTAAATAACTCATTTCCACTGCTCTCACTCTTGACTTGTGTCCTTCCAACAACGTCCAAGCTTCACTTCCGTACGTTAGAGTTGGTATCACAATACTGTCACGTAGTAACTTTTTCACTTCCATGCTCACTTCCCTGTTTCTTATCACTGCTTTCAAAGAACAAGCAACCTTTCTTCCCTACTGTACCCTTTCAAGCTCTTCACCCTCCAAACCTCCATCCTTACTCATCACACTGCCCAAGTACTTAAACGCACTCACATTTTCCAATTCCTCACCATCCAACCTCGCTGTACATTCACTGACTTCACCTCTCTCATAGACCATCACTTTACTCTTCCTTACATTCACCTTTAGATTCCGTTTCTTAAACACTCTCCCAAACTCATCCACCAAGCCTTGCAGCTCTCCTTCGTCTTCACCCAACAACACAGTATCATCTGCAAACAACAGTACAGGGAGTTTCCAAACACTATCCTCTCTCACCAGGGCCACTCCAACATCCATTACCCTACCTTGTACCTTTTTTATTACCCCATCCATGTACAGATTGAACAACCATGGACACATGACACATCCCTGTTTCAACACAACTTTCAAAGAGAAAAACTCACTTAGCTCACCATCCACACGCATTGCAGCCTTTGCACCATCGTACATACTCTTCACAGCATTCAACAACTTCCCATCTACTCCATATATTCTTAACACTTTCCACAATCCTTGTCTATCCACCCTGTCATATGCTTTCTCCAAATCCATGAAAGCAGCATACAACTTCTTTCCCTTCTCTAGAAACTTTTCCACTAAAGATCTAAGAATGAGTATCTGATCTACACAACCTCTTCCCTTCCTAAAGCCTCCCTGTTCTTCTCCCACTAATTTCTCTGTTCTTTCTCTAACTCTGTCAATAAGTATCCTACCTTACACTTTTCCTATTATACTAAGAAGACAAATGCCCCTATGATTACCACACACTTTTTTTCCCCTTTTCCTTTGTACAAGGGAATAATTATACCTGACTTCCAATCCTCTGGGACTCTACCTTCCTCCCAGGCCAATCTGCACATCTTCCACATCCATTCTACTACTATCTCTCCCCCATGCTTCAGCATTTCACCACACACTCCATCAATTCCTGGGGCCTTCCCCGATTTAAGTTTCTTCATTCGTTCCACAACTTCTATCCTACTGATTTCTTTCTGTCTTCTCACCTCCCTCCTTCTCCCAGCCATTCCCCAGACACTTATACTCGCATTACTTCCATCCTCTATGTTCAACAATTCCTTCAAGTGTTCTCTCTATCTGCTCACTTTTTCTCCCTTCTCCACTAGTAATCTACCATTTTTATCTTTCACTCCCCTGCTAACTTCACTTGCACCCTGTCTTACTCTTTTCACCTCTTTCCAGAACATTTTCTTACAGTCCCTCCACTTTACACTCAAATTCCTTCCAAATTCCTCATTCACTCTCTTCTTTCTCTCTCTTACTAATCTTTTCACCTCTCTCTTTCTTTCTACATATAACTCTCTCTTCCGCCTCTCAACTACTTCCACGCCCCTATTTCTCATCCATTCATTGTATGCTTTCTTCTTTTGTGCCACAGCCTGTTTCAACTCTTCATTCCACCACGCTGTTCCTTGCACCCCCCTCCGTCTTCTCTTCCTTCCGCACACCACATAACATGCTGCACATATTTCTTCTGTAAATATCTTACACACACCTTCCACGTCTCCCATCTGCTCCAATTCATATTTGCCCAATCGTTCCTCCACTTCTCTCTTATACTCTGCTTTTTTCTCATCCTCTTGTAACCTTTCCACTCTCCTTGCAACTACTCCATCCTCTCATCTTTCACTTCTTCTATTCCTCCATCTTACTTGAATTCTAATTCTGGCCACCACCAAGTAGTGGTCAGCAAGTCCACTCCCCCAACCTCTATAAAGTCTTGCATCCATTACACATCTTCGCATCCTTTCATCCACACACACATAATCAATCATTTCCTTCCTTTCATTCATTTCACCACCCACCCTTCTCATCACTCGTCATGTATACCTGTGGATCATTTTATGCCTGAAGAGGGTATTGTCTATCACCAACCCCCTCCCAGCACAAATGTCCACTAACGCACTCCCATTCTCATCTATCTCAGCAGACACACCCCACTCACCAACTATTCCATCCACCTTCACATTCCCATCTTTACCATTCATATCACCAATCACAAACACTCTCTCATTCCTTCCAAACTTTTCCATGCACACTTCTACATTTGTCCAGAACTCTTCTCTCACTCTTCTAGCGCAATCTTGCGTTGGTGCATACACACACACAATCACCGACATTTGTATTCCAACTTTCAACTTTACCCACACAATCCTTGACCCAACTGATCCATACTGTCTTATGCTCCTCTTCCATCTTTTATTCACAACTATACATACTCCTTCCTTTGCCCTCTCATTCTCACGTACTCCTGCACATATACCCCATCCATACTCCCATTCTCTCACACTTTCTCCTCTTCATTTTGTTTCAGTTATTCCACATTCATCCACTTTCGCACCCTCAAGCACATGGACAATCTCTCTCTCTTTCACCTCAACATTCGCTCCCCTTACATTCCACGTTCCGATAACCATGTCCTTTGTCCGGTCCTTGGTAGTCATCGTTTGGTCAGTCCTTGTCCGAGGCTTATTGTTTGTTTTTTTAGTTAGTTGTTTTCCGGGGAGGGGCACTAACCCTCCGCCAACCCTTTTAGTCGCCTTTTACGACAAGCAGGGATATTGGGGGTGTATTCTTGAAAACCCCCCCTACCCCCAGGGGGTAGTCAGTTTTACTGTATATATATATATATATATATATATATATATATGTATAATACAGTATATATATATATATATATATATATATATATATATATGAGGGACTTGCTATCTATCCATCCATCTATCAATCAGTCTGTATCCATATCTATATCTATCTATATATCTCTATCTGTCTATCTATCTCTCCATCTATCTATATTTATCTACCTGTCCATATATACCTATCTCTTTCCATCTGAATATCTATCTATCTTTCTCGCTATATCTATCCATCTGTCTATCCATATCTATATCTATCTGTCTATCTCTGTATCTATCTGTGTATCTCTCTCTCTCTCTCTACATATACATATAGATAGATAGATAGATAGATATATTATACATCCAAATCTATATCTATCTATCGATAGATAGACAGATAGATTAATATATTAAAAATATATATAAATATATATAAATATATATATATATATATATATATATATATATATATATATATATATACTGTATATATATATATATTAAATAATAGAACAGAGGAGGGAAAAAAAATGAGTGAAAAAAAAAATCCATACACCATATTACTGGTGTCCTCTATTCATAAAATATCTACAACATTTGGACTTGAACTGCTGTAGGTTGAAGTTTGGAGGGAAACAACTCTGGGGAAGCGAGTTCCACAGAGATGCAGTGTGGGGAATAAAAGAATTCTGATCGGTAGAATTAGTAGTAGCAGAGATTCGTCCCCCCCCAATATGGGGTGGACACAGGCAGAAAGAAGCCCATCACGGTAGATGTTCTTACTTATAGTGGGCTACAAACTAGCGAGGAGGTGGGTAGGCAGAGACCACCCCCAAAAGCACGGCTGCAGGAGTGTGTCCAATGACACTTGCTGCAGTCTGAAATCTGTCTACCTTACCAGCAAGTCGGTTGTTCAGAATGGTACGGAAGTGGGCTGTTGCAGGACAGTCCAGAACATGATGAAGCAACGGTTGATCACTGCTCAAGGCAGTGAGGGCATGGGTCAGGGTTCCTACCAGCCATCTGGCTGTAGCAGAGAAATCCTAATCGCAAGCAGTGAAGACGCACTATAATATGATTGGGTGTGCTTGGGGTAACTGAGAGGGGTGAATAGGACATCGCCGTCGCATACCATTGCACTGAGCATGAGCCCTCCCAAACTTGTGACTCATGTTCTTCCTGTGACAGGTTTCTGATGGTGGTGATCACCTTGCGCATGACGAGAGAGAGGCTGGGCCGCAAGGGAAATGTGACCTCAGGAAGAGAGTAGGCAAGACGAGCAGCAACATCAGCACTTTCGTTCCCCATAATGCCAACATGTCCAGGTAGCCAGTGAAGAAAGATTTCACCACCTCTCCTAGTAATGGAATCAGCCACAGCCATGATGCTCGTCAACAGATGCACATTGTCATGGAAGCGGTGCACCATGAGGCCATGGAGGGAGGAGAGAGAGTCTGTGTGGATCACGAAATGCTGAGAGAGGTGTCGATCAGCATGTCTAAGTGCACCAAGTATGGCTACCAACTCAGTCTGGTATGCTGGAACTCCAGTGGATACACACCAAGCCTCGACATGGGTGCCACAGATCATCGCAGCACCTGCATTTCCATCAGCATCAACTGACCTATCAGTATAATAAATGGCAGAGTCTAGTGTGTGTAGAGCTGCCAAACGACGGAGACCATCCTGGCATAGTACAGCGGGAAAAGAGGACCTGGGAATCCCCGACAAAGGCAAAACGTATGTGAAAGCTGAAGGCAGCCACGGAGGTGCAGGGGAATAACCAGGACAGGGCAAAGCGGGGTCTCCTATAATGGCATCAGTTGCAACCAGGCGTCGAATGATGCCAGCAGCTGTAAGAATCCAATCCCCTTCAGCGTGTGGATTTGGTGGTTGACTTAGAGTATGCTGAAGTAATGCAGACACAGGAAGGTGGGGTCAGTACTGCCAGAGTTGGACAATAACAGCCATTGTACGTGCCCATATCCAGTACTTAAGGAACGGGAAGCCACTCTCAGCCCTGAAGTTGACAAGACAAGTCCATGGGGGTGCACTGAGCATGACACGCAGAGCGGTGTTCTGGATGACCTCAAGAGAACTGCTAAGCTTTCAGAGATATCAATTAAGCAAAGCGTACTATAGTCCACTATCGAGCAGATAGCATGCATGCAAAATGTTCTGAGGACCCGGAATGAGGCCCCGAGACAGCGACGACAGAGGGCTCTGAGGGCAGAGGTGCGGGTAGCGGCACAGTCTCTTAAGTAGCAGGCATGGCGACCAAACGTCAAATGGCTGTCAAACAAAACACCCACGTATTGGTGATGGTAAACCAGACCTAGGTGATGACTCCCCAAAAGGAGAGGACGGTCAGGTGGACGTAAACCAAATGGCAGGAATTTGGATTTATCAAGATTGACCTTGAGCCCAAGGTCACAGCACTGGTCATATAAGCTGGAGAGGCATAATTATGCAGTATGGTCGAGTGACGTTCCAGCCATGTGCGCTTCCAGATGCCCGTGTAGCATGGAAAAGTGGCACAATGGACGCAACTTCGTCTGACCATTTGCCATAAAAATATCTGTAAATAATGCAAGGGAGGCAACATTCCTTCTTACTTGTAGGGGAGGTAATTTGTTTATAACAGCAGGGTTATTAATAATTCCAAAAGCTTTGTTCTGAATTTTATCTAGTTGTTTTAATGTATCATCTCCACATCCACTCCACAAGGGTGAGCAATATTCAAGATGAGAACACACATGATTCATATAAATTATGGTTAACACTCCACAAGGGTGAGCAATATTCAAGATGAGAACACACATGATTCATATAAATTATGGTTAACTACTCGTCAGTGAAGAAGTTACGGACTCTGTACAACAATCTAATTTTCTTTGAGGCGGTTTTAGCAAGCTATCTTACATGAGAGGTCCAGCTGAGGGCATTGTTAAGTGAGACACTGAGAATTTCAATACTTTTGGAGACAGGAATATCAGCAGCATTGAAGGTAATATACGAATCTGGCAACATCTGTCTATTAGTGAATTGTATGTATTTCGTTTCACTAGCATTAAATGAGACAAGGTTGTTTTGTCCTCATTCATTGATCACAGATATGTCTTAATTTATGGAGACGGCTATACTGAGTTGAGAGTTAGAAATATTAAACTTTGTAAATGAGTGTCTGAGTATGAATGAGCTATAAAGTGTTGAGTCATCTGCATATGAATGGATGGGATTGTGGGTAACAGATAAGAGATCATTAATATGAAACAGGAACACGGTTTGTGCCAGAACTGATCCCTGTGGCACGCCGGCGTTAACCCTTTCACTGCGTGGGTCTAATAATTAGGCCTACTCTCCTGTGTGGCAGGCTTAAATTTTTTTTTATTATATATCGCATATAAACTGCCCGAATGAGTGGGATGCTCATTCAGTGACATTAACCCCTCGTCTCTACTTCGTGGAGGCACCCAGCCAAGTGAGAGGGTTATGTCAGATCGTGGCAACACGGCCGTGACCGCGCTACCAGACGGACAATGAAACCACGTGCTTCTCTACATAACACTATTTATTATGGTACATAAATACCTCCTTCACACTGCTTTGTTTGTTATTTGTTTGTGAATAAGTAAAGTTTACAAATAAACCAAGAATTAAAATGCACTAATACTTGTGGCCACGCATAGGAACAAGTTAGGAGTGGTAGATAACGGTACTGTCCTGTGAAGGTCGCTGGTAAAATGACAGTACTCACTCTCTCTCTCTCTCTCTCTCACACACACACACACACACACACACACACACACACACACACACACCATTCTTTACTGCCTCTCCACACTTGCACTGTTACTTCATGCTTAGTTTTACGTCAGTTATTATCAGTGACATGTGATTTACATATTACTGTACTGTGATATTAGGGGAGAGAGAGAGAGAGGTGGGGAAGGACAGGGTGTGGGAGAGGAAGTTTTGGTAGGGAAGCTGAGGTAGTTTGAGGTTTCTTTGCTGTCCTTGTCTTATTATTCTGTTAGATTTCACAGCCTCTTCAAATTCTATGCTCTTCATTACATTTCCACTACATATAATTCAGAAGTTTTTCTGTGTAGGGAATGCCTCAAAGCATGGGTACACACAGAGAGGAACATCGCACTCTCTGCACTTGTACGTTGTTCACTGATGTTTTCTTGGTCCCCTGACTGTGTGCGAACATACATGGCACCTCCTGCGTCCTTGCAGAGGCTCAACAAAGTGCCTTTCCACTAGACATAGGACATGTACACCAATTTGGCCATTGGTGTTCAGTCGCCCATGATAGTACTTTTCGATCATCTGGTGGACAATATTTTTGCTGAAATCAAGCAGTGGCTGTGTACCACCAGTCTTTACCTGATGCAAGTAGTAACTGTTTAGCAGTGACATATCCAGCATGTGAAAAAAGAACTTTATGTACCACTTGACACTTTTTCGTAGACATTCCACACTGCTGAGTAACATGTCACTTTTATCCACCAACCTCATTTTCTTGTTGTATTCTATCACAGCTATGGGCTTTTTCACAACCTGTCCTTCTCTGTCTCTATTATTAGTGTCACGCATACCTTGTTCGTGAACAGTGGACAGCGTGTGCACCACTCTCTTATCACACCACTTCAGGCATATTATGTTGTTGCTGTGCTGTACCACATGTTCACCACGCCTTACCACAGGGAGCTTAGGCATGTTTTTTCTGGTTGCTTTCACAGTTCCACATGCACCAGTATTTTCATCAAGCAAGTACTGAAATAGGTTAGGGCTAGTGTACCAGTTGTCAACGTACAGTATATGTGCTTTTTGTAAATATGGGGTCAGTAATGTTTTGACAACGGAGCCACTGATGCCTAGATGCAAATCTTGCACTATCTCAGTTTCTTTTCCAGTGTACACAATGAAATCTAATAGGTATCCACTATCACAATCACACAACACAAACAGTTTTACTCCAAATCGATTCCGTTTCTGTGGAATAAACTGTCTGAAGTAGAGGCGACCTCTCCACTTCATCAAGCTTTCATCCAAACACAGTTCTTGGAAGGGCCTGAACTTGGTCTTGAAAGTAGTCCGTATTTTCTCCAAAACTGGCCGTATTTTCTGAAGTTTGTCACCTTCAACATGTGTATTGTTGTCTTTGAAATGGAGCACCCGTAATATTTGCAGAAATCTGTCACGAGGCATCAATTTTCCAAAAATTTTCTGTTCATAAACTTCATCTTTCGACCAATAGTCATTGATTCTGTTCTTGTTGTGGGACATGATTATCATTATGCACAAGAACAGATACATTTCATCTCTCGTTGTATTAGTCCAGTTTGCCAGTCTACTACGACGAGTGTTAGCAGGCAATGCTCCACGGACATACTCAGCATAACGATTAGTTTCCAACACAATCATGTCCACTAAATCATCATGAAAGAATTCACGGAAGAAATCAAGTTCATTAGAATTCACTGTGACTGAACATGCATCAGTCAGGCCAGATGATGTTCTATCAAAATCAAACTGCTTTGGAGTGAAGGGAGTTGAAGACCATTCCCACCTCACAGCTGACTGCCTCCCCCCCGCATCGCCCCTTCCTCTGCCACATCCCTAAAGGAAATAAAGTTCATTAGACTTCTCTGTGACAGAGCATGCATCATTTAGGCCAGATAATGTTCTATCAAAATCAAACTGCTTTGGAGTGAACGGAGTTGAAGACTAGACCCACCTCACAGCTGATTGAGCCCCTGCATCCTCGCCCCTCGCCTCTGCCACACCCCTCCCTGCTGCCGCAACCGCCTGGCCACCGCGCGTCCGTTTCCTTTGTCTGCCTCCACGTGGGTCATCTGCTAGGTCAGGACTATCACTGGAGTTGCTGTCTTCACTGCTTTCTTCCTCTTCATCAAAGCTAGGCCAGTCTCCATCACTATCGAGATCACTCAACTCATCTGATTGATATTCATCAAGGAGATGGAGAAAATTGTGACTGTTTTGTCTCGCCATTGAGGCAGAGGGTACGGGAGCGTCAACACGTCGTACTTTACTCCTTGACAAAATCAGCCGCACTAACTAACTCAAGCAGAAAAAGAGGTACTATTGTATGGCAGCACTTGAGAGTGTTGCCATACAAGCCTCTCATAGCTATTATTTACCCACTATACCATCGAGTGCGGAATTTGAATACAGAAACCGTATACGTTCCAGCCGCAGTGAACCCTCACAGAGCTGAGAGACCATATATGTACCAGCCGCAGTGAAAGGGTTAATTGAGTGGAATTTGGAATATACATCATCTACTTTTACTCTTATTTTCCTGTCGCTCAGATATAAGGAAAGCAGAGGAACAAAAGACATTAGTCCATAGCAAGGGAGTTCGGGCAGCTGGGAACGGTGCCACACTCTGTCGAAAGCTTTAGAAATATCAAGGGCTACTGCATGAGTTTCTCCATGTAGGTCGACTGATTGATGAATGGTATGAGTCGGGAGATTGAGTATGTCAATGGTGGATCTTTCGTGGTGAAAACCATATTGTCTATCTGTTATTAAGTTGTTGGATTCAAGATGTTTAACTATGTGCTTAATAATTAAAATTACAAATACCGTACTTTACCAAGAGAAGATTTACTCTGATTGTCTCACTTGTAAAGAACAGCCCTTGAGCTCGGACTCCAAATTAGCAATCCTGGCTTGTAGTCAGTGCATAGTCAAAAGTAATATAGCAAATACGATAGTTACAAAGATGACTGATGCTGGGCTTAGAGGAGTAGACTGTAGCACCAGTCGAGCAGGGCAGTACTCCCGAGGTGGATGGAAAGCTGATGACAGGGAGTGCTGGAGCTCCCGTTTCATCAGCCCTCAGGACTAGTTCCTGACCATCCCCCTTTGCTGAACTTTTTCAGTGTCTCAGTTACAAAGAGAGTAGGCCAGCATGCTCTCCAGTACAAATTTCTCTAACTATCTTCACCAAACTACATGCACAGTACACACTACACTTCCTTTTCAGAAATCAACAAAAATGGCGTCTATTAATCAAGCCTCGGAGTCCCCAGGGGGGGGGGACCATAAATGCCCCCGCCATCTGCCCCTCCCCCGGTGACGACTCGAGGTGCCTGGAACCACTGTCTGACTCTCTTCTTCTTCATTTCTGCAACATTCGCGGCCTTTCATCTAACTTTCGCTCTGTTGAGCACCACCTCTCCTCCTCTAAATCTCACCTTCTTTTTCTGACGGAGACTCAGCTGTCTGAGGCAACCGACAGCAAACCCTTTTCTGTATCCTCCTACTTTCTCTATACTCATTTCAAAGCCAAAGGTGGCTGTTGTGTATACATACGCAACGACTTATCTTGCTCTCGTGTTCCTGAACTTGATTCTTCTGAATTCTCCACACTCTGGCTTCGGCTTTCCTGTCATTCTCTGACTAAATATATCTGTGCTGTTTACTTATCCCCTAATTCTACTGACTATCAAAAATTCTTCGACTATCTTACTTCTACGATGGAACACATTCTGTCCATTTCTCGTTTCTCTGAAATCTCCATTCTTGGAGATTTCAATGTTCACCACCACCTTTCGCTCTCCTCTCCTTTCACGGATCCACCTGGTGAACAAGCCTACATCTTTTCTATCCTTAATGACCTAGAGCAGCTTGTACAGCACCCTACCCGAATCCCTGACCGCCTTGGAGAGAGCTCCAACATACTTGACCTCTTCCTCACAACTAATCCTTCTGCTTACTCTGTTAATCTTTTCTCTCCGTTGGGCTCCTCCGATCACAACCTTATTACCTTAACCTGTCCTATCACTCCGGTACGGCCTGTGGACCCTCCAGGGAAACGTCGTCTGTGGCATTTTGGAGCCGCGAACTGGGAGGCCCTCAGGCAGTACTTCTTTGATTTTCCCTGGAATGATTATTGCTTCCATGGCCGGGAGCCATCTGAGTGTGCCTCGCGCATTACGGAGGTTATTCTCTCGGGCATGGAAGCATACATTCCTTTCTCATATCCTTTGACTAATGCAAGAAAGCCTTGGTTTAATCACGCTTGTTCTAATGCTGTCCGCAACAAGGAGAGGGCCTACAAAAGGTACCGGAGCCAACCCACCCCTGAATCACATCATCTTTACGTTTCTGCCTGGAATCGTGCTAAGTCTGTTCTTCGCTCTACTAAAAATAATTTCATCCATACTAAATGCTCTCAACTCTCCAACTCGAATTCTTCCCGCTCCTTCTGGCACCTTGCCAAAAATCTTTCTAACAACTTTACCTCATCATCCTTCCCTCCTCTTTTCTACTCTGATGGTTCTGTAGCTATTTCTTCTACTGATAAAGCAGATCTCTTCGCACAGACTTTCTCCTCCAATTCCACCTTAGACGATTCCGGTGCTGTTCCTCCATCACTTCTCCCCTCTGACTTCCTCATGGCTGACATTAAAATTTCTTCAGTTGATGTATTTTCTGCCATCACTGGCCTCAGTACTAACAAGGCATATGGGCCTGATGGGGTCCCTCCTGTTGTTCTCAAGAACTGTGCTTCTGTGCTTACACCCTGCCTAGGCAAACTCTTTCGCCTTTGTCTGTCAACTTGTACCTTTCCTTCTTGCTGGAAGTTTGCTCTCATTCAGCCAGTCCTAAAGAAGGGTGACCACTCCCAACCCTCCAACTATCGTCCAATTGCTTTAACGTCCTGTATTTCAAAAGTTTTCGAGTCAATTCTTAATAGAAAAATTTTAAGGGATCTTTCCTATCACAACCTTCTTTCCGATCGTCAGTATGGGTTCCGTCAGGGACGCTCCACTGGCGATCTTCTCACCTACCTTTCAGACTCCTGGTCATCCTCCTTTCGGGACTTTGGCGAAAGCTTTGCCATTGCACTTGACATCTCAAAGGCTTTCGATCGAGTCTGGCATAAATCTTTAATTTCCAAACTGCCCTCCTACGGTTTCTATCCTTCTATCTGTGCCTTCATCGCTAGCTTCCTTTCTGGTCGTTCTATAGCCGCTGTTGTAGACGGCCATCGTTCTTCTCCTAGATCTATCAACAGTGGTGTTCCTCAGGGCTCTGTCCTATCACCAACTCTCTTCCTTTTATTCATCAATGATCTTCTAAGTTGTACATCTAACCCTATCCACTCATACGCTGATGACTCCACCCTTCACCTTTCCATTCGGTTCCCGCAACGCCCATCTCAACAGTTACTTCAAGAAACAAGGGATGAGGCTATGGCACACCTGATGTCTGACTTGGCTCGTATCGCTGACTGGGGTAAAAATAATACGGTTGTCTTTAATGCATCTAAGACTCAGTTCTTACACCTATCAACCCGACAAAATCTTCCACAGGTATACCCATTAATGTTTAATAATATTCAGCTTAATCCTGCATCATCCTTGAACATGCTTGGGGTTTCATTTACTCAGGACTTATCTTGGAAAGATCATATTACATCTCTTGTAAAATCTGCTTCCAAGAGATTGGGTGTGCTAAGCCGACTCCGCTCTTTCTTTACCCCTGCACAATTGTTGACTCTATACAGAGGTTTTATCCGCCCCTGTGTGGAGTACAACTCTCATGTGTGGGGAGGCTCCCCACATACAGCTCTTCTCAATAGGGTGGAGTCAAAGGCTTTTCGTCTCATTAACTCTCCTCCTCTTACTGACTCCCTTCAACCTCTGTCTCTTCACCGCACTGTTGCATCTTTATCTCTTTTCTATCGCTACTTTAATGGTCACTGCTCCTCTGAACTGTCTGCTTGCATTCCTCCACCTCTACGACGGGCGCGTAGCACCCGTCTGGCAGCAAACTCTCATCCCTTTTCTGTCCAACTCTCTAATGCAAGAGTTAACCGTTACTCCCAGTCTTTCATTTATGCAACAGGTCAGCTCTGGAACTGTCTCCCTCTGTCTGTATTTCCTGCTGCCTATGATCTCCAGTCTTTCAAACGCAGTGTGTCCAGGCATCTCAAAATGATCGGATCTTGAATTTGGCTCTCTATTGTATTTTGTTTTTCTCTTGGAAGGAACTGTTACTGCGGGCCATGGCCTTTGGTTCCTTCTTCCTCGCATATATAAAAAAAAAAAAAAAAAAAAAAAACAATGTGGGGTGAGCATAATCCTACTGAATTCCTTCCAAGGTTGTATTGTTTGATTTATCAGTTGCATGGCCAACTTAATGTGTGTACTGATATGTAAGTTCATCCTAGGTAGTGGTTGGAAGAACGTATGTATGTGATTGAGAACAGCATACTGGTTTTTAGTAGGTAAAGTGGACAGTTTAGGTGTCAGGACTGCACAGTAATCCGGTGATATGTATAAACCAGATGCTGATGTATGGGTAGGAGGTGTGTCTGGGGAAGTCAAGTAAACTGATGTATTTTAAGCGAAATAAAAGAAAAACAATGTCCAATGCGTTGATGATGGGTGAGTTTATCTGGAGCAACTGAAGTTGCAATGCTTGAGGGATGTCATGATTCTTTATGACTGCCATTTCTCAAGCGACTGTCTCAGCTGGCCGAGACGTGAAGATGTATGCAGGACAAAGGTGAATTGTATGCAACAATGTGCGACATTTATGTTCAATTGTTGTTCCACTAGCGAAAGTGACAGCATCCTGTTTCTTGGAGACCATGATGACTTCTGTTTTGATATTGATGGTGACTAATGATTCATCTTTTTTAGAAGAGAAAGAGTATATTTGATAGAAAATGAAAAACTTATCTGTTATGAATGGTACATGAACTACTGTTGATGATGGTGTGAGTGCTACTTCACAGTACGGATAATATAACATCAGATTTCTTTCCTCAAACTAAGGCTTCAGACCATGTTTAATGCACAGCGTCCAGCATATATTTTCATGGACCCTTCTCCTAGCCGGGCATTTAAGAGAAAAGTACTTTTTTTTAAACCATAATATCTCAGCTAATACTTAACCAAAAATAAAAGCTAAGTATCATAAGAGAGAGAGAGAGAGAGAGAGAGGGGGGGGGGGAATTGGGACAACTTTCGGTGTCTTTTTGCTCGTGTCCGTATGCGTGGCTGAGGTGCACTAGTACAACTAAGGCATACACTCCACAATATTAACATTTCCAGAAGACTGCAATCAACTACAGACACCATTTCTGTGTAGGTTTTTCAGAAGTGTGGCATAAGTGCGGTTATTATAGCAATGACTTTGAGGCAGGCTGGCTCAGCTCACCATCGTCTCACCACTGTGCCACCATGTCTCCACCAGTGCCTTACACAACACACACCCACACATACACACACATGGAGATGAATGTTTGGCTTGCATTGTTCCTCGATTCGAGCACCACTGTGCCACTATAAGTCTGGGTATTAATACAATAACTACAACTACTACTACTACTACTAGTACTACTACTACCACTACCACCACTGCTACTACTACCCTACTACTATCTATCTATTTATCTATTGCCAGACGCCTCAATCCCGTTCGGGGTGGCCACAAACAAATCGCCTCCACGTCGCCCTGCCCCCCGCCATTTCACTGCCCCGCTTCCAACTCACACCTCCCTCTCTCATACACCTCTCCACCCCATCCCTCCATCTCATCCTTGGCCTCCCCCTCCCTCTTCCACCTCACTCACATACACTCTCTTCGTCAGTCTTTCACCCTCCATCCTCTCCACATGGCCAAACCACCTCAGTGTATTCCTTCTAACGCTTCCTATCACATCCACATCCACACCACAACGCTCCTTTATATCTTCATTTGTCAGCCTGTATCTCCATGTGACTCCACAGGCTCCTCTTTAATAACTCATTTCCACTGCTCTCACTCTTGACTTGTGTCCCTCCAGCAACGTCCAAGCTTCACTTCCATACGTTAGATACTGTCATGTAGTAACTTTTTCACTTCCATGCTCACTTCCTTGCTTCTTATCACTGCTTTCAAGGAACCAGCAACCTTTCTTCCCTGCTGTATCCTTTCAAGCACTTTACCCTCCAAACCTCGATCCTTACTCATCACACTACCCAAGTACTTAAACTTACTCTCATTTTCCAATTCCTCACCATCCAGCCTTCCTGTACATTCACTGACTACACCTCTCTCAAAGACTATCACTTTATTGTTCCCTACATTCACCATTAGATTCCGTTTCCTACACTCTCTCCCAAACTCATCCAGCAAGCCTTGCAGCTCCCCTTCGTCTTCACTCAACAACACAGTATCATCTGCAAACAACAGTACAGGGAGATTCCAAACACTACCCTCTCTCACCAGGGCCACTCCAACATCACTACCCTACCTTGTACCTATTCTATTACCCCATCCATGTACAGATTGAACAGCCATGGAGGCATGACACATCCCTGTTTCAACCCAACATTCAGAGAGAAAAATTCACTCAGTTCTCCATCCACACGCACTGCAGCCTTAGCATCATCATACATACTCTTCACAGCATTCAACAACTTCCCATCTACTCCATATATTCTTAATACATTCCACAATCCTTGTCTATCCACCCTGTCATATGCGCTCTCCAAATCCATGAAATTCGCATACAACTTCTTTCCCTTCACTAGAAACTTTTCCACTAAAGATCTAGGAATGAATATCTGATCTACACAATCTCTTCCCTTCCTAAAGCCTCCCTGTTCTTCTCGAACTAATTCCTCGGTTCTTTCTCTAACTCTGTCAATAAGTATCCTACCATACACTTTTCCTGTTATATTAAGAAGACAGATGCCCCTATGATTACCACACTTCTTTTTCCCCTTTTCCTTTGTACAAGGGAATAATTATACCTGACTTCCAGTCCTCTGGGACTCTACCTTCCTCCCAGGCCAATCTGCACATTTTCCACATCCATTCTACTACTATCTCTCCCCCATACTTCAGCATTTCACCACACACTTCATCAATTCTTGGGACTTTCCCCAATTTGACTTTCTTCAATCCTTCCACAACTTCTATCCTACTGATTTCTTCCTGTCTTCTCACCTCCCTCCTTCTCCCAGCCATTCCCCAGTCACTTATACTCTCATTACTTCCATCCTGTGTGTTCAACAATTCCTTAACCCGCCCCATCCCGACCACTTTTCCACCACTGACTCCCCCCAATACCGACCATTTTAGGATTTTTTTTTTTTTTGTTCAAACCTTCGCTTTTGGTGCGAGACACCGAAAATTCATAGAGAAATCGCTCACCTGAGGTTTAAAATACTCATTACAGGTAGGAGTACCTCTTTACCTTACTGGGTTTTCTATCAGGCTGGCACCAAAGAAAACGAGTTCTATGGGAGGATAACTATTTCACTCCACTCATAAACGGTATTTATTTATTTACTTGGTACGAATTTATATGTAGTACAAGAGTATATTGGTTTTCAAGCAGTAATATAGGCATTATAAGCATTGTTTCACTCACTAATACCTGATCTTTTTTTGCCACATTACCTGATTATCATTTCTAACCGTTTCTTCCTCTAATGCTATGTAAAGTTTGTCCTCCACATTGTCATTGATTTGGGAATCACTCTGGCCCTGAATTTCGTACCGTTGCATGACATGGCTATACTGGCCAGGTCACTGATAACAGGTGAATTGCTGAGACAGTGACATGCAGAGGGGGGGGGAGGAGGTCATGCTGGGTAAGGCATTATCCCTACCTGGCATCTTGTTGAGGAAGGTGTCACGTGTATACGTACCAAAAATGACTCACGAAAATTGTGCAAATTAGGGACCTTGCATTTTTTTCACATTTATGTACGTCGACGGAATTGGCAGTGACAAAACGTGTGGACGTTAAAGAACGTCGACTGGACGCCGTGGGTTAAGTGTTCTCTCGATCTGCTCAATTTTTCTCCCTTCTCCACTAGTAATCCACCATTTTTATCTTTCACTCCCCTGCTAACTTCACTTCCACCCTGTCTTACTCTTTTCACCTCTTTCCAGACAATTTTCTTACAGTCCCTCCACTTTACACTCAAGTTCCTTTCAAATTCCTCATCCACTCTCTTCTTACCCTTTCTTACTAATCTTTTCACCTCTCTCTTTCTCTCTACATATAACTCTCTCTTCCGCCTCTCAACTTCTTCCACGTCCCTATTTCTCATCCATTCATTGTATGCTTTCTTCTTTTGTGCCACAGCCTGTTTCACCTCTTCATTCCACCACGCTGTTCCTTGCACACCCCTCCGTCTTCTCTTCATCCCACACACCACATCACATGCTGCACATATTTCTTCCGTAAATATCCTGCACACACCTTCCACATCCCCCATCTGCTCCAATTCATATTTGCCCAATCGTTCCTCCACTTCTCTCTTATACTCTGCCTTTTTCTCATCCTCTTGTAACCTTTCCACTCTCCTTAAAAATACTCCTTCTTCCCGTCCTTCCCTTTCTTCTATTTCTCCATCCTAATTGGACCTTGATTCTGGCCACCACCAAGTAGTGGTCAGAATGTCCACTCCCCCAACCTCTATAAGCTCTTGCATCCATTATACATTTTTGCATCCTTTCATCCACACACACATAATCAATCATTGCCTTTCTTTCATTCAGTTCACCACCCACCCTTCTCATCACTCACCATGGATACCTGTGGATCATTTTGTGCCTGAAGAGAGTATTGGCTATCACCAACCCCCTCCCAGCACAAATGTCCACTAACGCACTGCCATTCTCATCTATCTCAGCAGGCACACCCTACTCACTAACTATTCCATCCACCTTTACATTCCCTACTTTACCATTCATATCACTAATCAAGAACACTCTCTCATTCCTTCCAAACTTTTCCATGCACACTTCTACATTTGTCCAGAACTCTTCTCTCACTCTGCTTGCACGATGTTGCGTTGGTGCATACACACACACAATTGCCCACATTTGTGTTCCAACTTTCAACCTTGACCCAACTGATCCATACTCTCTTATGCTCTTCCATGTTTTACTCACAACTACTACATAAAACCTTAATAATTAATAATATTGTGAAAAATAGTTATCCATGCACTGTCCATAATCCACTATTTTCCATTATATGAGTAACAAACAATATTTTCATGTGATTTGTACTTTTTCATCATTAATATGCACACACACGACAACTTTCAATTAAAAAGCAAGGCACTGATTTAATCATGAAACAAACGTTCTAATATTCACATAAATATATACAGAGCGCTGGTGTGAGACTTCCACTACGATGCTTCCTCCTCCCTCCCTTCTCCATTTCTCCACTCCCTACCTCTTTCATCTCCTCATCCCTGCCAATATCCCCCTCCCCAGGAACATCAATCCACTGAACCATTCCTATCATCGGAAATATCAGATGAATGTACAGGTGGAAACGATGGGCGCACAGTGGAGGATTCACGTGATCCACCCTCCTCATCTGACACATAAATATCGGCATTCATCATGGCAGTCGCTTTCCTCAGAAGAGTCACTTTCTCCACTCATTATTGACGATAATGTCACCTCGTGTTCTCTCCCTATTGCACTATCATTAAGGCCTTTTCTTTTCTGGCCTTTAGACTTCATTAGTATTGAAGTCGATGGCTGTGGATGCTCAGCGAGGATCTGGACACAGGAAAAACTTTTTGTGTAGGTCTATCCATTACAGAGGTATGCAGGTAACTGAAGCGTGACTCGGATGTGTGCAGGAGGGTTGCCAATGGCTGCTTGTGGTGGAAATAACCCACAGAATATTCAAACAATGCCACAAAACACTAGATCATGTGTACTTGCCACCCAGACGCCCCCGGTCCGTCATGTATACATGACACCCAGACACCATGGGTTAAGTATGCCTTGACTGATTATTTGACAGAGATTGTGAATGGGGAGTAAGTTTATGGTGATTCTTCCATCACCAGAATTAACAATACTTTTCATGAAAGACTAATTATGAGCTCCAGTATTTTCTAACGAAAATAGTATTATGTCAGTATGTTCCATGGTCACTGGGAGGTGTTGGAAAAGTGTATTACTTCCTTCTAGTGCATTTACTTTCTCCACAATTTCTTGAGTTGAATTCTCACTTTTTCGTAGGTTCTTTACACTTGTCATTATTATAGTCTTCTGGGTATCAGCTAGCTTATGCTGATATGAGAGAATCTGTGCAGTCTTGTTAAATTTGTTGTTTATTTCCTCAAGATCATTTCCTGTAGCCAATCTAGAAATCTTACTTAGAAATGCTGCACATAGATTGAATCTGTGATGTTGTTTGTTTCCCTAACTGTGTCACTCCCACCTGATGGGATGTCGAGGATCATGGTGAGCATAATGTACTAAGCCTGTTCTAGCTTCCCATCTGCTAACTTAATTCAGATGCCTTCTGTGTAGGGTGATCATGAGAAGAAGGGCATCTTAATGCTGTATCTAAAGTCCTATGTGGTTCTGATAGTTTCTGCAACACAACCAGTAGATCTTTCAATATGTCAAACTAATTTCGGTACTCACTATGACTTGCACAATAGCTGTCAAGGTGGTTGGTGTGATAAAGCACCCTTGCCTGACTACATGTTGAGGGTGTAAGTGGGGAGATCCTCTTGATATTACTGTATCATGTATAGTAGCATCCATGGAATACAGTAATCCCTCCAATATCCGGATCAATAGAGCCATCGGTAGGTTCGGTTATTGGTTTCGTCCGGATATCGGGCCCCAGCTTATGGACTTGTACTTATGGACCCTAACTCAGAGAAACACCTATACAACTCCCTCTGGACATGCATAGCACCTATTTAAGACCCAGATCACACCAATAAGGCACATAAATGACTGAAATAAATGCAAAAGAAACATAAAATGAGGGTTTAGAAGTATGTTCATACATTAATAAACATTCTGGTACATATGGACCCTAACCTAGCCTAACTCTGAAAAACACATTCCTACTGCACATGCATGAGGTAAGTATAGTATGGAAAAAAGTACAGTATGAAACATTCTGGTAAGTATAGTATGGAAAAAAGTACAATATGAAACATTCTGGCTACTTACAGTAAGTCCTGGCCACCTCGATGAACAACCGCCTCCTCTCGGACTCTGACAGTAAGAACGATTTCCTGAAGCACTTGCAGTACACTCTTCCTGAAGTCTTGCACTGAACTTAGTCAATAACACACAGAAGTCCGTTCTCTTCACAGTGTTCACTTTAGTCCAAATTATGTTCCATTTTAATTTCGTGTTGCACATTAACTTTTCCCAATTTTTTTTATTTTCCAAACCCAAAACAAAGAAGGTTAGTTACGTTAAATTTTGTTTCCACTGAGTCTTTTCTCTCATTTCGAAAACCTTAACACAACACACCGTTTTTTTCAATGCACAACACTCTAAACTCCCATGTGGTCTAGTGGAGAAGTTCTTGCTGTTTATTCACTGTCAGAGTCCGAGAGTATCACTGGCAGGCGACCAAGGGGTGCATCGCTGGGTCATGGTGATGGCGTACCGACTACAGAAGACTCTGAGGAAAGCCGCAAACTCACATCGAGCGGTGACTCCACTGTAGCTGATGTGCTGGGCTGTGGCTCGGAGCATGAGGGCCTGTCTTGGGGAGGCAACGGAGTGGAGCCAGGGCTTGGCACAGCGGGGGTCACGGGCCTGAAAAAACTGTCATTTGTTGACTGACGCAAGGACCGACGATTCTGGCGATTGATGATGCGCTGCCGGAAAGCACGCACTTCCTCCACGAGTCCCAAGGGCCCCATCTCCCTGTCGCAGTCCGGGTGTTCCAGGTAGTCTAGGACGAACTCTAGATGTTCCCGGAGTGTGCTCAGCTTGGTGATGGGTGGAGTAGTGTCCTGCTGAGAGGAGTCCGCATCATCGTCGCCTTCATCGTCGGAATCTTCAAGTTCGGGACTGACACCAGCAACCGAAGACGCGATCTCGATATCAGACAATGTCTGATACCCAGGATAGCCCTCGTCGTCGTCCAACCACTCACGTACATCGTCCACATCAACAACGTTGCCGTGTGTATGTAGCCATGCATGGAAGTCATCCACGTCAAAGCCCAGAAAATCGCACTCCACATCTGTTCCGAGAAGCAGACGAGACCAACCATTTTCAAGAGTTTTCACAGGGACTTCCTTCCATGCACTAGCCCAGTTGTACAGCGCAGACTTGATGTTGTAGCGGTGAAGGTTTTCCAAAGTCTGCTTGCCTCGAGTGTCACGTCCTTCCCTGCGCTCGTCCTCGTCCTCGAGAACAACCATCACCTCGTCCAGGAACTTCCGACGGTACAGGCGCTTTGTTGCCACGATCACTCCTTGGTCCATGGGTTGAATGAGAGCAGTCGTATTAGGTGGCAGAAACATGCACCTAATACAGCCATTCTCAGCAACCAAGTCCTTGTCGCACGGGTGGGCAGGTGCATTGTCAAGCAGAAGGAGAGCCTTTACCTGGTCGCGAGGGATTCCCAGTGTCTTCGTCTGGTACTGGATGACCTCCTTGACGAAGTGACGGTGAAACCAGTCTTTGAAAATCACAGCTGTGAACCATGCTTTCAAAGAATGGTACCATATGACAGGAAGGACATCCATTACCCCACAAAGGCACCGAGGCTGCTTTGCACGGCCAACAACAACGGGCTTAAGCCGGTGCATGCCGTTAGCACTGGCACAACACAAAGCAGATATCCGTTCCTTAGAAAGCTTGCGGCCAGGTACACGCTTCTCCGTCTCATCGGCTAGAGTGTTCGTTGGCAGCTAGCGATGGAATAGGCTAGTTTCGTCTGCGTTATAGACTTGACCGAGAGTGAGGCCCTCCCTGTCGATCAAGCCTTTCACCTTGTGCCGAAACCCGTCAACTCCATCCTCGTTAGCGTCCAATGCTTCGCCATGTGCTTTACGGTTAGTAAGGCCATGTTGCAACTTGAATGTGAAGAGCCAACCCTCGGATGCCTTGAAGTCTAGGGCGTCGTGAAGCCTTGCAAACTTCTCAGCAGCAGCCTTCAGCTCCATTCCATGTACCATCACACCAGCTGTACGTTGCTGTTGGTACCAAATCAACGTGGATCGGTCGATTTCTGCAAACTTGAGGGTAAACATAACCTTCCTTTCCACGTTGCGTTTGCTTCTCGACGAGAAGTCAGCCATGTACTGCATAGTTTGTCTCGGGAACGTTTGATATCGAACAAAGTCGACCGGGCCAGGTTAAACTCGCGGAGAATGCATGAAGAAGACCAACCCGCATCAACTTTCTCCAATATCTCCCTCTTCTTTTCCAGAGTCAACACCACTCTCTTCCTTTTCTCAGGTGGCAGGGCCATCATCACACACACTAAGAGGAGGGCCGAGAGCAGCAGGAGGCCTTGCAGCAAGTACGGCACCACCACAAAAGCGAGCACGTGGGCAGCCATTGCGAAGAGCGTAGGTCCAGTCGTGGTGAGAGACAGGCGGGAAGTGGGGAGGATGCAGCGGCGCTCTATCGGACGTCGGAGGAATGACGAACCATAACAATGCTCTCCCGCGGCGCGCACGGCAAGTTCAAATTACGGACGGCAAAAAATCGATTTTTAAATTTTTTGGGGGGGTTTTCGGACCATTTTGGGAATGTTGGATCCCAGGCCAATAAGGTCCGGGTAGTGGGGATGTTCGGTTATTGGGCGTCCAGATATTAGAGTGATTACTTCATCTTTGCCTAGCGAGAGAATACCTATGTTTGATGGCTAATTCACTGCTGTTACCAAATCATGCTAAGGGTGATAAAAGTAATGATGAATATTACCGTTATCTCGACCTGTTCAATGTATTACCTATATACAAAAGGAGCCTAAATCGATTCCTAGGTCATGTAAATGTCTTATTACGGTAAAAGCTGTATTGGTTGCACCTATGTTTTTCTGTTTGTTATGCAACCACAATTTATTCCGACGTGTTAATTTTTCCAGTTTATTTTCATCGTATGTACTAGGCTAAATTTAAGAAAGCTAAATTTTTTGAGACACTTTTCAAGTGATCAGTATGAATTTGCTTCTCTTCACCACTTGATAATGACTTAATCTCTACCTTATTGGCTTTACTCTTAATGACTGTATGGGCCTTCATATTTCGGTGACAGTTTATTGTCTTCAGTAAGAATGATGTCATAGAAAATATCACCTCTGTTGATACTTGATTCTTTTGCCTTCATGTTAATTTTAGAGGAGTATGAGGTAATTTTGCATTTTGGGGGGAACTTTTTATTAAAAGTTTGTATATCTGTTAATAGTTGGATTTTCATAAAACCAAAAAGTCTTTCTGAAAGTAAGCCTATGACGTTTAAAATGAGACCTTAAGATGAGAGAAAGGATGTAAACTGACGGAGTAATTAAATATTTCGTTGTTGTCCAAAAACGTCAAAATTTTGATATATCTCAAGACATAAGAATGTTTGAGTCTGTATTTTGAAACAACATCATAACAATCTTAAAGTTCTATAAAATTTTCAAAAAAATTTAACCATTCCTTCTATGAATCAGCTCGGACTTCCTCCTCTTTAGCTACCCTTACCTACCAGTCACAATATGGGATGCATATCGCAGTTCCTACTAAACATGTCTAGCACCTGTAAATTATCCTGAGCCTCAAACCATTCCTTAACTATTTTGGCTGTATGGATAGGTCCGGGAAAGGGAAATCCCAATCTCAGAGGGATGGTGGGAACAATCTTGAAGTATTTCAATACAACTTTCTCGTCATGAAGCGGTCCTCTATCTGAAAAATGTTACTCACCCCATGCACAGTCATATACCCCCACCCATTGATCATGACTCGTCTAATACGCATCTCCTCATATACATTGCGCTGCTCGCATCTGAAACTCACAGTTTAACAAAATTAATATTAAAGCCAGTCAGTACAGACACGTTCATTAAACTTTTCGGTGGCTCACTTACAGGATGCATTCGGAGGGTGAGGTTTGGGATCAAAGACAGTTTAGGGCCTAGGGGGTGGTGCAAGTAGAATTGGAAGGGCAACCATTGATTCCTGAGAGAAAAAAAAAAAGGTTGAATTGCTGGGACTTTAACAATCTCACACGTCAGAGGTGGGCAATGGATAGGTTATGTCAGAAACTTTTATACATATTTAAAATAGGATCTAATTATATACATATATATATATATATATATATATATATATATATATATATATATGAATCTTTGTGTGGATGGGGATATAGACAGATGGATGATGACAAATACACTCATACTGAGAGAAAAAAATATAGAGTAATAGGAGAGATGGGACGACAGCAAGAACGGGGAGAAATGGATATTCAAAGAAGTATAATGTGCATCAGGTTCTAATATGAATGGGTCCTTGATGTGCAAGGCTGGGGAGGGTTAGTTGCGATCGTCCGTGAAGGAAGTAACCGAATGAGGGAATGAAGATGCATTAGTATAAAATTAGGATATTTAAAACTTCGAAAACGATGATGCTTTATAGCATTATTGGAAAATCCTTCCTACAGGATATTTTCGTCCTGGCCTTTTATCAAATAAACGTTGTTATGGGTGTTCCTACTTACCTGGTGTCGTTCTTCCACCACATGTGAATATGACCGTAGTGGAACATAAAGTTTTCTGAACACTGAAATTAATTGTCCTCTCACAAAAAAAAAAAAAAAAAAAAAACAATATCTTTGGCAACATACTGCTGGGCGAAGGCAAGCCAGGCTGTGCTGTGGGCATCGGTGAGGCGCTCCTTTTTAGCAGGTACTCTATGATGGATTCCTACTGCATGCAGTTGTCATCTCACTGTGGTTGCCAATACCTCTAAACCCAGGTCTTCCCTTATAGCCTTTGTGTTGGTGAAGGGATTTGCTTCCACAGTCTGGAGATAATCTCGTCCTCCTCCTGAGTAGTCACTCAGGACCTACATCTGCATTCTTATCATGCCAAATAAAATAGCAAAATCAAACACCAAGCCATACACCTGAAAAATGTAACGTGATGCAGAAATTATGTCACTGATGCATGTACTGTAATTTGACCCAAATATTACCACATATCCAAATATTTCAGGCTTCTGCTCTCCTCCCAATGACGGATCCACTTGAGTGCAGTGGGCTTGGTGATCCCAAGCTGCTGAACAATGGTCATGCTGCTGAGCCCCTCCTTGTGGAAAGAAATGATATAACCGTGTTCAGCAAGAGGTAGTCGTGTCGATTCATTGTGATGCAGACTAAGAGTGGCTACGTAATCATGTATTTGGGGAAGCCGAAACTACACATTCAAATCGCACCAAAATTGGGACAAAGATCGCAAAAAATTTGCTGATGTGAAAAAACTTGGCCCCATTACTATTGGAAAACTTTAACTATATTTAATGAGTGATCACATTTTGACTAAAAAACGCCGCTCCCGGTGCCCGGCATAGGATCTCCCAGAATTTTTGGCCCATAGGTTCAACTAAAATATTTCGTAGCAGTAGCCGTGTATCTGTGTGTGTATTATGCGTTTGGACAACTTGGGTTCCATTCCCGAAGCTGCAAATAACACGTTGCACTGGAACAGCATATAAACGTGAAAGCCCTCCACAGGAGCAAGTGCGAGGGGCCCAAAGGGCCCATGAGCACTTGTGTATATATATATATATATAATTATCATAATTCTAATTCTTATTTTTTCTTAACAGACAAATGGGCTGTGGCAGAGTACGCGAGTCAGGCACTGGAGGCAACAATGAAGAAAACAGAACTAGACAAGTGTTTCGCACTGTTTATGACAGATGGCGTCACACCAGTACCCACTCTTGCCAACAGAGAAAAAGTATCGTAGATACTATTCAGTTAATTTCTATCTGTCTGTCTGTCTGTCTGTCTGTCTCTCTCTCTCTCTCATAATGTTGTGTAGTTTGTTAAAAAAACAAAAAAAAAGTCGACCACGAAATTTATATGCAAATCTTCATTTTTTCAGCCCTTGTGATTGAGTTCCATGTTTGATAATAATACTTAGAAATTCTTACAACTCAATGAGTATTAATTGTTCCAGTGTGCGGGATGACTCTTTACTCTTGTCAGCCATTCGTGGACTGTAATGATGTTAGATTGTCTTTCAGTACTTGGGTGTTAATGAAACGTGGATGGGTGTAGGTGTGTTTGATGTGGGAATGGGCTGCCATGACGGTAACTTCACGCAGACACAGCTCACACAGGTGGTCGATCAGGCTCGTCAGGTAGGTCACTGTTACCGCACATTTCTGATGAGGCATGTAGGCCACTGTTACATTACTGCTAAGGCAGATAGGTCATTGGAACGTTACTGTTGAGGCAGGTAGGTCACTGTTACATCACTTCTGAGGCAGGTAGATCACTCAAGCATCTTGTACTGTTTCAACATCAACAGCTGCGGCAGCTGTCATGGTGCGTGACGGTGGTAGTGGTGAGTGACGACCCAACCTTCCTTGCCTCCTTCGCCCACGGGTCCCTAAAGGGCCGCCTCCTGGTGTGGTCCACCAGGCTCCTGGTGCTCACTCACCTGCCCAGGGACGACCTCGGGGTTCTGCTCACCTCTCACTGGACATTCTCCATGATGAACACAATGGCCATCAACATCGATATGTCTGCACAAACACCTGTGTAAGTTTACACCGAAAGTTATATAACCCAATCTGATAACTGCTATGGTAAGACACAAAACATATAATCTGACCAGAACTGTAAATGTTAAAGATCATATTGATTCTAGCCACCACCAATAGTTACTGATTAAACATTAATATGCATTTAATTTGTAAGAAGGATATTGAACAACAGCAACTTGTGAGAAACATTTTTGTCAATATGTTTTTATGTATTTGTGAGGATAGGGAACTCTGGAAATTTGGGAACACATAAACAAGAAAGGTCTTTCTAAACAGGTGCAACATCCACCTGTGGAGTGGAAATACGTGTAGGGTAAGGGGAAGGATACAGACAGTGAGATACCACTAGGAGCATCACACTTGAATCTTAGACAGATGCTGAAGATGAAGTACAGAAGTATGTGAGTGTTTGACAATGATCAGTTTAGAACAGAAGTAACATAAGTAACTAATGAGCTGTGAGCCAGTAAATTGCCTTGACATCACTTTTTGCACTTTCTTAATAGGGGACACTTTTTTTTATAAGTGTAATTAATGCTGAGTAGAGCATTGGATAGCCTGAACAAGTGGTTACCGGATAGGGACTCTAAGCACTAGCCTTCGAGACACACAAAGACACCAAACTTGACATGGACCTGCTTGAAGTACTGGGCATGTCCTTGCAATATTTCAGTTCATTCCTACAAGCAGTATGACCTGTAGAGGGTACCCAATGTCTTGCGATAATTGGGAACAGAAGTGCTCATGGCTCACGCACAAATGACTGTGGCAGTTAAAATTCAAACCATCGATGTCAGCTCTTCGTTCCGAGTCTTATGATATATGGGAAGTCGAAATCCAGGAAGGTCAAATGTGAACAGACATACACGCAGACAGTGTTTATTCTATCTATCTACCTATTGCCAGACGCGTTAATCCCCCAAGGGGTGGCCACAAACAAATCGCCTCTATGTTGCTCTGCTCCCAGCTCACACCCCCCTCTCCCATATACCTGTCCAATCCATCCCTCCATCTCATCCTTGGCCTCCCCATCCCTCTCCATCCCTCCACCTCACTCATATAAACTCTCCTTGTCAGTCTCTCACTCTCCATCCTCTCCATATACTTATGAACTGAACCTTCAATATTTTTGTAATGCTATGTGTTTTAGGGTCAGCTTCCCGTCCCTCTAACGCCTAGTGTGTAGTTGGGTTTCTAGACTGGAGCTTAGACAAAGAAGAGAGAGACAGGACACAAAAATTCAAGGCAACAACCTTACACGTGTATTGCTAAATTCTAAATTCTACAAGTGAAATGGGTAGATGTCACAAGAATAATTATACTGAACAATTATAAACCTTAGGCCTAGATTGTGGGTATTAGTATCATGCAGGATACTATTCGGGACAAGATCTGGTAAAATGAATAGCATTACGATCAGGAGTCCGAGGGCAGTGAGACCAAATACTAGCACTTGGGGGAAGTCCGGGTTTCATCTGTCGGGTGGAGATCTGTTCACTAGGGCCGGTACACTGGTTTCACTGTGGGCAGTCTAATTCGTTTGTCTGCCATATTATTAATTATTGTTATTGGACTTGAGCCTCTGTATGACTACGGCGTGAGGCTGTATCACTAAGATGAGAGCGTGTTCACTCAGACAGACACCTATTTCATTGCCCGTCCATATTCACTGTCTCACAGTTACTACTCTCAACTCAGTACAGCCATCTCCATAAATGAAGACCTATCTACGATCAGTGAATGGGGACAAAACATCCTTGTCTCATTTAATGCTTGTAAAACTAAATATATACAAATTACTAATAGACGAGACTGCCAGATTCGTATATTACCTTCAGTACTAATATTCCCATCTCCAAATGTATTGAAATTCTTGTCGTCTCACTTAACAATGCCTTCAGCTGGACCTCTCATGATAGATCACTTGCTAAAACCGTCTCAAAGAAAGTTGGATTGTTGTACAGAGTCCGTAACTTCTTCACTGATGAGCAGTTAGCTATAATTTATAAGAGTCATGTGTGCTGTCAGCTTGGATATTGCTCACCCTTGTGGAATGGATGTGAAGAGGTTGCATTAAAACAACTAGACAAAATTTAGAACAAGGCTGTTAGAATTATTAACAACCCTGCCATTACAAATAAACTACCTCTCCTACAAGTAAGAAGAAATGTTGCCTCCATTGCATTGTTTTACAGATATTTTTATGGCAAATGGTCAGACGAAGTTGGATCCATGGTGCCACCTGTCCATGCCTTCCCTTGTGCTACACGGGCATCTGGTAGTGTTCATGACTGGAAAGTTACTCAGCCATATTGCAGAACTTCTGCCTATTAGAATTCTTTCATTTCCAGTGCTGCATCTCTTTACTCGCTTCAGCAGAGTTGTTTCCCTCCAAACTTCAACCTACAGCTGTTCAAGTCTAACTGTTACAGATATTATATGAACAGAGGACACCAGTAATCTGGTGTATGGAATTTTTTTATGCATTTATTTCTTCTTCCTCTGTTCTAGTATTAAAAAAAAAAAAAATATTTATTCCACCTTTCTTTTACACTAACACTGACGGTTTTATTTCTGACTTCCCATATTCTGATAATTCACTGTTCTGCCCTTGCTTCACTGTATCACTTTCACTGTGTTTTCACTGTCACCCACTTTCGGGACTAGGTGTAATGGTAGTCAGGTACAAGGGCGGTGGGAACAACTCAGCCTAACTACTGACAGGACTGAGTTCCGCCAGGGGCCTTCGTATTCAGAGGCCATGGGATCACACGTAGGGGCGTTCTCTCTCATCCGGAGCTGCTGGTGGCGAAGGGTCCCACACTCTTGGGGCTTCAGGCAGGAGTCTGGCCCTCTGGGCTGAGGCCGAACAGCTGCCTGAACCTGTCACTCATGCGCCTGACGGAGGACGAGGGTCTCCGGAGTCTGAGTGTAGGGATGTTCCACCTGGGTATCCTGGGGGCAGTCTGGAGGTCCCGTGGGCTGCGGTCTCCGGTGGTCAGGGACTCCGCCAGGAGAGGGCTGCAGCGTCGGCCTCTGTCGGGGTCCATCAAGCGAGTCCTCTCAGGAACCGGTTGTAGTGAGATAAGCCCGATGGTGGTTACAGGGCCTCTCCAGTAGTCCTTCAGGCTGGGGCCTTCCTCTGGGTCATAGTCTCGTGTGTGGGAGTCAGCACCTGATGGAGGAGTGGCTACCTGCTGTCTCCTGCCGTAGGGCCTGGCTACTGGCTGTGGCCTTCTAGGGGCACAGCTACCGGCCATCGCTAAGGTCCGGCTACTGGCCATGGCCTGGGGAAGGGAATGTCTACAGGCCAACTCAAGGGCACCTTTGGAGCAGCTACCGGCCATCTCCTGGTTACCTCTGGAGCAGCTACCGGCGATCTCCTGCAGGGGGGTCAAGCGGCTACAGGCTGTCTCTTTAAGGGCACCTTCAGAATGGCTACCATCAGTCTCCTGATGAAGGCGGGAGCGGCTACTGGCCGTCTCCTTATTACTTCCAGAGCAGCTACCTGCTGTCTCCTGTAGGAGAGTTGAGTGGCTAGAGCCCATCTCTGTTAGGGCACCTTTGGAGCGGCTACCGGCTGTCTCCTGACGAAGGTGGGAGCCGCTACCAGCCATCTCCTTATTACCTCCAGCGGCTACCGGCCGTCTCCCGCAGGAGGGTTGAGCAGCTACAGGCCGTCTCTTTAAGGGCATCTCCTGGCGAAGGCAGGAGCAGCTACTGGCCGTCTTCTTATTACCTCCAGAGTGGCTGCAGGCCATCTCCTGTAGGAGGGTTGAGCGGCTACCGGCCATCTCAGGGGTGCTGACTAGAGCTTGAGTAATAGCCCCACCCCGTGGTTGTTGGTGGTCAGCTTGCTCAGAAGGTAGTCTCGCTTTCCTGCTATGGTGGCGGCTGGTGAGCTCTGGGTCATAGGGGCATGTGGCCTGGACAGACTTATGTTCCCTGTCGCGTGGAGTCAGGTTGCACTCTATTTGCCCCTCTGTAGGCTCCTTCTGGGGGTGTTGATCTGTTTTCCATGCGACTGCACTGCATTTTACCACCGTCTGCCAGGATTAAGTCACGTCCATGTGACTGGAGGTTGTAAACTTTTGTGTCATTGGTGTGGTACACTGGCTGCAGGTGTTGGAGGAGGGTGTGCCAGGCTGTGGTGTGGAGGATTTTCATTTAGCTGAGCATCACAGGCAATGAAGAGGGTGGATGTGTTGGTGGAGGAGCGGAAGAGACGTAGGGGGTGGAGGAGTCCACGGACTTGGTGTTTACATCCAAAGGGCGGTGCCCATATGGCTCGGCGAATCCTCATGATGGCAAGTGTTGTCTCCTGTGGAAGTCTGTGCTGAATGCTGGAGATAGACGTTGAGTGTGAGTTTTTTGCTGGAGTGATGCAGCGTGAAGTCTCTGGGAAGTGTAGGTGGCTGGGATTTGGGCATGGTGTAGCATGAACGTGAAATAATTTAGGGAAGGAGGTGGAGTGTGATTTTGCGGTGAGATGTGTGGTGTGGGAGTGTTGGTGTATCGGGCAGGTGGGCGTGGAAGGTGGCCAGAGCGTGTGATGTGGGTGTGGATGGTGATGTGGGTGTGCGGTGTCGGTGTGTGTGTGAGGTGAGCGGGGTGTGTGGGGGCAGATGTTAGGTAGTAGGGGTGGGGGTGGCACGGGGCTTCAGGTGGAGTGTAGGCCTAGTGGGTGTTGGTGTAGTGGGTGCGTGGGTGGCGCAGGTGAGATTTGGTGTGTGAGATGAGGCAGGCGGGGTTGATGGGGCGTGTGAGAGCGGCATATGGGGAGATTTGGGGCGGGGGTGGGTGATGGTTGGAGCGGGGTTGTGGTGATTGGAGGAGGTGCGGGCTTGTGGGCAGTGCACGTGGTGCTGGGCGTGGGGAATGAGGTGGTTGGTGGAAAGGAGGTGGGGGAGAGATCCGGCCTTGGTGGTGTTGGTGAACCTTCAGGTGTGGTGTGAGGCGGTGTGGTAGGGGGCGAGGTGGAGGTGGTGGTGGAGGGGGAGGAAGAGAGAGACGGTGAGGGGGAGATGCAGCAGTCATAGGAGGTAGAGGGGAGCGAAGTGGGGGTAGCGGGTGGGGCAGGGCACAGGGCAGGGGCGGGGGATGTGGCAGCATGAAAGGGGCATACGTGAAGGTTTCTGAGAGTGTGAGGGGTGCCGTGATATTCAACCATCACTTGGTAGGGGTTAGGGACGCAAATGATGGTATAGGGCCCCGTTAATCATGGAACGAGCTTATGGGGGTGGGGAGCTGCGCTATCATGACAGTGTCGCCTGGTTTGTAGGGGTTTGAGGTGGTGTCAGAGCAAAGGTCCAGGTTGTTCTGAAGGTGGGATAGCCGCTGCTCGAGGTGGTGAAGGGGGTCAGATGTGTGAAAAGAGGTGTGGGGCAGTAAGTGTTCTCACAGGGGTAGGAGGAGAGGTGTTTCCCCAAACACTCGCTCGTACAGTGAAATTCTGTCCTCTCAGGGGCAGGAGTTTATGCCCCATTGCACGATTTTTACATGGGCGGGCCAGTCGTTGTTTTTGGTGGCATCTATCTGGGTACTGAGTTGATTCATTAATGTACGATGGCTTCTTTGGGGCCAGTAAGGGGACGAGTGAGAGATGTAGCCAGAGATGTGGGCTAGCTCCTCACAGATTTTGCTGGTGAACTCTGGTGTGTTATTGGAGTGGATTGCCTGTGGGATACCAAAGTATGGAAAGACATGCTGAATCAGCACGTCAGCCACAGCGACAACATGGTGTTCTTTATCTGGGCAGGCTACGATGAATTTTGCATATGTATCAATGAAAATGATCACGTACTGATAGCCTGATTTCGGGGGTAGAGGTCCCACTATGCTGATCGCCAGTAACTGCCAAGGTTTGTGGGCAGTAATGTGCCCCGTTGGACCAGCAGTGCAGGTGATGTCCTTACCCAAGGCACACGCCCGGCAGGAATGGTAATTTCCTTGGCCAGGGTGGAGGGACTGGGTGCCCAGTAGGTGTCATTAAAAACCTGCAGGAATTTTAGGGGGCCCAGGTGAATTCCGTTGTTGTTATGCAGATGTCGGAGGGCATCAAGGGCGGTGTCAGGGGCTAGGATGATATGCCCAGATGGAGTGAGCAGGTGGTGACCCTGGCGAGAGCTTTTTGAAGAAATGCTGGGGAATCCAGGGGGGTCGTTCCATATGATGCCACAGTTGGAGGAGATCTGGCTTCGGCTGGACGGCATTGATGAAGAGCTAGAAGAGAGCATCTGCGTTGGTGTGGAGTTTGCTGGGGCGGTACGAGATTTCATAGTTGAATTCCTCCAGTGTCTCGCGTCATTGGATGAGCTGGGCATTGTGGGTGTCAGACTGGCGCAGCCATTGGAGGGACTGATGATCACTAATGATGGTAACTTGGGTCCCTGATAGGTATGCCCGGAAATGCTCTAGGGCCCAAATGATGCTTAAGCACTCCCTCTTCATAGTGGCGTAATTTTTTTCCACTTGGTTGAGGGTATGGCTGACGCAGGCAATGATGTGCTCTTGGGCCTCTTGGACTTCAGCCAGCACGGCGCCGATCACAATCAAGGAGACGTCAGTGTAGAGTCAGAATGGGAGGGCGTAGTCGGGAATGGCCACAACCAGGGCAGAAATGAGTTTGTCCTTAAGTTGTTGGAAGGCGGTCCATTTCTTGTCCACCCAGACGAATGGTTCTCCCTTTTGGGTCACGTCGTGGAGTGGCTTAGAAATGTGAGTGAACCCATTCACGAAACGTCGATAATAGGACATTAGGCCGAGGAAGGCTCAAATTCCGTTAACGTCTTGTGGTGGCGGTATGTCTGCGATGGCGCGGAGCTTGTCTGTGTTGGGAGATATGCCAGCCTGGGAGATGACATGTCCCAGGAATCAGACGGTTCTGGTGACTAGCACCCACTAGGAGGCCCAGAGATTGAGGCCTGCTTGTCGAATTCGAGTGAAGACCTGGCAAGGTGTTGAAGGTGGTCAGCCCAGGTCTTACTAAAGACAATGACGTCGTCCAAGTAGGCTAGACAGATCTCCCATGTGAGGCAGCTGAGGACAGATTCTATTAGTCTTGAGAAGGTGGGGGAGGGGGGCGTTACAGAGGCCAAAGGGTAGAACATTAAATTCATAATGTTTTCCATTGCTAGTCGAGAAAGGAGTCTTGCCTCTGTCTTCCAGTCGCACCGGTACCCGCCAATACCCTGACTGGAAGTCGAGAGTGGAGAACCAGGAGGCACCGTTCGGGGAATCTTGGGAGTTGTCTATGCTTGGGAGTGGAGTAGCATCCTTGGTGGTAATGTCATTAAGCAATCTACGCAGAACCGCATCATGCCATCCTTCTTCTTCACGAGGACGACAGGGGAGGACCAGGGGCTGGTGGAGGGGGAGACGACTCCAGCTTCAATCATCTCTTGAACCTGGCGGTCTTCCTTTTCCCGCTGTTTGGGATTCTTCCGCCGGGATGGCTGCTGGATCGGTAGGCCTGTTGTGTGGATCTCATGAGCCAGGTAGGTGGTATGTCCAATATTCGCGGGTCCCACCGCGAAAAGATCCTGGAAATCCAGGAGGAAGCGATGGAGGGTGTCTGATTGGTGGGTGGAGAGATGGTCGGGAATGGGGGCCAGAGAGGCGGGAGAACTGGAGAGGGAGGAGAAGTTCCAGAGGCGTGGAAGACCGCAAACGTAGTGCCCATCTTTAAAGAGGGTGATAAATCAGCTGCATCGAATTATCATCCGATTAGTCTAACCTCAATAGTAGGAAAAATGTTAGAGTCAATTTTGGCAAAAAAGATTAGAGAACACTTAGAAAGATTTAATCTTATAAACGAAAGTCAGCGTGGATTCAGGCAAGGACGATTCTGCCTTACAAACTTATTATCATTCTACTCGGAGGTCTATGAGGCAGTTGACAGCGATAAAGCTTACGATGTTATTTATCTGATCTTTAGCAAAACTTTTGATAGGGTCCCACACGAAAGGTTAGTTAGAAAGGTTCGAGCACACGGTATAGACGACGATATCTTATAATGGATAGAATCCTGGCTGAAAGGACGAAAGCAGAGAGTATTATTGGAACTAAGTCGAATTGGGGATTAGTAACTAGCGGTGTACCCCAGGGTTCAGTACTCGGTCCCTTATTATTTATTATATATATAAATGATCTAGACTTAGGAGTCACTAGCAGCATCAGCAAATTTGCCGATGATACAAAAATAGAGTGTATCATTAACTTGACTGACGATTTTCATAACTTGGAAAAGGCCCTCGATATATTGTCCAAATGGTCTAAAACTTGGCAAATGGAATTTAACGTTGAAAAATGTAAAGTACTTAACTTAGGCATGACCATTGGATATACTATATACAGCTTAGATAACAAAGAAATCAGCAAATCGGAATGCGAGAGAGATCTAGAGTTATGGTTAGTGACGATCTGAAACCAAGGCAACAGTGTATTAATGTGAGAAATAAAGTAAATAGGGTCCTAGGATTTATTTCGAGAAGCATGAGCAACAGGTCATCAAAAGTAATACTGCAACTTTATCTAGTATTAGTAAGGCAACATTTAGACTATGCAGTATAATTTTGGTGTCCTTACTATAGACTGGATATTAACTCGTTAGAAAATGTACAGAGAAGAATGACAAAAATGATATATGATATTTGGAACCTGTCGTATGAAGACAGACTGAAAAGACTAAGTCTCCACTCGCTAGAGAGGCGTAGAGTAAGGGGAGACTTGATTGAGGTGTTTAAGTGGATGAAGGGTATAAATAAGGGAAATATTAGCAAGGAACATAAAGTGGGCATACAGGATAGAACTAGAAGTAATGGTTTCAAACGAGAAAAATTCAGTTTCAATAAGGAAATAGGTAGAAATTGGTTTGGTAATAGAGTAGTAGACAAATGGAATAAGCTACCTAGTAAAGTAGTTGCTGCCTCTTCCATTAAGAGTTTCAAACATAGGCTAGATAAGCATATGACAAATAAGGGGTGGGTATAGAAAAAAAAATCTTATAACCAATACTAATTCATACTTTTTCCTTTTCAGGTTACAATATGATAATCTCTATTCTCTTTTCACACTTTCCTATAAAATGTCCACGCCAGTTTTTCTATACTGCGTGGTGTTCTTTCTGACTTTTTCTTGCCGGCTTTGGATGGAGGGTTTGGAGGGTGGGGGAAAGCCTTCTAGTTTGCTGTCCTTATCTCATTCTAGTAGTTCAGTTACTCTTCTAGGAGCTGCCTAGCATGGGCCAACCGGCCTACTGCAGTTATCCTCTCTTCTTATGTTCTTATGTTCTACAATTATGAGCCTTGAAGGGAGGGTGAGGGGCGAGGAGGCAAGGTTGGCAATTTGGACTGCCGTGTGATAAGGGGGAAGCATTCTGGGGGCAGGAGGCAGGCCGAGAGGTTCCAGGTGGCAGGTGTGGGGAGAACAGGACGGATGTTCCTGAGGGCCGGTTGATGAGCACCCAGGCTTCATGGTGGGGGAGAATGGTGACAGCAGAGGAAATGGTGGTGGGGAACGAGGGAGAGGGGGAGAACGGAGTTCGGGGGGGGAGGGAGGAGGGGGGGCATGGAGTCTTCCGGCCGGGGCTGTGGCGTGCAGGTGCAACCAGCCTAAGGGGGAGGGGGGAAGGGGATTTCTGGAACTGGAGCTGTCTGTTGCAGAAATCAATGGTGGCTCCTAACTTCTGTAGCAGGTCCAGCCCCAGATATGCGTCGTAATTGCGGCAGGAAGAGTCAAACACAATGAACCTGTGGTGTGTCAAAGCCGGTTGATGGGCGTCAACATGCAGGGCCCGTTTTTCCCCACGGATCGGCAGGGGGGCATGCCCTGTGTCCGCAAGATGAGTAGCCGCCGGGAATAATGGGCTGAAAGGTCAACTTATGACGGGAGAAGCAGTGGCTATACAGGCAGGATCTGGCTGGTCCCGTGTCAACCAGAAGTCTGGCTTTCACCCCGTTCAGCTTCATCTTGTGGTAAACTGGTGGGTGATATTTGGGGGAAGTGGACCCCACCACCGAGGGAAGGTGCAGAGGCGGTCCTAAAAATCCAACTGCTGGGGGGCCCCCTTCTTCCTCCAGCTCCTGATCCCCGGGTTCCGTATCTTCTTCGGGTGCGGGTTCGTCCTCCGACTCCTCGTTTTCCAAGAAAGAGACTTTATGTTGGCTTGGGGTGGTGGTCTTTTGCCTGGCAGCTTTCAATTGGTCCCTGATATCATGCAGTGGGCACCTGGAGCTGCAAGCGGAGAACTCCAAGGGAATCACCAGGATGAGGTTGGGGTTCTGCCTGTGACCGGGGTGCCGGTGGGTGGGGTGCACCCTAGGCAGGCTGGTTGCTAGGGTGGGGCTGGTGTGGGGCATTATTGGACGTGGCTTGACTAGAGGAGCCAGGATGTTCGTGGGGAACTTGTTCACCACACTGATTTGCTGGGGTGTGCGGCGGAAAGTCAGGAGGTGGCGTATGAGTTGGATGTCCTTCTCCATGTCTCTGGTAGGGTCATGGATTGTAAAATGCTCCTTAACCATGTGCGGAGCACTCTGAGGAGAGTATTGAAAGTGTGTTGCTCCCGGGTTTCATCATCTGCCTATAGGTAGGGAGCAGTGACCAGGCGTCTGGCCTGGATTAGAGTGTCATCCAAATTGCCATCAATGGTTAGACTATCCAATCGAGCGCCACCACTTTATCTAGTGATGGGGTGATGACCTGAATCATGAGTTTCGTGAAATTCTGCCAGGTGAGCCCCGGGACAATCTTGGGTGTGATATTGGCTGCCGCTTTACCCAGTAGCGGGAGTGTAACTACGATTTTTTGCTTCTCATCTTCAAATCTGATGTCTAGCAAAGGTTTAATAATTGCCAGGTAGGTGTGAACATCATACTGTTCAGGGTCGAATTTAGGCAATTGCACATGAGGTTTGGTTGCCATTTTGTTAGTAATCCTCATTACCTCCCTCGTATGCCTGGGTCAAGAACCACCGCTGTCCACCAGTGTAATGCTAGGTGTTTTAGGGTCGGCTTCCCGTCCCTCTAATGCCTAATGTGTAGCTGGGTTCTCTTTCTAGACTGGAGCTTAGACAAATAAGAGAGAGACAGGACACAAAAACTCAATGCAGCAACCTTACACGTGTATTGCTAAATTCTAAATTCTACAAGTGGAATGGGTAGATGTCACAAGAGTAATTATACTGAACAATTATAAACCTTAGGCCTAGATTGTGCGTATTAGTATCACGCAGGATACTATTCAGGATAAGATCAGGAAAAGTGAATATCACTATGATCAGGAGTCTGAGGGCAGTGAGACCAAGTACTAGCACTTGGGGGAAGTCCGGGTTTTATCTCTTGGGTGGAGTTCTGTTCACTAGGGTCAGGGCACTGGTTTCACTGTGGGTAGTCTAATTCATTTGTCTGTCATGTTTAATTATTGTTATTGCACTGGAGCCTCTGTATGATTTCAGCGTGAGGCTATATCACTAAGATGGTAGCGTGTTCACTCAGACAGACACCTATTTCACTGCCCAGCTGTATTCACAATCTCACAGTTACTTTATTTATTCCACCATTCTTTTACACTAACACTGACGCTTTTATTTCTGACTTCCCATATTCTGATAATTCACTGTTCTGCCCTTACTTCACTGTATCACTTTCACTGTGCTTTCACTGTCACTCACTTTTGGGACTGGGTGTAGTGGTGGTCAGGTACAAGGGCGGTGGGAACAACTCAGCCTACCTACTAACGGGGCTGAGTTCTGCCAATGGCCTCCGTATTCAGGGGCCATGGGATCACGCGTAGGGGCATCCTCTCTCATCCGGGCTGCTGGTGGCGAAGGGTCCCGCACTCTTGGGGCTTGTGGCAGGAGTCTGGCCCTCTGGGCTGGGGCTGAACAACTGCCTGAACCTCTTGCTCAGGTGCCTGACTGAGGACGAGGGTCTCCAGCGTCGGGGTGTAGGGATATCCCACCCGGGGGTCCTGGGGGCAGTCTGGAGGTTCCGTGGGCTGCAGTCTCCGGTGGTGGGGGATGCCGTCAGAAGTGGGCTGCGGCGTTGGCCTCCATCGGGATCCGTCAGGCGAGTTCTCTCAGGAACCGATTGTAGTGAGAAGAGCCCATTGGTGGTTACAGGGCCTCTCCAGTAGTTCTCCAGGCTGGGGCCTGCCTCTGGGTCATAGTCTCATGTGTGGGAGTCAACACCTGACGAAGAAGTGGCTACTGGCCGTCTCCTGCCATAGGGCCCGGCTACTGGCCGTGGCCTTCTAGGGGCGTGGCTACTGACCGTCACTAAGGCCCGGCTATTGGCCGTGGCCTGGGGAAGGGAGCGGCTACAGGCTGACTCGAGGGCACCTTTGGAGCAGCTACCGGCTGTCTCCTGCAGGAGGGTCAAGCGGCTACAGGCCGTCTCTTTAAGGGCACCTTCAGAGTGGCTACCGTCTGTCTCCTGACGAAGGGGGGAGCAGCTACCGGCCATCTCCTTATTACCTCCCAAGCGGCTACCTGCCATCTCCTGTAGGTGGGTCGAGAGGCTACAGGCCGTCTCTGTTAAGGCACCTTCGGAGCAGCTTCCATCCGTCTCCTGACGAAGGCGGGAGAGGCTACTGGCCATCTTCTTATTACCTCCATGGCGGCTACCGGCCATCTCCTGTAGGAGGGTTGAGCAGCTACCGGCTGTCTCAGGGGTGCTGACTGGAGCTAGAGTAATAGCCCCACCTCGTGGTTGTTGGTGGTCGGCTCGCCTGGAAGGTAGTCTCGCTTTCCTGCTATAGTGGCGGTGGGCGAGCTCCGGGTCATAGGGGTGCGTGGCCTGGGCGGACTTAAGTCCCTGTCGCCCGTAGTCAGGTCGCTCTCTATTTGCCCCTCCGTAGGTTCCTTCTGGGGGTGTTGGGCTGTCCTCCGTGAGAATGTACTGCATTTTAATTTGAAATTAGCAATATTCCTTGGCGATGAATTACACCATTGGTTATTTTTCTTTTGTACCGAATTATCACTTACACCGCAATAAAGTTGCAATTTCTGTAACATTCCTTGCTTTGATACCGCCATATTCTAAGTTGCTTTGGAAATATTGTCTTCCTGTTTTTTCTTAATCATACAAAGAACACTACACAGAGGAGAGTGGTAAGGTGTACCATGGAAACTAAATCGCTAAGGATGATGTGTTACGAAATCACCATAGTCACTTGGAATATGCGGGTGTGGAGTATTTAAGCAATGTCTTACGCAAGAGGTTATCATTCTTTTTATGCTAGCTTAGGCAGAAACTGCCTTCTCTTCATCCTCAATGCTGAGCTGGAGGAATAGATGAACACTGGAATATGTTGCTAGTCTAGTTATGAAGAAGCACTATGGATATTGCGTTGAGCCATAGTTCTTTTCCTCCACTCAGCTATCTGAAATAAGCCGCTATAAAACGAATTCCTTGGCCAAGTAAGACTAAAAACGGTATGATTACTCGTTGAATTACTGCTTACATTGTGGTGAAGGAATAATGTCATTGATGTAGGTCCATTTGACATCTATTGTTTATTAACAGATGTGGATTATATATCATATGATCCTTTATTTCATATTTATTGTGTATTAAAGATGTGATATATGTCGTTAGTGTTCCTTTACTTAACATTTATTGTGTCTTAAAGTTGCGGAATATGTCGTAAATGTTCCTTTATTTACCATATACTGTATTACAAATGTGGGATATCTCATTTATGTTCTTTCATATTACCTTTGTTGTGTATTGCAGATGTGGAATATACGCACACCTGCCGTACACCCCCACCGGCGCTCGGGTAGTGCAGGTAGCCTCGTGGACCCCCAATCAAAGCTTCATCCACTTCAAGTCTCGAAGCATGTTTCCTGATAAATTCCGCAAGTTCGTAATGTAACCAGTCTTTCTGTCTGTCTATAGTAAAACCCTTGAATACCGGAAGAAGTGGCCACCAACAAATCTCCTCCACGTCACGTGTCCTTTGCCATCGGGCTGCATTGTCTCCAGTTCACACACCCCTCACTAATATACCTCTCCAGCCCATCCATTGTTTCTAATTAACTTGATGTCAGTATACTACCTCCTTTTATTTTTGTATTTATTTTTATTTTTTTCAATATTTGCCATCTCTTCTTCTTTACTGCTAAGCTGTAACAGTGGAAAGATATCAGAATGTGGCAATAGTCACCATGATGTGCTACGGATAAAAAAATGTTCATTGGAGAAAAAAACAAAAATATTCATTATGACTGAGCAATGGAAAAGATACTGCAATAGCAGGAAAATCTTCAAGGCGCGATTGTTGTTGTTTTTGCTGTTGTTGCTCAACCTCGGGGCCGTCTGATGGAACAGACCTGCCTACTTATGTTCGTTTTTGTTGTCCAAGGTATGGCCCGGTAGTTGACTTCAGTACATTGACTATCCAGTTTTCCCAACAATGGAATTTTATGTAACTATAATTAATAGTTTTCCCAGACACGATCTGAGAATCCAGGTTAAACCTGATTGATAAGGAACTGGGATGGTGTCTTGGGGAATTCGTATAAACCACACGAAAGAGAATGAGAACCAAAACAAATCCTCCCGGGCAGGTCGCGGTATGGTTCTGTGATTATACCAACTTTCTTTAATGAGAATAACTAGAGGAAGGCTGGGAAATACTTAATGAGATATTTTTCCAACACAGGAATACCTTAAATGTCGATATTTATCCAGCAGTGGCAGAATGGCACGTATTTCCTACGGTCGAGGAAGCTCCCTAACACCCTTTTCTATGCAGTTTATTTGTTTATTACAGCTTATTGTCCTCTTTTAAGTTACATAAATCCTTCCAACATCACCATACTATACATAAATAACGTACAAAAGTATATTGACCAACATCCAAAAAATAAATCGCAAAGGAAGAGGTGTTAGGTAGTCTCCTTAGCTGATAGGAACACAAGACAGTGTTGAAAGAAAATCGCCCATGTAAGACCGAAAAAAAAAAAGTATATTGTTTCAGTTTTCATGGCATGAGGATGAACGCTACAGCTCTTCCCTATGAACCCTTTTGGATCACATCAGGGGAGGGCGACAACACCACACACTTCGGCATGGACTACAACCAGCTGATGTATCTGGCCAGGGCACTCAATTTCACATTCTATATTTTACCTTCAAAAAACTGGGACGAGGTGGAGTATCAAAGAACATTATTTGTGCTTCCTTTTGGCATCGATTTTCCTTATCTTTAATCGTTTAGTATAACTTTTCAATTCTCAGTAAATGTCGAGCACAGTTTAGTTTCCGTGCGTAAAGAGGTTTAAACTATGCTGCTTATCCATGGAAGCTATATTCTGCAGGACATTTTTCGCATTTTCCTTGTGTTAATTAGATTGTTGCTACAGACAGACAATTTCATCCAGGTTCATCATTCATATAGTACCATTAAACATTTGATATATTAAGGCTCGTATTCTCTTCGGTTAAGGAGGCTCCCTTGCATCTTTTCCTTAGTGATTTATTTTGCTTACAAGACCTTGCTACTCTCTGCTATACAGTTCTTATCTTTTCATTTCCAATACACATCACAAATAGCACAAAAGTTATTATTACCGAGTTATGCAGAATTATGCTGTTAAGGAGATGGCTAAAGAGTCACACTATCGTGAACATGAAGTGGGATACAAAAAAAAAAAAAACACACACACACACTGGCAGACGAAAAAGATGTATTTCCAGACAGTTTTGGCGACATCTGTCGCCCTCTTCAGTGGGTCTACTAACCAAAAGTGGTACACACAGTTACTAAGAAGCTGCTTATATGCAGGGTAACCACACCTGTTTTTTTTTTTGTTTTTTTTAGCCGCATCATATGTGACCTCACCTGACACTCCCTCTACACTGTCCAGGACCTGAGTGAGGGATTACACGGGGCGTCAAAGGCCTGCCCTCTAATCCTCTCATCACTGGATCTGTTATATACATTCCTTCACTGTGGATAAAATTACGTCTCTTTATGCATACAGCTTCTATCCTACGTTTCCTACAATAACTACATTTGTACAAAGATTTGCTAGAATTCCAGTCGATTCTATGGTCGTTTTCTGAAGAGTGAACACACAGTTTTTCTTAAGTTGCCTATCTTGCAAACATATTTGTGTTCCTTAATGTGGGGGTCCAACTTCCTCCTAGTTTCGCCAACATAAACTATGTCACAGTCTCTACATGGAATTGTGTACACCCCTGCAGTTACGTTATTAATGGGTTTATTCTTTACTAACATTGATCTTATAGTGAAAGTATATCTACATGCAAAAGTGGTATGTGTATGCTGATTAGGTGTTTTCCTTTTGGCCAGACACATACACTAACATTGAGGATTTACTCACCAAATTAAATGCATTGGTTCCCTCAATTAAATTCAAAGCTGAATGGGAAAATAATGGTTCCCTTCCATTTCTAAATGTATTTGTGCAGAGGGAAGAACAGGGAACACTCAGCTTTTCGGTATACAAGAAACTAACTCAGTGCAATTTGTATACATATTATTATTCATATCACCATAGGTACACTAAAATGTCAGTTATTTCTTCTTTGATTCTCAGGGCACTCAATTAGTAGTCCACAACATCTGGATACGGACAACGCTAAGATATGGAAAACATTTTTAGATCTAAAACATCCCAGTTGGTGAATAAGGCAAGCATATTTTAAAGCCAGAATAACCTTTTTTGTAGCTAGACTATAATCACAAAGTCAACAAAATAAGCCATACATCACAGTACCATATATGTCCAGTCTTAGCTTGATGAAGTCTGAGTCATGATTTGCATGTAAAGGTTCTATTTTGATGTACTTCCGCTTTAAGATCAATGTTAGTAAAGAAAAAACCCATTAATAACGTAACTGCAGGGATGTACAAAATTCCATGCAGTGACTGTGACATAGTTTATGTTGGTGAAACTGGGAGGGATCTGGACACTCGTATTAAGGAACACATGTATGCTTGTATGATAAGCAAATTTAAATAATGCAGTGTATGTTCACTCTTCAGAAAACGACCATAGAATCAACCAGAATTCTAGCAAAATTATGTAAAAATGTAGATGCTGTATGAAGTGAGAGATATAATCATTTTAACCATAGTGAGGGAATGTATTAAACTGATCCAGTAAAGAGAGGATTAGTGGCTAGATCATTGCCGACCCTTGTAATCCCTCAATCAGGTGTTGGACAGTGTAGAGGGAGTATCAGTTGAGGTCATATCCGGTGCAGTAAAAAAAAAAAAAAAAAAAAAAAGTGTGGTTACTCTGCATACAAGCAGCTTCTCAGTAACTGTGTGTACCACTGTTGGTCTGTAGATCCACTAAAGAAGGCGACAATTGTCGCGGAAACTATTTGGATATATATCTTTTTCGTCTGCCAGTGTGGCTTTTTGTATCCTAAGGAAGAGATGTTAGGGAGCTTCCTTAACCGACGAGACTATGGGCTTCAGTTTTTCAACCCGAGAACATCCCATTAGACTCTTACAAGATGATTTTGTCCAAGTTAGGAAGAACTTTTAGTAATGAAATGGTTAATGAAGTCTGCTTCCAGGCCTTTCAGTTCATAATGCTGTTACTGATAAACAGTTACTTTCTAATATAACGAGAATTACCTATGTAAAGCTGTCTTTCAAATGAGAGGCTTTTAACAAATACATTTTCTGTTTTGTTTTGCTTCGCACAGTGACGCCTTCTATATATATTTTTTGCTACTACAAAACGTTGTATGCAGCAAAAGGTTTCATGTAACAAAACGTTTTGTGCTGCAAAGGGGACATGAACATACATGAAATATAAGACTGAATGGTGTAACTTGCTTGATGCAAACAAGGCTATAATTACATACGACAGTATGGTTAGAGTCCCTGGACTGTCTTAAAGGGTAAAGGGACATATATTTTTTTCAGGGGTGGAATATCTGAAGTGACTTAAGTGCAAGACTACACAGAACCTAAAAGGCAAAAATACACAGGAAACCTAAAGAGAAAGTGGTATGAAGTAATTAAAGGGAATCTCTACTTTGCATGATTCTTTTTTTCTTATGATGCATTTTACTTTTCTTTATCTCCGGACTACTTTGCTTTATTTAAGGAGGGCGTCTCGTACTACAGGGGTTAATGAAGCCCATACTTTACCTTAAAATCTCCTAAAATCTCTGCTAACCTAAATATATTCGTGTGCCAGAAAAAGGAAAAAGAAGGAAATAACTCAGGGAAATGTTTTCTTAGCCAGTAAGACGCGTCCTCGACAGAAGGGAATAATTAAATATTTGCCAGGCTCAGTTATTTCACTTACCTTTCCACAGGTAACTGATCAGGTGGAGGCCAGACAGTCCTTCGTTGCCAGCGTTGTCTACGCAGTCCTACCCATGCTTCTCGAGTTGTAAGCAAGACTTTTGTGTAACCACCCTGAACTGTGTCAAAGTTAGATTATTTTTTCGGCAGTAGTTTATTTTGAAACACTGGCCAAGAGTTAGGCTGCATTATAACATAGATTAAGTTTCAGTCTTTACGTAACCTGACCCTTTCACCTCGAGAAAGTGGCAATGGCCACTACGTTTTAGTTAAAAATTGAAACCTACTAGTTAGATCAGCCATTCTTCTGCTTTTGAGGTTTATGCTCCAACTGATTGACACTAACGCAGAATAACATTGCTTCCATTGCGTGGCTATATGTACGCGTCTTGAGAAATAAGCAGGACGTCGATGTAACCATCCAGTACTAAAGCCACTAAAGTTACATAAACCATTTGAAACTTGCTTAAAAATGACAACTGTGTATTTTTGGTGAAATAATGAGCATCAGAGTGTACAATCGTGAGCCAGCGGTTTTGCTGACCCACTAATCCTGCCGCAGATCGGAGGGAAGTCGTGTCCAGGATATCACAGAGGACAGCCTGTTAGCCAGTGTTAGAATGATAGTTAGAAGCCTGGCTAGTCTACACCAGTAACAGTTAACAATGACACTGTTAGGCCACGTCCATACCAAAGTCCCTATTCTCGTAGGGTAAGTAAACTCCCTAACACCTCTTTCATAGCAATTTTTCTTTGGATAGGACGGTTAATATCTATTTGTATAGTACTGATGCAGAGTAGCCTACGGTATCTTAAACGTTTGTGTTCTCTTGTTTTTTTTTTCTATGTGGACATAGTTTATACCAGTGACATACAAGGGAACATTAAAATGCAATTGGCAAAACCGGTAGCTGAGAAAGAGGTGCTGCGATATTCAAGGTCATATGGGCCCGTACTCTAGTCGGTTGAGGAAGCTCCCTAACACTTTCACCTAAGTAATTTCTATTGCTTATTACACCTTACTATCCTCTTGTGTGTTACATAAATCTTTCGAGCATTGAGATAATAACCACTCATAGCCTACAATTAATTACTGAGGAAGAAGAGTTAGGGAGCCTCATTAACAGACGAGAATACGAGCCTTAGACTATAACTTCTGACTTTGTATTGTACGGTCATAGAGACACGCATCTTCCCAGTTCCGTCTGAAGAAAATTGACAACTGACGAAATACAGTGAAAAACCCTATCTCTACTGCTGGTGTTTCAGATGGTTAGATTATTCCTACATGTATTCGTCAAACTTTACAAAAATACTTGTCTGTGTGTACAGTTACGTCCACTTCTAACGAGTACAGCGGGTGGTGTGATTGGGAAATGTGGCACCACTGTGTTTGTTTACATAGTAGTAATAGTAAGTGAATGGGCAGACCAGGCAGAGCTTCCCCTCCGCTACAGTATCTGATACCCACAATGTTTTGTCAAGTCATACTTTGTCTGCAAATACAAGTGTTTGCCACATATGTCTAGTGGAAGGTAGAGAGAAAAACAAATAGTAATGCCATTGGTTCCCATTGTTTCTCTGACAGGAGATAACTGTGAGGTGAGGTGGAACGGAGGGGAGGGGGGACAGGTGGTGGGGCGCACAGCTCGAAACTTCGTCGTGTTTCGTTTAGAAAGATGAAGGTGTGATTATACATAATAATGATCTCAGATGATCTGTAGCTCCGCATGCAATAACGTATATTGGATGAAGATTGGAGTCTTACTGTTCGTCATACAATGTGGTAAACAAATGTAGTTGTGCATAATTGTTAGACGGTGCGATGTCCGCTGTCTCGAAACGTTGTGCACCTGAGTATAGCGAGTGTGCGACTCAACTGATGGAACATATTTGTGGCTGAACCAGGGTGGCCATAAATGATTCATGATTATCCATGTGACACAACGGTCATGCCATGTTGCTCATCATCCAATCTGTTTCATTTTGAGTAAGAACAGTCATTATATTCGCAAACCATGGTATAAGTAGATGTCCTGTTGCATAGAATTATAGCTACTTTCAGTGTTGGACATCTGTTGCCTTGTTGTGAGAGAATGTTGTGCAGTCACCATACTGATGGATCACGCAGAGGTAACGAGATACTGTATTTGCATAATGAATAGATATTTTGTATTATAAAAATTGAAATAACGGTGTTACGGGTGTCCAGTCCACAAATGATGTCGCTTTCTTCGAGGTGCTATTTCGTTAGTCTGGATAGTTGTGACACATCCACAATCATTGATCATCGTTCATTATATTTTCTTTAAAACATTCATACATTAGTTTTCATACATTGAGGCCCTCCTTAGTTCCAGACACATTAAACTATTTAGTCGTGTGTCTACGCTCATACACTGTTCATCCAGATGGAGCAATATTTCCATTAGCACACATGTCTGTCCGTTGTCTGCCATTATAACACAAGGTTTTAGCATATGGCCACGGCAACACAAAATATGTCGGTGGCATGGTGCTACTGGGGGAGTGTAAAATTGTGTATAGTCTACGTGGAGTCTGGTAATACACGTATTTGTGCAGAGAGTCTGGTAACACACAGATGCCAAGATAGCAGCGGTTTTGGTAACTATACTGACTGACCATTGAACGCATTTTCACCTCTCAGCAGTCTGAATGAGGTCCTGTTTCCAATCGATAGAACCATTAAGTAATACAGTGAACAATGCAGTTATATATCTAAAGTAATGAGTGTTTTATGCACCGTGTCATTATACAGGCTTAACTAGTATAACACAACCAAGGATACGTTGGACCTACGGTAGGATAAAGGTTGAATGCTGCTGAAGCGTCCAAGTAAAGGTAAGCAACATTGGTGCATCAGCACCTGAATGGTAAAACCCAACCACCGAACATTAGGCAAATACCCCCGGGTTTTTCTGGAGATACCCCACGTCATCCAGTAGATTTGCAGAAGGTAATTGATAAGGCTGCAATCTCGTCGTGGTGATGTTGTATGATAAGGAAGTCAATATCAGGTCTAGTTACCCATTATACGAGGAAGGGCAGGAATTTTTGTGGGTGAGAGAGAGAGAGAGAGAGAGAGAGAAACACAGACAGATGGGTGCATTCATGGTGTCATTACAAGTTGCTACAATACGACATAATAGACCAAGGGAAGGATAGGGTGGTCCTTGTTTCCCTGGGTGTCCTACAATGACGGTAACCTCACATCACCTACCTGTGACAGTTTGGACATAACAAACCTCTGTCTGTCTGTCTGTCTGTCAGTCTGTCTGTCTCTGTATCTGTCTCTCTCCCTCTGTGTGTGTGTGTGTGTGTGTGTGTGTGTGTGTGTGTGTGTGTGTGTGTGTCTCTCTCTCTCTCTCTCTCCTCACGCATTATACTAAGTAATCGTGTGTCCACACTCACACACTTCATCCAGAGGGAACAACATTTCTCGTACCAACACCAAACATCACATATGTTGGTGATGACCCTTCTGCCGCCTGCCCACCTCCTCACTCGCTACCACTCCACAACAGTCCACTTCCATACACTTTGCCCCCAAGCAGTGTGATCAGGCCATCCCACCGTCTCTGTTCCTGCAACATTTCCCTCCTCTCCTAATACCCCATTACCACTAGCCAACCTCTCCTCAAGTCCCCCCTCACCTACCAATTATTACATTTCATTTCTAAATGCCTTGGGAATATCGTTTTCAATGTCCAGCGCCATGGGACACGTCATCACAAACATCCGTAATATCAAAATCTACTGTCGAACTTAAGGTTATTATGAATCTCGTATGGTGGCTCTAAACAACTATACCATAACGACGTTTCGCTTCCCATCTACAATCACCACCGCCACAGTGCCCGATACACAGTACACATCATTATATTTTAGGTTCTGCTTCCCTTTGTCCTACGAGTAATATACTATGTGTGTCCATTCTCTGTCATGAAATTGCAACGATAGTATTGGGCCAGTAGTCACTGTTACAGAGGCATTTCGGTGGTGTGGTGTGGTGTTGCTAGGAAAATTGCGTAGTCTTGTCTGTTTTTGCCGGGGTCCAGTAATGCAACTGGCGAATCCAGATCCATGTTAACACAGTAGATGATGTCTGCAACATTTGTGTGTGATAAACGGACTGTCCTTTGAAAAGCATATTGCAGAAAAAATTAACCTAGCAAGCAGAATAGTAGGTCTTATAAGGAGAGCATGTGTGAATCTAAATGAGGAAATTTTTAAGCCATTGTTCACGGCCTTGGTAAGACCCATTCTGGAATATGCAAGCCAAGTGTGGAGGCCACACAAAATGCAAGATATAGTCATTGAAAATGTGCAAAGGCGGGCCACGAAGTTGATTCCATCATTCAAGAATTTTCATACTTCGAAAGGTTAAAGAAACTAAATCTACCGACTGACTCTGGTATACAGACGATCAAGGGGGGAGACGATTGAAACATATAAGATAGTGCAAGGAGTGTATGATGAGGAGATCTGTTGCAGGCTGTTTTCATTACAGGGAGACGAATGCACCAGGGGACATAGCAAGAAGTTGGATAGACTGAGCATTAGAAAGAGTTTCTTCTGGAACAGAATTGTGGAAAACTGGAATAACCTCCCAAATAAGGTGGTAAGCCTGGGGAGTGTGATGAGGTTTGAGAGGGAGTTAGATAGGGTAAGGAGTGGCAAGGAGCAAAAATTTGATTTTAGGACAAATATAGAAAAACTGCCACGTTATCATCCAAATCATAATTCAGTTATGGAACAGAGATTTACCACAGTCAAACCAAACCGAACCAACAATGATAAGCTCGGAAGCATATTATAAGCCGGGTCTCACAGGCTGAATAGCCTGCCACTCGGGTGTTTATCTGTGATTCTGTGAATAACGAACTGCAACACTGGCAGCATTACACATGTCTGTCCGTTGTCTGCCGTTATAACACAAGGTTTTAGTATGTAGCCACAGCTACACAGAATATATCGGTGGCGTGGTGCTGCTGGATGAGTGTAAATTTGTATATAGTCTACGTGTGTTTGTGCAGGGAGTGTGGTAATACACTTCGCCGACTCGTGCCAAGATAGCAGCCAAAGTCTCGGTTCTGGTGAGTATACTGGCTGACCATTGAACACACTTTCACCTCCCAGCAGTGTGAATGAGGTCCTGTTTCCAACCAACAGAACCATTATTACAGTGAATACTGAAATTAGGTATCTAAAGTAATGAGTGTTTTATGCACAGTGTCATTACACAGGCTTAACTAGTATACCACAGCCAAGGATAAAGACCTTTTCACACCTGCTGCAATGCTACACGAGCCACACTATGCTGTGGACGCACGCTCGTGATGTTTGCTATGCGAGTGTTCACACCAGAAGCTACGTCTGCTAACACACACTCAGTTTCTTGGCTGCTGCGATGGGAAATGGTACTCTGTGGTCCCCTGAATATTTTTATTACATTGTAATCACAGGATATGTACTATTTACATCAATCAGTTAACAAAGACTAAAATTATACTTACAGTCCATTCGAAGGCTCTTTGCTATATTCTCCCAGCAACTGTCCTTTAGGGTAATGTGCCAGTAGCCTTCCATGGTCATATCATATAAGCACAAATATTTCCATACCTCCTCTATCAGCTGCTCTATTCTGCATATGGGCCCTCCGACGATATGTCTCGTTCAAGTGCACATGACAGACAGCAGACTGACATCTGGGGACTGGGAAGGGAGAGCACGGGGCGGCTGGCGCGAGTCCCAAAGTGACCAAGTGCGCATGCGTGAGCAAAGCTATGCTGGGAAAAATCGCCGGCCCGGCAATTGGGAAAGCTATGCGAGCGGTGTCGCAGGCATTGCTAGCGTAGCTTTGCATCCGATGTGAACTGCCTCACTCAAAACAACGCAAGCAATTGAAAGCCACATGGCTTGGCATCATCAACATAACGTGGCTCGCATAGCATCGCAGCCGGTGTGAAACGGCCTTAAAACAGACTGGACGATGCACAACATGGCATGACCGTTGTGTCACATGGATAATCATGAATCATTTATGGCCACCTTGGTTCAGCAACAAAAATGTTACAGCAGTTGAGTCGCACACTCGGTATACTCAGATGAACCACATTTCAAGACACCAGACATCACATCTTCTAACAGTTATGCACAACTACAGTTGTTCGCCACATTGTATGACGAACATTAAGACTCCAACCTTCATCCAATACACGTTATTGCATACGGAGCTACAGATCATCTGAGAACATTATTATGTATGCACACACCTTTCATCTTTCTAAACGAAACAAGACCAAGTTTCGAGACATGCGCCCCCACCACCTGTCCCCCCCTCCCCTCCGTTCCTCCTCGCCTCACAGTCATCTCCTGTCAGAGAAACAATGGGAGCCAATGGCATTACTTTTAGTTTTTCTCTTTACCTTTCAATAAACATATGTGGTAAACACTTGTATTTGCAGACAGAGTATGACTTGATAGAACATTGTTTCTGTGAGTACTATGTACTGCAGCAGAGAGGAAGCTCTGCCTGGTCTGCCCATTCATTAACTATTACTACGATGTAAACAAACACAGTGGTGCCACATTTCCCCAAACACACCACCCTCTGTACTCGATAGAAGTGGAGATAACTGTACATACTGACAGGGCCCCCTATTCTCACGGGTAAGGAAGCTCATAGCACATCTTCCTTAGCGACTTATTTTTCGATATGGTTGGTTAATAACCTTTTGTACAAAATAAGTGGTCTTGGATCGTAGTCTAATTGGATAAGGAGGCTCTCTAACATCCCCTTATAACCGATTTATTTGGCTTATTACACTTTAATAGACTTTCGTGTTATATAAAACCTTGTAATTATCATATTCTCCATAAATAATTATTTAAGAAGAGTATGTTAATTACAAGGCTTTATATAGCACAAGAAAGTCTAATAAAGAGTAATAAGCAAAATGAATTGGTTAAGAGGGGATGGGGAGAGCCTCCTTATCCAGTGACACTACGAGCCATGACCACTTCTCCCCAGTGATATACTACAGTTGGGACAATACCTACATTTGTCAACATATGAACCTGGGACAGCGCAGATGTATAGCATTTAGTGCACTTGACAACTTTGTCATAATCATGTGTTTGTTGGTGACAATGACATGAATGATCTGAGGTGTCAAATATTAAATGAGATAACCAAGTAGCTGTGATGCGTACATCTCACTGACACTGTCTTAGGTTCATGTGTGGCCAGCTGCACATGCCCTAATCTCCCCACTGATACATTACAGGTGGGATTTCACATATCCAATCAATCAGCAAGCTACGGGTTTTGCTATGGCCAAACCCATGTTAAAGCCCAGCTGGCTCAGTTTTTACTATCCTTTGGGCAACCAGGTGTGGGCAGGAGTGTTTACCTCCACACTGGCCATCTGCTTCACACTGGTCTGGGTGAGTATGGGGTTCACGGCACCACAATCGCCAGACTAAGTTAATCAGAAATCATTTATTCCCTGAACTGCTTCATTTGGAACTCGCTTCCAAAGGTAACTGTTATAGATTATTAATGAATGGAGGGCACCTATAATCTTATGTATGGATTTTTTATATTTGTTTTATCTTCCTCTATTTTACTGTAAAATTTATATATATATATATATATATAAAACACATTACACGCGTGTGAACAAATATATTTGTACGCTCCTGACTGGGAATCGAACCCTAGACCTCACAGATACTGTAGAAGTCAGGCACTGATACCACTCGACCACGGCGTGGTAAAAATAAATAAATAAATAAAACACTTTGTCACAGCTTTTATCACGCCGTGGTCGAGTAGTATCAGTGCCTGACTTCTATCTAAGAGGTCCAGGGTTCGATTCCCAGTCAGAAGCGTACAAAAGTTTATATATATATTGGAGAGACACACATTATACACGTGAGTACAGAAGTTTTTTACCCTCCTGACCGGGAAGTGAACCCGAAACTTCTAGATAAAAGTCAGGCACTGCTACCACTTCACCATGGCATGATGAAATCTGAGCCACCTGAATTAAACAGGTAAATCCATTATGAGAGGATGTATTTCAGTCAATACATGAAGATTTTTGCTCACCCCCATGCAACTCGGGTTCGACTCCCAGTTAGAAACAAAAATATTATATATATATATATATATATATATATATATATATATATATATATATATATATATAACTATACATACATACATAGATACATTGATAGATATATGTATATAATTATCGTATAAAGGAAACTCTCAATTACCCGGCATAATTCTGCCAAGCCTATTCTCGGATAAAACAAAATGCCAGAAACTGCATAGTACCCCTCAGCAGCTCAATATTCAGTGCTGAAGTGGATATTGTGTTACTGTCCGTCTCGAACCGCTATCCTAAAACCTTTCACATGAGTAAAAGATAAAAATTACGCATAAAATAAAATAAAATATTGACAGTACAGTAATAGTCAAACAGTACTAGAGTGCCAATTGCTACTGATTACGAGGCAGATGACAAATTTCAACGCTGGTTGTTGCATAGAACCCTCGGTTGCATCCCGTTTCGGCACCAGATATTGCATAATTTTGCCGGATATTTCTTTGATAAAGCCGAACGAGAAGTGACTGATATTATGCTGGGCCGGATATTACGACTTCGGACAAATGAGAGTTTACTGTAGTATGTGTGTGTGTGTGTGCGTGTGTGTGTATATATATATATATATATATATATATATATATATATATATATATATATATATAAGAGCCTCTGTGGTACAGTGGTAGAGCGTGTGTTTCATACATGGGTGAACCAGGGTTCGCGCCCTGCCAGGGTAATAAATTCTGGGAGTGTTCACCTGGCCACGTACTGCATTGGCGGACACAAGGGGTGCTGTGGTTGAACCAGTGTCGATTACTATAAAGTATGTTTGCACCCAATTGGCTTGTGTGGGCCGATTACACTTGGTTCACAGACTACACACACATCCAAAGCCACTCCAACACTACAATTACATTTACAAGCACTTCTCACCCTACATATGATCTCTACCAGAGAGCCTAAGCCACTTGGTAGAGATACATTGGCTGTATCGTCCCGACTTCGGTCTGGATAGGCAGGTCCTGCAGTGGATACTCACACGGCTGATGATATATATATATATATATATATATATATACAGAGAGAGAGAGAGAGAGATGTACAGTTTGGGAAAAATTTCCACGCGGGACACTGTGTAGATGGCAGCAGCAGCTACAGACAGAAATGATCTGGTAACAGGGCTGGGGGTGCAGCAGGGGGGTGGGAGTTGCGGGGAAGGTGAGTGATGGGGGAGAGGAGAGGTTAAGTAGCCATTAAGTGTGTCAACAAAGTCTGTGCGGACAATAATTCCAATACGACTTTTCTGTTAATAATAAAAGGTTTGGCAACAAGCTGCTAATGATGGTTCAGTATTTGATAGAATAAGTTCAATACCTAAGCAAAGAGGTATCGCCAATATGTAACCTTATCCTTCGCCTCCATCATTCCGTCCCCTCATCGGGAAGCTTTGTATTGTTGACCGATAATTTTCAAATATTTAGAACTGATTTCAGCTGTTTCTCATGCAAGTTGCATAACATACCGTAACTTTCACTGCATCTTGTACTGAATATCGAATCTAACATCCTGTAATAGTCCATTTTGTATTTGTATAAGTCAACTACTATTTAGACAGAGAGCTGGCAGAATAAGGAAAATACATCCTTTAGACTGACGGCGTAATTTGTTATCCTTTCATAGTCATATAGGCACTTACCTGGCTTATGGATGGATGAGCCTAGTCTTTATAACAGACTATAAATTTAAGTATACTCCAGTCAACACTTCCTTAGGGCCAGTCCCTCATATCTTAACCCCTTAACCGCGGGGCGTCACTTTCGTGACGCTTGGGAGCAATGGATCATACCGTGGGGTGTCACTTTTGTGATTCTGTGTTATTTTGAATTATCCCGGGCTTTCAAGTGGTGGCTTGTATCATCTATCAGTACTGCCAATGTCCAACACTAGTCAGCACTCCAAGTCTCATCTGTACTCCTATCCATTATTGACATTTTAGCAATTTTCCCCCCTTCCTGACTCTCCTCCCTACCTGCCCTCCATTACCCTGTCCTCTCACCTCCCAGGCCGCGCTGCACTAAGCAAATCTCCTCCGGATTTTTCCACATATTTCATCCATTGAAATAAGCCCTATGCCCTATAGTTATACGAAATAATATATACCAAAAAAAAAAATAAGGTAAGTGATAGTGTTATACACCAGGAATTGGCTAATTATCACCTGACAACACCTCACGTGCATTCATTCGCTACATTACCACGGTAATTTCCCCTTTGAATTATGCCTTGTAATCTATGTCTGTAATAAAAATATATATCAGAAAGGAAGGGAGAAGCCTAAGTGACATTTACATTCACCTGGAACTACCTATTTCTTTATGTATTGCCGAGATTTTCTACCAATAATTTATTAGTATGTAAGTTAGCAGCTGTCAGCCTCCGTGTCATTGTCAACCCTTGCCTTCTCAGATAAGCCGCGACATTTAGTTCTTTGTCCTCCGCTGTGGTCAAACCACGTCGCACTCGCGTCCTGCCACTTCTGCCGCCTCTGCGCCCATTGCAAAGGGCCCCGTGACCTCTACACCCAAAAAAAGTCATGAGGGAAGCATGAAAGGACTTAGTGACTCTGCAGTGGCACGTGAACTAGCAGAATTGTCTATGGTGATGATGGATAGTGATTTTGACGATTCGGGTGAATCGTGTGATGAGCCGGGTGAGGAAATCGTGCCAGAAAGTGCTAGTATGAGTGCTTCAGTGTCGGAAGTTATCCCTAGCTCCAAGGGAAAGGAGCCGTTAGTGCAGCAAGGGAAAGGAATTTGGGAAGGGAGTGAAAAGGCGGCGTGTTAGCCCCGGAACAATGGCCCCGCGTGACCCAGCCCGCCATGAGTCCTGAGTTGAGTCACCTCCCCATTCCCGAAGCCCCACTTCACTCATTTCTTCCTCTTTGTCTGCTGAATTATCTCCGGAGTCTTCGTCGTCAGAGTCACCACCAGCATCAACAGTGAAGGCAGGCCGTAGAGGAAGAGGTAAATCTCGGACAAGTAAAAATAGAGTTGGTACTAGAGTAAGGGCTGCTAGTGCTGTACGGCAACCCAGGGTCAGTGCGAGTGACCTTGAACGGGGTAAAACTGCCTCACAGCCACCCACCACCCTCACCCACCCTACACCGCCATGACAGGGAATCCTGGACGCCTTCGCGTGGACGGAAGGGTCCAATTTTGTGCCAGATCATTTAGTTTTTGATGAGAGCTCCTCAGGAGTACAGCCTGCCTTCACTCTTGACGATAATGCTGAGTGTGTGGACTACCTTTTGGCCTTCCTAGATGACGAAGTCATGCAGCACATATGTGATGAGACCAACAGGTATGAATCACAACGTGCTGCAAGTGGTACAGGTGCAGCCAAGATGCAACAGTGGTCCATGCTGGGAGTGCAGGAGCTGTATGTGTTCTTTGCCCTCATGCTTCTCATGCCACACTCCAAGAAGCATGAGTTGGAAGAATACTGGTCCATGGACCCCTTACTACCCTCACCGACCTTCAATAAGTACATGGCCAGAGATCGCTTCCGGAACATCATGGGAAACCTGCACTTTGCCGACAACGATGTACCTTCCCAAACCAACCCAGTCTGGAAGATCCGGGAGATTCTGAGCAGAATGAAGGATAAGTTTATGTCATTCTTCCACCCCTTTCAGAAGGTTGTCATTGACGAATCCTTGGTTTTGTTCAGAGGACGTCTTCAGTTTGTACAGTACATTCCAAGTAAATGCCATCGCTTTGGAATCAAGTTCTTTGTACTGTGCGACGGTAAGATGGGGTACATCCTTGACTTCGTCATTTATTCAGCCAGCACTGTCGATCTGGATAAAACACACCCCCTTGGCTTCTCAGGCTGTGTAGTGAAAGTGCTCCTTGAAAAGTATTTTGGTGGGAATCATGTGCTGTATACAGACAACTATTATACAGCACCGAAACTTGCCAAATACCTTTCAGAGCACGGCATTGGCTCCTACGGCACTGTCAAAAGTAATTGTGCCCACTTCCCTAAATTCACAGAGGCAGGAACCTCACAGCGAGGAGACGTGCACCTACGCAAGTCTGAGAAGATGCTGGCAATACGGTGGCATGACAAGAGGGTAGTGCACATGCTCGCCACCGTACATAAGGGGGAAATGACAGACTGTGGGAAGGTCGACCGTAGGACAGGCGAACCTATGATGAAACCTGATGCTGTGTTAGACTACAATATCAACATGTGGCTGGTGGACAAGTCCGACATGATGATTGGTGAGATCGACTGCCTCAGGAAGAATACTAGGTGGTACAGGAAAGTTTTTTTGCATCTCATAGATATGACGATGCTGAACGCCTTCATCCTGTACAAGATGAAGGTCAAGCCACCCAAGTCCTTCTCCCTGAGGTTGTTCGCCGGGACTTGTGTCCAGCAGCTGCTGGAAAGATATGGTAGGGTGACAGCAGCAACTCCAAGGCGCCATCCAGTAACACTTCCCGACCGACTTGAGCAGAGGGCGTATATGGATCGGCACAGACTGGAGCTACTGCCTGCCACAGGTAAAAGGAAGGCTGTGATCCGCAGGTGTCAGGTGTGTGCACATACCACCCGCCGCAACCTGAGCACAAACGCACCTCTTGGGAGTGCGCTGAGTGCCAGGTTCCCCTCTCTGTTACCTGCTTCTTTGACTACCACAGCCAGAAGCAGTTCTAAAAGTGCAAGTGGGAAAGGAGAGTAATGTGGAAATAATGTGTAAATAATGTGTAAATAGCAAGTGAAAGCAATGGATGTTCAGTACATATGATTGAACAGTGTATTATAGTTTTATCTTACATAGTGTAAGTGAAATAGGAGGGTAAATATTGAAAATACAATAGAAAATGTAAATAGTAATGTAAGTAATTAGTAATATAAGAATATGAGTACAAATACTTTATGTTATAACAGTGAAAGTGAATCCGTGGCTCTCTACGTATTTTACTGAATGAAAAATTGAATGACTTCAGTGACAATAAACTAATACTACTGAAGGAAACTTATGGAGAAAAATTCCAGATATATATAATTGTGATATAGTAATAGAAATATAAAGTGTGAGGGGTTTTATGAATAATAAATGACAGAGTACCAAGAGCGAACTAGCGCAAGTGCGACGGTCAGACGCGCTCGTAATTTTCATTGCTTTCACAGTGGTTTTTTTTTTGGAGTATGGATCCCAAACTACTTGAAAATCATAGAGTAGTGTTTATAGTGTTATTATCTGGCTGTGGTAATCATATTACGGGTTGTCGGGAAGTGTAAAGTGGAGACTTCGTTACCCAACATCAGAGGTCTCCACAAGTCCTACGGTAACAGACGAAGGCTCAACAAACATTCCAGGAGAAAGCTGAAGGTATGTGCCATAAGCATATATAATTTTAATATTCTAGGACTAATAACTGATTTTTGGCAAATATTTTTTGAGAGTCTGTCGGAGCCCAAATAACTCCGCAGGACACACAAAACATTGGTAAACATGCCCGCGGTGTAGGAGTTAATAGGCTTATATAACTTTATGCTTATGTGCATAAGTGTATGATTATAGGAGTATTAGACGTGCATAATTCTCTCTCTCTCTCTCTCTCTTTCTCTCTGGCACTCGCATTAGATTACCTTACAGTCACATTGGTAACCTTTCGGTTAGCAGGAATAAGATACAATCAGTCTATTTTTCAGTTGTCATCTAAAGTGAATACAGACATATTGTCACTATGAAAGACAGTGATATATTTGACAAAATATACACGACACACACAAAATTACCAGCACTATGAAAGACTTGCATTGCTGCAAATTGTGCATGCACCTAACGTTTTACGAATTTTTCGTAATGTAATATCTACAAATGTGCAAGTAGTAGCGGTCGCCCAGTCCGCACAATTGTTCTAACCAGCCTACACACACACACACACACACACACACACACACACACACACACACACACACACACACACACACACACACCAACTGGCGTAGTGGTAATGCTTTCGCCTGCCAATTAGTAGGACGGGGGTTTGCGCTGGATCGTGTGCGAAAAGTTTCACTAACGAAGTGGGAGGTTATTGTTCCTCTTGAGGGAGGGAATGGTTCTGTGCGTGTGTGAAGGTCACAGCCTTGTCCTAGATCGGACAATACTGTAGAACTCTCAGCTCTTTTCCTGGAGGGTAATGAGCTGACGATCACGCCAATCACGTTATCCTGACCGTCCCGGTGAATTACACACACCCAAACGCATTACATTTTGGTAGGCAGTTCTCCTCTCCACCCACTCCTTCCACACACACTAAGAGATAATATCACATACTTATTGTCTCATACAACTCACAGTTGAGGAGAATATAGCTGATTAATATTTTCTTCTGGGAATTAGGTCGAAGGAAGGACTTATTTGTCCCATTACATTAAATCAAGAAGTGTTTCTCAACCCAACTATTCTATTCTACTGAGTTTCTGATAAACTTCATGCATCTGTTTAGTACTACGCGTTCTAACATTTGTTTAGATAAACAAACATTATTAACTGAACCAAGAGCAAAAAAGTCACTGATAGAATGTGTCAGTACCAATGATTATGTTGGGTTAACACTCGGCTGGCAATGTTCTTGTAAACCAGTGCTTTCCAAACTGGGGAACGCGCCCCCCTTTGGGGTGTGTGCGGTAGATGTAGAAATGACCTGAAGCCATCTTCCAAAAGTTGCCATTACGAGTACATCACTGAATATCGCAGAAGCCTGGGCGTTGAGGAAGAATGAAGAGAAACAGTTGGAGAGGACAGAGGTGAGAATGCTGCGATGGCTGACGGGAGTGTTACAGAGAGAAAGGAGGAGGAATGATGACATCAGAGCAGAGGCAGGAGTTGTCAGTTGTGGAGAAAGCAAGAGAGGCACGTTTGAGGTGGTATGGCATGTGACCAGGATGAAGGAAGTTGAACCTGTGCAGGTGGCATGGAGGAGTCAGGTGGATGGGAGAAGAACGAGGGGAAGACAAAGGATTGGGTGGAGAGATGGAACTGAGAAAGAAGTGAGGCAGTTAGGCCTGGAGGAAGAGAACGCACTGAACAGAAGTTACTGACGATAACATATAAGAGCGGCCGACCCCACCAAAGACTAAGGCAACGACTAAATATAGATATATAGTTAAATAGATAGATAGATAGACTGATTGATTGATATATAGATATTAGTCACAGGACATGCGTGCGTCTCGGACTCCGGTGAGTCAAGTGGTGATACACGAATCCATCTCATTCAGCTGCTGTCTACTGACCATCAAGTCACGGCCTTCCCAACCACAGCCAATTTAGCAGTATATAATTCACTATGATCTGATGGATATTATGATTTTAAATATTATTACAGGTTGAAGAAGGGATTAATCCCCGAGCTTGACCTCATCAGATCATATAGCCCTGCTAGGGTTACAGGAGAGCGCTACCCCTCCCAGCACGGCAGCCACCGGGCGGGGCGCGAACTCGCAACCTCACGATTACGAGCCTGACACCCTACCACCGAGCTACCGCGCTCCCCACAGGTTGAAGAAGTTATTATAATAGCCAGGAAATTTCATAGAATATGCCGTATAAATAAACAAAAAGTAGAACTATGCACTTACGCTCATAAATGGCTAGAATATGCATTTGCATGTGCACATATGCAAATACATGATTATCCTAAGCCTTCTTATGAGTCTCTGTGAGATAAACTGAGAGAGCTAGACAGCGAGAGACCCAATATTATACACTGCACAACACATACACACGCAGACGCTATTGATTGACCTGAAAAGGTCTTGGTCTGGTTTATGCTTAAATTAGTTTATGACAAGCAGCCAGCATGTGCTTACGATTTAGGAAATTTATCAAATTCACATTGACAGCTAACAAAGATGTATTTGTCTTAATATCTGACATACTTTAATGCCTTTTGGGGAAAAAAAAAAAAAAGGTTGACTGAAACAACAAAGAAATGGAGTATTATATATATATATATATATATATATATATATATATATATATATATATATATATATATATATATATATATATATATATATATACACACACACTGCATTTCTACGTTACAATTAAGAATGTATGAACAACTTTTCTGAGACGTATATGAGGCAAACGTCTGATATTAGTCTATATGTTACAGTCAGGATGTGATAGATACCGAAGGGGGGTGAGTCAAAGTTACGCGTTGGTGATGTCTGTGTGTTTATATCAGCCTTGCATGATCACTGAAATGACCATTTTTCATCATGTCATGTATCATCACTGTACAGCTTGTTGCTACATCGTGTGTTCCGCTATCATAAAAACACATTCATTTTAAGTCAAAGCAACTTATGTCAAGACATTAAATGGCTACTAAGCATATCCCCGATACTACATTACCCCACTACTATCCCTCCCAAGACACAGCTACCCCCACTACCCCCCAATCCCTCACCTACCCAGCACGTCCCACCCCTCCTTTACCCCCAACACTGTCACCAGATCTAATTATTTGCCGCTCCTGCTGTCTTCTACGCGGTGTCCAGCGCGGAAATTTCTCCAACTGTACATATAGACAGATAGATAGGTAGATATTGATAGGTCATGGTAAGTAATTATTTGCACATATTATCCAAAAATAATCACAGCTAATAGTGGTCACAATGATTGTAGTTGCTGTTCGTGTTCTCTTCGAAAAGGAAATAGGTCTGAATGATGGATTATTAATGTTGTGTAAACTTCACGCTTTATGTGGGTAAATAGTAACAATACCTGAATGAGGAGTGATGAGATAATCTCCACGTTGTTCATTAGCTGTTTCAGAATGTAAAAATGGGAAAGTGATTATTATTTTTTGCTCGAGTGTAGATTCATGTCGCCATAAAACACCAAAGTCAGCCTGATTATTAGATTCACCAAACTCCTTTCACATCAATTGGGTCTAAAACTGACACTTCCATCATAAATGCTGAGCAGTTGCAAGGAATTAGCACAAAAACCTCGAGCTAGTAACGAGGAAGTGCCATGGTAAGAATGCAGAAACGTAGTATCGTTTTATTCCGTCACTGCGCTGCGTGTAATAAGCTGTAAAGGGATGAAAATCTGGGCTAAAATAGGGTGAAACGACTAGAGTGGTCACAGGAACCAAGAAAACTGTGCCCTTCATCAGCTCTGTGCATCCTGCAGGCAAAATTTTGATGTGAAAAATTAAATACCATCTCATACAGGCTTAATGCTAAAAACGATTCAGTTTTTACCTCTCCATGGCTTTCATTTGCAGGATGGCAAAGTAGAGCGAATGAAGAGAGAGATACGGACTAGGAGAGTACGAAATCGAGGTTAGTAGGAGGAGGAGAGTGAGCTCGTGACTGAAATGGCGATATAAGATGAGAGAAAATGTAAGGGGGGGGGGTGATGTGTCTTGGGCCGGTATTCTCAGAAGGCTCCCTAACACCTCTTCCTATACGATTTATCTTGCTTTTTACACCTTATCACCCTCATGTGCGATATTTAGGCCATTCTAATGTCGCCCTACTCTGCATAAGTGATGTGCAGAATTATACCTACTACCCGTTACCAAAACTAAATTGGTAAGGAAGAGGTGTTGGAGAGTCTCCTTATCCAATGAGAATACAGGCCTTGGAAAGAGAGGTAGTCACTGAGTAGGTACAAAAACGCCTGGAGGTTCTTTTGTAGGTCAACCCTCATAGAATGTGTTCTCACGAAACTGACAAATAAGTTGATTCATAGTCTTAGCTTTCAGGTATTAAATACCATATATATATCGTACCTTTAGATGGCTATTATAAGGTAAAAATATCATCAAATTTTGCACTTCAGATCCCAAACATTTCAGCACAACGTTTCCCTTTAAACTATCTCGAAATACTTACACCTCATCTTTTTACATATAAATGTGAAACTAAACATTATGTAGTTTAAACTTAGTGAGGTTAGGCAAATTGGGTGTTAATTTTTCTTTGTACCTACGGAAAAAACTTCGCTACATTATTTAACCCACAGATGCATGGCGGGGTCAATTTCCCCCCACCGTGTTATTTTTCTCAGCTAATTTTGCTTCTGGTTTCAGTTAGGGTTTTTTCTTCTATGACTTTTAATATTATTGCATGGAGCATTATCTTGCAAAGTATCAACATTTTTACCATATTTATTTGGCGGATACATGATATTTATACTGTTATGAAGGGAGATTTGCCAGTTAAGTAGTCTCGGACCTTCGAGACGTTTCTCGTACTGTAAGTTCCGGTACAGGTCAGAGTTGCCAGTTTGCCTGCTGTTTGTGAGCATAGTTGTTTCGTAAGATATGCATTAATTTTTTTGCTCTTTCTCTTTATAATGTTTTATTTAATTGATTGTTAATTAATGTAATCTAAGTTCGTATGGTAAATGATTTGGAGTGTTATGTACTGTAAAGTAGGAAAACTCTAGCATGTTTTGATGTCTCGTAGTTGGGTATAACTGTTGTTGCTAGGGGCTGATGCAAGACATTGTCCTAGAATGTTGGAGAAGTACAAGTTTCGAGAGTAATGCAAGCTTATATAAGATGGTGTGGAGACTAGAGCGAGTTTAGTCGGGTATCAGGTCAGTTTGAATGAAGTGCAGTCGGTTTTGGTGTAGTGATGTTAGTGAAGTTTGTGAAGAGTTGCTGGCAGGCACTGAGTGTAATTACTGTCAGTGAAGATTATTTTCGGTAGTTGTGAAAACAGTGAAGTTTTATTGAAGTTTGTAAATCATCAGTACTTGTAATAACAGTGAAGTGTTGGCAAGCATTAAGTATCCTAGCTGTGAAGCAGTGTTGCCACATGTACGATAATTATCGTATTGTACGATAATATTGCCTTTGGTATGATGTACAATACCATTTTCAATTATCGTATGGCTTGTACGATAATTTTGGGTTGAAAGCTAGCATGGCAATAAATTTTGTGGCATGCATAGCTAATCATGCACAGTTGTTGCACAATTTGACAGATGAGTGATCCTAAGGGTTAATGTAATGGTGTTCATCGAAAATACTTCTTTTATTGTCTTTGTGAGTTATCATCTGCAAGAGGAAGCACATTTCTAAGAGTTATCTGTATAAGTTTTATGGACTGCATTCTGCTGCCAATCAGACTGATTTTCTAGAGTGACACGAAGGCTATTTCACGTAACATTATTTTTGTAATAAAGGATACGATTATATTATTATAATAATATTATTATGCGATTTTCATGGTGTGCCCTAATTTGTCTGATACAAAATAAAGTGATAAATATACACCAAAGTATACGTCAGTAACTTACAAAATTAAGATACTGATGAAGATTTATTGTAATGGGTAAGTTGTCAGTAAATACACCAAGGTATCGGCGAGTTTTAAAATACATAGATTATTAAACACTATAAAAGTGAATTTAACAGTGTACGATAATTCCACCGAAAAAACGATAATTTTTAAGAGCCGATACGATAATTCCCATCCAAAACTGAGGCACCACTGCTGTGAAGAACTGTCAAGCACTGAGTGTAATAGCAGTTAGTAACGTGTGAACAGCTCCAATTCTTGTAAGAACAGAGAAGCTGGAAAGCATTAAGTGGAATTATTTGGAAAATACAGTGAACTTTAAAGAGCCAGTGTTTATTTTCGCCTCAGCAGATCATGTGTACTGCACACCTGAAGGCTGACCATAGGAAAGACAACTCACTGGGCAACGTCATTCCTGTACTGAACTACTGCTGTTGGAGCCTGTGGCAGTGTGGGGACTGGGACGTAACACTGGTGTCAGGACTGTGGGATTATTATTTCAGGGCTGCAGTGAGTCTAACCTTCGACATGGAAGCAGAAGGTGTGAAGACAAGGTCTCGACTTGGGCAGGAGGAGGAAGTTTTCCTGGCGACAATCGTGAAGCTAATGCAGGCACAGAGTGAAAAACTAGAGGCATAACATGAAGAACTCAAAGAACAATTACAGGCACAGAAGAATGAAATCAAAGAACAACTGCAGGCACAGAACGAAGAACAGTAAGAACGACATGAACAGCTTCAGGAGGCATTACAGGAGCAACAGAGGGAACTACAACTTAGGATGCAAGGACAGCTGGATGCTTTCATGGGGGAAATGAAGGAAGAACAGCAACAGCTTAAGAAGGAAGTAGATGCCAAGCTAGAACAGCAGAAGTAGGAGGTAACCAATAATGTGATAGAGTGTAAGCAGCATGTACACGAACAGTTGAAGACAATTAGTGAGGAAATAGCGACGAGTGCCAACAGAATGTGGACAACCAGCTGAAAATCAGTTAGGGAATAGTGATGGAGTGCAGACAGCATGTAGATAACCAGGTGAAGCATGTAGTTGACCATGCACAGATAATTAGTGAGAAAATTGAGGCTGTAGAGAAATATTGCACTACTGAGCCTCAGGTTAGTGTACAGGGGATATATGAAAGGAAAGGACAGTGTATGGTGAATCTTGACGGATCCCAGGCATCAAAAGGTAGAATTGCAGGGTTGAATAATCAGAATGCAGATGTTTTAAGTCCTGGCCTTAATGATGATGCCTTAGTTTTTAGACCCCAAACCAGTGAAGTGCATGGCTGTAATGGGGATCCATTTAAGGAGAAACCTCAGGAATTTGATGGTAGAGTATCTCGGGAAGCTGACCGTGCACAGTTTGAGTTACTTGTGGATCAGAATGGTTGGGATGATGAGAAGGTTGCAGAAGGCCCACCAGTGAAGAAATGCAGGAGAACCTTGTTGAATAATGTGCGAGAAGACAGAAGAACAGACAACATGCAGTGTAGTAGGAATGGGAATCATAGGAAGAAATGTTGCTGTACTCTAGTGATGGGGCCAGCATCAGATGATGAGGATCTAGGGAGGATGCAGATGGAGGATGCAGATTTGCAACTGGTGCTTGAGTGGCTGCAGTGGAGTGCAGTGCGACCATCTTGGGAAGAAGTTTCCAGGTTAAGCCCTGCAACCAAGAGCTATTGGGGTCAGTGGGACCTTCTTTGTTTGAACAATGGACTACTGGAGTGTCAGTGAGAGACAGCCAATGGCCTCAACAAGTAATGGCAACTGGTGGTTCCAAAGAAGATGAGGTCTGAGAACTTGGATGAGTCCCATAATCAAATCACCAGTGGGCACCTGGGGGTGAAGAAAACTCTAAGCCGGTTGCGACAGAGGTTCTACTGGACTGGCATGTGTCAGGATGAAGAGTGGTGTCGGGCCTGTGATGTGTGTTGTGATGAGAAGAGACCCAAGAAACGTGTTTGCGCCCCTCTCCAGTTGTACCAAGTGGGTGCACCGACGGAAAGAGTTGCAGTGAACATTGCTGGACCTTTGCCACTCACTGAGAGAGGAAACCGGTGTATATGTGTTGCCACTGACTACTTCACAAAGTGGTCAGAAGCCTGTGCTATCCCTGATCAAGAGGTTGCGACTGTTGCTCAGGTGTTGGTTTATCAGTTTTTCTGTCGTTTTGGGATGCCACAAGAGCTACATTCAGACTGGGGTAAAAACTTCTAGTCTGCTGTGTTCCGTGAATGCTGCAAGTTACTGGGGATCAAGAAGACCAAGCTGACCCCACTAAGGCCACAGTCAGATGGGATGGTGGAGAAATTCAATTGGACCCTGGGAAAAAAACTTGCCAAGTACTGCAGTGATGGACAAACAGAATGGGACCAGAAATTACCTGCACTGCTGATGGCATATCGGTCTGCATCCCATGAGTCTACTGGCTACACTCCTGCAAAACTGATGTTGGGCCATGAGTTACACATACCCGATGACTTGTTAATGGGGAGACCACCTGGTGAAGAGCTGCCTACAGACACCACTGGCTATGCAAAACATCTTCAGGAAAGGATGGCTGAGGTACATCATCAAGTGTGAAGAGCCCTCAAGTTTTCAGGAGAGGTGATGAAGTGCAAGTATGATGCCAAGGCAAGTGAGATGAGCTTCAAGGATGGTGACCAAGTTTGATTATACAATCCCCAGCGAAAGAAGGGACAATCACTGAAGCTGCAAAGCCAATGGGATGGGCCATACACTGTGCTGGACCGCCTATCAGATGTAATGTATCGGATTCGTGGAGGCAAGAAGTCTTGCCCAAAGATGGTATATGTGAACCATCTGTGGTGGTACCTTGGGCCAGGACAGTACAGCTGGGACGTCTCCGAGGAATTATGCTCACCCACAGCCAAGGATGCCGAGGAGGACCAAGGAGCTGAAGTGCAAGAGGATGGTGAAGAGAAGAAGTGAACCAAGACGAGGATCAAGACCTTCCTGGAGGAGTGGACTGTGTGGAGGAGCAAGGACATCGTCAGAAGCGGCATAGAAGAAGACCTGATAAGTTGAAGGATTATTTTGTGTATAGCTAGATGTTTCACTAGGTTTATGTTTGTGTATATTATGTGTAGTTTTGTCGGGACGACAAAGAACTAGGGAGGGGGTAGTGTTATGAAGGGAGATTTGCCAGTTAGGTAGTCTCGGACCTTCGAGACATTTCTCGTACCGTAAGTTCTGATACAAGTCAGAGTTGCCAGTTTGCCTGCTGTTTGTGAGCGTAGTTGTTTGGTAAGTTATGCATTAATTTTTTTGCTCCTTTTCTTTATAATATTTTATTTAATTGATTGCTTGTTAAATTGTGTAATTTAAGTTCGTATGGTAAATGATTTGGAGTGTTATGTAAAGTAGGAAAACTCTTGCATATTTTGATGTCTCGTAGTTGGGTATAACTGTTGTTGCTAGGGGCTGATGCAAGACAGTATGTCCTAGAATGTTAGAGAAGTACAAGTTTCGAAAGTAATGCAAGCTTATATAAGATGGTGTGGAGACTAGAACGAGTTTAGTCGGGTATCAGGTCAGTTTGAGTGAAGTGTAGTCGGTTTTGGTGTAGTGCTGTTAGTGAAGTTTGTGAAGAGTTGCTGGCAGGCATTGTGTGTAATTACTGTCAGTGAAGATTATTTTCGGTACTTGTGAAAACAGTGAAGTGTTTATTGAAGTTTGTATATCATCAGAGCTTGTAATAACAGTGAAGTGTTGGCAAGCATTAAGTGTACTAACTGTGAAGTGTTGCCAAGCATTAAGTCTAATAGCAGTTAGTAAAGTGTGTATAGCTCCAGTGCTTGTGAGAACAGAGAAGTTGGAAAGCATTAAGTGGAAATATTTGGAAAATAAAGACAGCGAACTTTAAGGAGCCAGGGTTTATTTTTGCCTCAGCTGATCTTGTGTACTGCACATCTGAAGGCTGACCATGGGAAGAACAACTCACTGGGCAACGTCCTTCCTGTACTGAACTACTGCTGTTGGAGACTGTGGCAGTGTGGGGACTGGGACGTAACAATACGTTTCTGCATGGCTGGGGTCAAATTGACCCCAGTGCTTTTATCCATATTTTCTCTTCATAATCTTGTTAAACTGATTTGATAATTCGTGCAATTGTATATTCAAGTCAAATTCATCCACCAATTCACACAGACATACTACATGAACACACGTTCACTCAAACATACACATACCCATTCTTACATGCATACATACACAAACATACACACGCTGTTGGCGTGTGTGTGTAAACATAAGAAACTATTGCTTTCATGTGTGGGTCGAAGTGTCATGTCGTCATTTGTAAAGTAAAATGCTGTTATTTGCAAGACAGGTTGTTCCATGCGTGTGTGGGTATGGTGTTACTCGTCCTGCCAGCGTGAAACACAGCAGTCCGAGAGCAGAATTCGATGAGAGCTGGTGTGTGGCGCTGTATACAGAATTTTCCAGTAAGGCAAAGTGTCAGCACAAACTGATGTCACTTGCAGCAACTATGGCGACAAAGAATTACAGCTGGTGCTGAAATACGAAGTATCATACACACTTCTGATTCAGAAGAATAGTGCAATGACGACATCAGTGACGAAGAATCTGTTGTTCCATATCAGTGAAGAATCAGAAGATGAAGAAACAGCAGCAGCATCCACCACTCCACTCCAGTAAATGTCTTAACTCCTCCTTCGGGTGAAAAATGGAGAATGGCTACAACCCAGTCTGCTCGGGGATGACAACAGTCCCTAAATGTAATGCGGGAAAGAGCTGGAATTATCATGTGAGCTGCTCAGAAACTCACTAAAAACCCATCATCAGCATTCAGTCTGATTTTGAATACTGTGATGTATGAAACTATACTCTGAGTGGAAACGAGTGAATCCAGGTTCTTGGGAATGTATTTCAAAAGATGAAATGAGGGAGTATATTGGGATACATATACTGAGAGGTGTGTACAAACGCAAGAACCAGTCTTTACGTTCACTGTGGGACTCGTCTACCGGCCAACCAATTTTCTCAAAGACAATGTCAGTGAATCACTTTGAAGAAATTCGCCGCCACTCGCAATTCGACAACCCTGCTACCTGAAACAGCCGACTAGTCTGAGACAAATTAGCGGCTGTGCATCTTCTTCTAGATGGATTTTCTCACAATTCCCAATTGTGCTATCCTCACAATGAATGTGTCACGGTGGACGAGCAGTTGTACTCTTTCAGAGGTCGCTGCAGATACAGTACATGCCCTCCAAACCAGCCAAATATGGACCATTATAATGTACACTGGACGAGAAGAAGAAAGAACCCACGAGCTGGGGACATACATCATGATAAAGTTGTCGAAACCTATACATAACTCAGGAAGAAACATTGCTACCGAATCCTTTTTCACCAGCATCAAATTGGCCAATTCTCTGTCCTTGGGGGAGATAGTTCCAAAAGAGCGGGTCAGTGCAAAACACCGTAAACTGTACAGCAATACGTTTGTGTACACCAAAAAGCAGATTCAACTTGTATCCTGTAAGGCCAAACAGAACAATTACGTATTTGTGTTGTCAACTCAGCACGATCCTCCAGATGTGGCAGACGAGCCAGTGAAGAAACCCTCAGTAATCCAGTACTACAACACCACCAAAGGCGGGGTCGACTGTTTGGATGAATGGGTTGGCACCTATAGCGTAAAACACAGGAGTAAACCTAAATGATGGCATCTGGTAATGTGGTAAAGTTTGCTTGATCCTGCCTGCTACAATGCATTTGTACTATACAAAGAAATTTTTCCTATCGTACATGGAGAATAAGTCATGTACGCCATAATTTTCTTGCTGATTTGGAAATGGAGCTGAGTGAATCATATTTGTGTTTAAAGGTTGCGCCAACTGGAGGCTTTAAAGAGTGAGGATCCATCCGAAACTGGCAGAAAAAGATCCAGATGTGTGTTTTGTCCGGAAACCAGTGGCAAGAAAAGTAGCCAGAAGTGTGTTGTGTGCGGCAAATTCGTATGTCGTGAATACAGCATAACATGATGCACATCATGCTAGAGTTTTGTTGTGTACTGAATACTGGGGTGGTCTGTTTTCAGTTTTGTAGGTTAAAATGAACTGTTTCTATTGATATAAATATCTTGTACGATGATCAAAATTGTAAAAAATATCTGGTTACCTTGAAGATAAAACCTGAGAAAATCAACCATTGTAAATCAGCCAGATATTAGTAAAATACCACTGGGGGTCAATCTGACCCCAGTCACGAGTGAGCAGTGAAATTCCATGCATTCATGGGTTAATAAAAGCCATAAACCTTCCCATGAAGCTACGGCCGGGCACCGGCACCACACATTTTATGCACAAAGCAGGTGGTAACAAATTTACAAAATAAAAACTATATCCCTGTACTGGACAGGTTAAGAACACTGTCTGATGAATCCAAATTAGGCCCACTGCGAGATCAGACCTTTGCTGTGAAAGGAAAATAAAAGTTGAAATTAACCTTCCTCATGGTGGCGAAGTACGAATGGATAAAGTAACACTATAGATATGATAAACACTGCTGCATCATTCCTTCTCCTCCAGATTACCAGAACAGAGGTGTGGCAGAGTAAACACGGACGACTGAGCACTGGGTCTGTGGCGATGGAGATGCTTGGCAGCTTTCTGGGTCAGGGGCTGCTTGATGGCCACTCATCCAGTCGGTCTAACTACATCCTGGTGGGCTCTTGGCTCATGTTTGGTTTGGTGGTGGGCACGGCATATCGCGGCAGCCTCATCGCTTCTCTCAATCTTCCCAGGCCGCCACCAAGACCTGAAACTGCTGAGGAACTGATCAAAACAGTGGAAAGGTGAGGTGTGTGTAGGACTGTGCTGTAAGTTGAGGGCATGCAGGGTAGTGATGGAGAGTCATGGAGTAAATCCCACAGAAACAGTTTGGGTTATTTAGTTTGCAGCTAAACTGTATCTCTCTATCTGTTGATCTAAGTATATATATATATATATATATATATATATATATATATATATATATATATTATATTATATATATATATATATATATATATATATATATATATATATATATATATATATATATATATATATATATATATATATATATATATATATATATATATATATATATATATATTATATTATATATATATATATATATATATATATATATATATATATATATATATATACAGTGGAGTCTCTTTTATCCGAAAATCATGGGACCTTCAAAGTTTCATTTAATTGATTTTTTCGTATAACAGATGCTGTAATAATATGTAGGATATAAGGGAACAGTACTATACTCACCCATCACTCATTTCTGGCCACATCTAGCCCACCACCACCACCAGCACTCCAAAAGCCACTCAACCATCACCAAAACACTGTAGTAACTACATATGTAACTGCAATTTTGTAACTGTAATAGAAACTGTCAACTTAAATAAATCTTCATTCAAATAAACTTAAATAAGCCTTAACCAAAACAATTACGTAATTTACTGTAAGCAATTGTTTTTTTCATATTTTCTGTTTCCTTATTCAATCATTTCCACATCATCCACATCATCTCCCACATCATCCAAATCTTCCGAGGTGGTGAGTGGGGGCTGGCGCAACCAACGCTCGCTCTAGTGACTAGCGGAGCAACTGTAAACTAACACTAGTGGCGCAAAACAAGCCTGCTGTGTTTGAATTTTCGGACAGATTTCAGATTTTTGTGGTTAATCGAAATGAGACCGTTTTAACCCCTACACCGCAGGCTTGTTTACCAATGTTTTGCGTGTCCCGCAGGGTTATTTGGGCTCCGACAGACTCTCAAAAAATATTTGCCAAAAATCAGTTATTAGTCCTAGAATAATAAAATTACATATGCTTATGGCATATACCTTCAGCTTTCTCCTGGAATGATTGTTGAGCCTTCGTCTGTTACCGTAGGACTTGTGGAGACCTCTGAAGTAGGGTAACGAAGTCTCCACTTTACACTTCCCGACAACCCGTAATATGATTACCACAGCCAGATACAAACACTATAAACACTATTCTACAATTTTCAAGTAGTTTGGGATCCATACTCAAAAAAAAAAACCACTGTGAAAGCAATGGAAATTACGAGCGCGTCTGATCGTCGCACTGGCACTAGTTCGCTCTTGGTACTCTGTCATTTATTATTCATAAAACCCCTCACACTTTATATTTCTATTACTCTATAACACTTATATATATCTACAGTCTTTATCCATAAGTTTCCTTCAGTAGTATTACTTTATTGTCACTGTAGGGATTCAATTTCTTTCAGTAAAATACGTAGCATTCACTTTCTCGTCCTGTATACTGGCATTGAGAGTGAATGTCACTTTCATCTTCACTCTCATAACTCATAGCATTCAGACATGCTAGAGTGAAACTTTCACTTTCATTACTCCTAGGGTATATACTCGTATTCTTATAATACTACTCATTTACATTTCTATTTACGTTCTCTATTTTATTTACGTTATTTACATTTCTGTTTTATTTACACTGTGTTGTGCACTGTCACTTGAAATAACTTATAAAACTATTTTCCATTGTTCACGTATATTTACATTCATTACTTTCACTTGCTGTTTACACATTATTTACACATTATTTACACTTCCACTTGCACTGTTTTACTCAATAGAAAGATCGTAGTCACTCTTTTATCAATTGTCAGCCCTTTACCTCTTTCCACACGAGGTTTAGTAGGGGGTAAAGGTCACAGGGCCATTTGCATGTGGGTGAAAAAAGGCCTTGAAGTCAGCAAGAAGAAACATACGTACCCTCGCTTCGGAAGATGAGAGTAAACTGATAACGGAGGGCCAGCGTGGAGGCCTGTTTAGGGGTTTTTCAGAGTTACCAATATTGGTTCTTGAAACAGCTAAGTCTAGCACTGATATGATTGGCAGGAAATCTAGACAATACATTATAAATTTGGTAGTTCTAGGTGAATGTAAATATCACTTAGGCTTCTCCCTTCCCTCCTTACATGTATATTTATTACGAAAATAGATTAGAGGCCTACTTAGGAGATATATATTCAGAGCTACCAATGTTAAATCTTGAAACAGCTTTGTCTAGCACTGATATGATTGGCAGGAAATCTAGACAATACATTATAAATTAGGTAGTTCCAGGTGAATGTAAATATCACTTAGGCTTCTCCCTTCCCTCCTTACATGTATATTTATTACGAAAATAGATTATACGGCATATTTCAAGGAGAAAAAAACAGCAAAAATTAGCGAACGAGTGCACGTGAGGTGTTGTCAGGTGATAATTAGCCAAATCCAGGTGTATGGCACTCTCACTTACCTTATTTCTTTCTTGTATATATTATTTGGTATAAGAATAGGACATAGGGCTTATTTCAATGGATGAAATCAGTGAAAAATTCCAGGGAAGATTTACTTAGCGTAGCACGGCCGTGCAGGCGAGAGGATAGGGTAATGGAGGGGGGGTAGGGAGAGGAGTCAAGAACGGGGAGAAATGGCTAAATTGTCAACAATGGATGGGAGTACAGATGAGATTAGGAGTGCTGACTAGTGTTGGACATTGGCAGTACTGATAGATGATACAAGCCCCCACTTGGAAGCCCGGGTGAATTCAAAATAACACAGAATCACAAAAGCGACGCCCCGCGGTATGATCCCTTGCTCCCAAGCATCACGAAAGTGACGCCCCACGGTTAAGGGGTTAATAAAACTTACAGTTAATGGCATATTACGGTTAAAAGAATTTCGAATAAAAGACTCCACTGTATGTATATATATATATATATATATATATATATATATATATATATATATATATATATATATACTGTATATACATATATATATACACACACACACACACACACATCTTCATTTAGCATCCTTCTCTTCCCAGTGCCGGGATTGGACGTGATATGAGTAGTCTCCATCTACCTCTGTCCTCCTCGTCTTCTTCTCTTATATTTTAAACGTCTGAATATCATCTGTAACCACTTTCCTCCATGTTCCCTTTGGTCTTCCCACTCGTCTCCTTCCTTCTACTTCCAACTCCATAGCCCTTCTCAAAATGTTATCTTGATCTGTTCTGTGCACATGACCGAACCATCTCAATCTCATTTTCCGTATCCTATCCTCTATGCTCTGCACTCCACATCTTCTCACCTCCTCATTTGACTCTCTGTCTCTCCACTTAACTCTTGCCATATACCTCAGCATCCCGTGATCACAAGTCAGCAGGAGCCTCTCTAAATTAGCTGTCAGTGCCCATGACTCTGCAGCATACAGCAGCACAAGTCTGGTGCAGGCGCAGTAGATCCTTGCACGGTAAACCAGCAGTATCCCCTGGTTGACTAACAGACTGGCCAACTTTCTGCAGGCCCTTGTGATCCTGGTTCTCACTGCCACATCTGCTCCGCCCTCACAGCTCATGATGTCACCAAGACAGCAGAATTAGTCTACCACCTCCAACACACCACCCTCCACTGCTTCCTCCTGTGGTCTCACTACTGGCCCTCTAACACATGCTGGGAACCTAAAGTTCCCTCCAGCTCTCCTTACGTTCCTGAGTCCAGAGCATTTGCCATGGCACTATTTTGAGCAACCTGAACACCACAGAGTTGACACGTACTTCCCCCCACACATTCTGCACGGATACCTTCCTCTCTGCGGTCTTACTGCTGGCTCCCTTCCTACCACCATAAACTTTATCTTTGATCTGCTGACCTTCAGTCCTCTTGTTTCCATCTTTCTTCTCCACTCCTCAAGCATCCCCACAACTCTCACCTCTGACTCCGCCTTCAACACAAGGTCATCCACATATATCAGCTGCCATATGCTGTCACTTACCACATCTCTCGTCACCTCCGGCCGACTCAAACAAAAGGGGGCTTAACATCGGCCCTTGGTGAACTCCAACTCTGCTGCCAAACTCCTCCGACGTTCCAGTAAATGCCATCACTCTCGACCTTGAATCTGTATACAAAGCCATCACCAGCGCCACCAGTCACTCGGGCACCATCTGCCCCCTCAGTGACCATGCAATCACTCTCCTTTGTATCCTGTCAAAAGCCTTTTCCAGGTCCACAAGTATGTGAAATAACTCCTTCTTCTCTCCATACTTCTATAATTGTCTCAGGATGAAAATGGCATCCAGTGCTGACTTGTCTTCTGAAATCCAAACTGGTTCTCATCAATCTTTACGATCTCCCTCAACCTTGCCTCCCAGATATTCTCCCAGACTTTCATACTGTGCTCCAACAGCCTCATCCCTCTACAGTCCTCACATTTCTGCACATCTTCAACAACTCTTTCTCTTCTGTTTCTCCAGCTTCCCTCAATAGTTCACTTGTGACTCTGTCTCTGTCTGTCTGTCTCTTATATATATATATATATATATATATATATATATATATATATATATATATATATATATATATATATATATATATACTGTTATGGTGGTGTATATTATGGTACACTCTTATCCCTTAATTAATCACCAAAAGGGATAACGTAAAGCTTACAAGAAAACTAACTTTACTGTACACTGTAACATACACAACCAAAGGAGAAACCAGGGTTCGTTTTTAAATAAGGGGCATACATATAGGTCTCAGAATACAAATATAAAAACAAGTTATTTCTTACCTAAGCAGAATATACTTAGTGGAGGCTAAGTACTCACAAAGTTCGAGGAAACTTGGAGAAGTTGCTGATGTAATCCAGATATAAATCACACAATAGTGAATATGGAGGAGTGAACCAAAAATGGGAAATGGTGCACAAACAGTGTGTTTTGTAATCAAAGTCACGTATTGAGTAATGTGAGAAATGTGGGGGAAAGTGCAACACAATGTGACAAAAGTGTAACATGGCAGTAAATGTGACAAAAATGTGTACAAATGTGAACGAATGTGTACAAATGACAACATGTGAACCAATATGTACAAAATGAGACAAAATGTCTCTCTCACATTGTCCTCGAGCTTATAAAGCAGGCTTACTCTGCCTTTCTCAGCTGACTAACCACTAGGCTGTCTCAAAAATAATCTGCGTCCATACACAAACAATGGAGACACCTGCTGCAAATGAGAGCCTTACACATTTTTCACAAAGCCAATGGCGTGCCATCAAGAAAGTAGAGAAAACGTTATTTAGGCTTCTATTGGCAAATACCCTCTTTGTGCTCCTCCTACACTATAAGTTAGACCCATTAATACAAGGACAAGAGGATTTCCTGGTCAGTTTATGGGAAAAAACAACTAGTGTGTTATCAGTCCAGAAGGCAAAATTTACCGCTAAGTAAGTACAGCTGGGGACGAGGGTTACCCTTACAGCCAAGGAAAATAATATGGAAAAAGATTTATCTTCTTAATGGCTCACCTGTCTCCTTACGTTATTACTTTATCTATTTCACCCATTTGTTAATGGGGTAACTACACAAGTGACACCTCCCTTCCTGAGAGAAGAAACTTCCCAAGGGGAAATTTCTGGATACTGTACAATTAATTTCTGGACAGGTAATCTGCTAAAACATTACTAACACCTTTTACATGGCTCACATCAAGGGAGTTTTCCTTCAAAAATAGGGCCCAGCCGGTCAGTCTACATTTTTGTCTTTAAATCGGGACAAAAATTTCAGAGGGTGGTGATCAGTGTACACTACAACATCACCTGACCCTGGACCAACATACAAAGAGAAGCGTTGAAGGGCCAGTATGAGTGCAAGGAGTTCTTTATCAGTAGTTGAATAATTTCTCTGGGCCTTATTGAACTGTTTGCTAAAATATCACACAGGCATCTCACTGCGCCAGCCCCTAGGCCACTGGCATCAACATCTAATTTAAAGGGTGTGTCAAAATTGGGAGCTTGAAGCACTGGGTGACTTGACAGGATGGCTTTGACTTTAGAATAGGCATCCTTACATTCTGGCTTCCACTCATACTACAAGATCAGAGAAGTTCAGGACAAAACTTCTGTAGTACCCTACCATACCCAAGAATCGTTGCAACTCTCTCTTATTTTTGGGTTGGGGGGAATTGACAAAGGCCTGAACTTTAACATCAGGTGGACTCACTTGGCCTAAACCGACCTCACAAATTCACATTTAGTTAAATTAATCACTAAATTAGCAGAGGACAGTCTCTGCAGCAAGGCATCTAGTTGGCTCAAGTGTTGTTTCCAGGTGTCACTAAAAATAACATCATCAGTGTATGTAACACAACCATCCAAGTCCTTGGTGAGATCATTCATCAGCCTCTGAAAGGTGGCAGGAGCATTCTTCATGCCATAGGGCATGACCTTACATTTATAAGTATTGCCACCGACCACAAAACAGGAAATTTCTTGGGCACTTTCTCTGAGTTGGACTTGCCAATATCCCTTGATCAAATCTACTTTTGCAATAAACTTAGCACTGCCTATCGCGTCCACACAATCATGTACTCTAGGAAGTGGGTAGGTATCAGTCATGGTAAGGGATTTGACATTACGATAAGCAATAGAAAAGCGATGTGACCCATTGGGTTTTGGAACCATTATGACCGGGAAGCACCACTCACTTTGACAGGACATGATTAACCCCTGCTGCAACATGTAGTTCAGTTCCTCTTGAATGATGGTCCACTTCTGAGGACCTAACTCCTTAAGAGTTTGTCTGAACAGTTTGGAATTTAAATTGCTGCCTTGATCTGATTGACCTTCCTTAGGGAGACCAAAACTGGTAAAGAAGGTCAGCATCTCTTGTACAACCAATATAGCTGATATTTTTCTCAAGGGAATGGCTTCAGGATATTTAGAGGCCATGTCTAACATTGTGAGGATGTACTGGTGGCCTGAAGAGGTTTTAGGCAAAGGTCGAACACTGTCCACAAGGACTCTAGTGAATGGGGCCTCAAACACAAGTAGAGGAATCAAAGGAGCCGCAGGGATGGGCTTATTGCTCTTACCGACTAGCTGACAGGTGGGACATGACCTATAGAACCGGGAGACATCTCGACGGATTCCAGGCCAGTAAAAATGCTACCGGATGTGGGAGAGAGTCTTCCTCACCCCTAAGTGACCTGCTAAAGAAGAATCATGAGCAATGGACATAAATTTTTGCCTATAGGATCTTGGAACTACCACCTGATGTACAGTCTCCCACTCGTTATCATGAGCAACACTAGTAGGTCTCCATCTTCCCATTAACACGTTGTTTGGCCTTAAATAATAACACTCTGTCATTTCAGACTCACATTCATGTTGACTAACAGCTGAGTCAATTAAAGTGGCAATCTCTGGGTCAGATCTTTGCATATCAGCTAACATTGCACTTGCATCAGTCTGGGAAGAATCATCAACCTCTGATTCCCTTAACTGGGCAAAAAAGGTATCACCAAGCCCAATATCATCGTCGGCATTGCCAGTGCCATTACTGTCAACATTCTCATGGTGGGCTTTTGCCATCATAGCTCTAGTTACAGCACATGCAGGAAACAATTTAGGACAAGCATCTTCCAACTCTTTAGTCCTATCCTCACTCAGGGGAGTTTTTGACACACAGGGAACAGCACTCACCTGTCCTCCCGCCAAGTCATTACCCAAAAGAAAAGTGACCCCTTGTACAGGAAGCTGGTCAGCAACACCCATATGCACTGAACCAGTAACTAACTCTGACTGGAGCTTCACCTCAACTAGGGGAACTGACACGAACTCAGCTATACCCTGCAACAAGACACATTCATTAGGGTCAGTTACAGCAACAATCCCCTTCAACATTAGTGACAGTGAAGCTCCTGTGTCTCTTAGTATAGTGACTTCCTTACCACCCTTTCCATCAACTGAAACTAACCCCTTAGATATGACGTTAGCAAATAAATGATCTGGGGAGGAGTCACTTTATATACTGCTTGGGGGAGGACACTCTGATGGAGTCTTATTACCACTCTCACCTGAACCTGACGGCTGCACTGCTCCAGTCTTACTAGTTACTAATAATGGCTCTACAGGAGTCTGTCTGTCCACCACTGACGGCTCCACTCTGGCCTTATCAACAATATGCACCTGCTGGGGTTGTTCTGAGTACCGCTAACAATATCTGTGGGTGGCTGCTCTCTGTTGGTGCCAAAAGATCCCCAAAAGTTTACTAAAGTAATAGGTTTAACATTGAAACTTTTCCCTCGTTTTTTCCAGCACTAATCCTCCAAGTGCCCCGTTTTCTGGAAATACTGGCAAAACCTGATACTTTTTCTTGACCCTCTGGCAACACTGTCCTCACTTGCTTTCGTGGAACTAAAATGCTCTGGGGTTGCAGTGTTCCCACTAGTGTCACTTGACTATCTTGCCTCTAGCAGAAGAAGGGTTCACAAACACTCGTTGGTTCACTCTCCTACCCTTAACAAAGGACTGAGGCTTACGTTCGTGCTTATGAATTATACTATAATTATCTGCTACGACAGCAGCCTCAGCTAGGATATCTAAATCTTTCTCCACTATGTATGTAGCCACATCCTTATCTATCTGACCAGTGAAGTTCTCCAAGATCATTATTTCTTTAAGTTTACAGAAATCATCAACTTCCTTGGAATGCAACCATTGGTCAAATAAGTCTGTGAGTACTCTAGCATATTCCACATGAGTCTGATCTTTCTGCTTAAAGGTAGATCTAAATTTAAGCCTATAAGCCTCTGGTACGAGTTCCTGTGCTTTTAGAATGACCTCTTTGAAACAATCATAGCACTTTGATCAACAGATAAAGAAATATAAGCCTCTTGAGCTTTTCCTTTCAAAACGCTCTGCAGCAATACTGTCCAAGAGTCTTTTGGCCACGAGGGACGACCTGCCACCTTTTCAAACATATGGAAGTGCTTAGTGACGTCTTGCTCATTAAAGGGAGGTACTAGCTTAATGTTCCTAGCAACATCAAAAGATTCCCTGGCAGATGAACTACTACTAGCTAGAGGTGAACTATCAGAGTGCTTCAGTCTGATTTCATGATCTATTTCTTTTTGTCTCAATTGAGCCTGTAATTCTAATTCCCTCAGTTTAGCATTGGATTCTATTTCTCTTATTTTATCATTCCATTCTTGTTCTCTTATTTTTGCTTGCATTTCTAGTTCCCTTAGCTTAGGTCTGGCTTACTCAAGTTGCACTTTGACACCACTATCATGAGCAGAAAAATCACTAGGGCCAGGTATCTCCGATGCCAAAACCTCAGGGTCAACATCTTGTGCAGTATCAAATGGCTCAGAACTAGCTATAGAGGACTCATTTAGCTCTAACATGGTGTCCAACATTAAATCAAGTAACTTAGTCTTAGTGACTGAGGCAGGAAATCTCAAACGTAAAGCCTGGGCAAGCAATATGAGCTTGTGTTTTGAGAGTTTTTTCACTCTGGTTGGTGAAGGCTTAGAATGCAGAAATGCTTTCACATCATTATCACTCATTAGGGCCATGATTTCTGATTATAGTTAAGTAGGTAAGAGTAAGCACTGTGTATGTAGCCAAGGTTGCCAGAAATATGTCACAGAGCATTCCTGGCCAGGAGGTCGCCAAATTGTTATCGGGGTGTATATTACGGTGCACTCTTAGCCCTTAATTAATCACCAAAAGGGATGAGGTGAAGCTTACAAGTAAACTAACTTAAAGTTACTGTACACTATAACATACACAACCAAAGGAGAAACCAGGGTTCATTTTAAAAAAGGGGAATACATATAGGCCTCAGAATTCAAATATAAAAACAAGTTATTTCTTACCTAACCAGAATAAACTCAGTGGAGGCTAAGTAGTCACAAAACTCGAGGAAACTTGGTGAAGTTGCTGATGTAATCCAGATATAAATCACACAATAGTGTAAATGGAGGAGTGAACCAAAAATGGGAAATGGTGCACAAACAGTGTGTTTTATAATCAAAGTAACGTATTGAGTAATGTGAGAAAATATGGGGAAAAGTGCAACACAATGTGTCAAATGTGTAACGTGACAGTAAATGTGACAAAAATGTGTACAAATGTGAACGAATGTGTACAAATTACAAAATGTGAACCAGTGTGTACAACATGAGAAAAAAATGTCTCTTTCACATTGTCCTTGAGATTATAAAGCAGACTTACTCCGCCTCTCTCAGCTAACCACTAGGCTGTCTTAAAAATAATCTCCATCCATACACAAACAACGGAGACACCTGCTACAAATGGGAGCCTTACACATTTTTCACAAAACCAATGGCGTGCTGTCAAGAAAGTAGAGAAAACGTTATTTAGGCTTCTGTTGGCACATACCCTCTTTGTGCTCCTCCCACACTATAAGTTACACCCACTAATACAAGGACAAGAGGATTTCCTGGTTTATGGGAAAAACAAGTAGTGTTATCAGCCCAGAAGGCAAAATTGACCGCTGAGTAAATACAGCTGGGGACGAGGGTTACCCGTACAGCCAACAAAAATGATAATAAAAACTTATCTTCTTAACGGCTTGCCTGTCTTCTTACATTATCACTTCCTACTCTGTTTCACTCTTTCATTACTGGGGTAACTACGTCAGTGACTATATATATATATATATATATATATATATATATATATATATATATATATATATATATACAGACGACGCCAAAAATTCGTGAGCCTCCTGATGCAACACTTGTAAACAATACTAACGCCCCCTGACACAAGAAGTGTGAACAAAAGAAAGACATCCCTACACATTAATAAACTTTGTATTGAAAAATTAGTAGTAGTTTAGAGTCTTTCTTTTAATTTTCAGGCATTTTTTGAGATGTTTTCCAACAGAATATGTCTTACACATTTCTCTCTGGTGAACAATATAACCTTCCGTAATGAATTGCTCAGTATCTGGTGAGAAGGCAGTGGCTGGGGACAACGGAAGATGTGATCGCCACACCCAAATTTATGCAATTATTGATTGATCATACATGGCTCATTAGGTTGTTTATTCTTTCAAATAAAGGATGAACACAATATTAATACAGCTGCTCCAATACAAATGTGATGGTCCAGGGATGAGTTGAAACAGCGTAACTATGAAGTTGGACCGTGTCGTGGCTTAATCAGCTGACAAAGACTGTACTGTGTCTCCCTCAAAGGAGGATGGTAGCGATATTGTACATCTGGCAGTATTAATGCACCCAGCTGCTACTGCAACTACCTTGGGGGATGTCTCAGTAGCTCCGAGTTGGCGGTTAATTTAAAGTGCTTGAGAGTGAGGTGTCCTTTACCTTGTTCATTCTCTTGCTAGTTGTTCTTCTCTATAGAAGACATGGAGAATCCCAAGCACTCTACAAAAGATCAGCTGGCAAGCATTGTGTCCCGCTACAAGGCACGACAGTCAGTGAAGGATATCTCAATGATCGTTGGATTTGCAGAATGAACTGTTCAAAAGTGGATTAAGTGATTTATGAATGGTGGCACCGAGGAAGTATCAGAACATGGATCGCTCAGGGAGACCAAGGAAGACCACTAAACAGACTGCAAACGTAATCCGGCGGCAAGTGGAGGCTAACCCACGCATTTCAGCATGGGAAATAAAAGAAACTAACCCACTACTGCTGGCTGATGTCTCCAAGAGGACAGTGTAATGCACCCTGCACGACAGGCTGGGTTATCGCAGCTGCCATCCTCGCCGCAAGCCTTGTCTAACTTCTCGGCAAGTAAAAAATGGATTGCTTTTTGCCAAAAATATTCTGAGTGGTAAGAAACCATGTGGCGGTGAGTCCTGTGGAGTGATGAAACAATTATTTCTGTGGCTGGGAACAGAGGTGGGAATGTGTTTCGTCGCAGTGACCCACTCGACCCTTGCTACACCATGAAGACAGAAAAATTCCCTGACAGTGTTATGGTCTGCGGTGCATTTGGGTACCATGGTCAGGGGAATTTAGTTGTGCTCCCCCAAAATTAGAACCTCAATAAAAACACCTACCTGGAACTCTTGTATGATCACCTGCCAGAGTGTTTTGAGGCTTGCCAAACTGGCATTTTTATGCAGGATAGTGCACCGTGCCATACAGCACGTAATGTGAAGCAGTGGTTGCAAGATTGTCAGGATGAGTACAATGAAGATTGGCCAGGAAATTTCCCAGATTTGAACCCAATTGAAAATTTATGGGCAATCATTAGAAGGGACCACAAGAAGGAAACATGACACACATTCTATCCCGCAACTGATCGAAGCAGTGGAACAGGTGTGGAGGAATACTGACTCAGAACATTTAACTCGCCCCGTCCCGACCGATTTTCCACCACTGACTCCCCCAAATCCCGACCAATTTAGGAAAAAAAAAATTGACTTAAACCTCCACTTTTGGTGAGAAACGTCGAAAATTCATATATATATATATATATATATATATATATATATATATTGCCAGACGCCTCAATCCCGTTTGGGGTGGCCACAAACAAATCGCCTCCACGTCGTCCTGTCCCCCGCCATTTCAATGCCCTGCTTCCAACTCACACCCCCCTCTCTCATATACCTCTCCACCCCATCCCTCCATCTCATCCTCGGCCTCCTCCTCCCTCTTCCCCCCTCCACCCCACTCACATACACTCTCTTCGTCAGTCTTTCACCCTCCATCCTCTCCACATGGCCAAACCACCTCAGTGTGTTCCTCATAACACTTCCTATCACATCCACATCCACACCACAACGCTCCTTTATATCCTCATTCGTCAGCCTGTCTCTCCATGTGACTCCACAGGCTCCTCTTAAATAACTCATTTCCACTGCTCTCACTCTTGACTTGTGTCCTTCCAACAATGTCCAAGCTTCACTTCCATACATAAGAGTTGGTATCACAATACTGTCATGTAGTAACTTTTTCACTTCCATGCTCACTTCCCTGTTTCTTGTCACTGCTTTCAAAGAACCAGCAACCTTTCTTCCCTGCTGTACCCATTCAAGAACTTCACCCTTCAAACCTCCATCCTTACTCATCACACTACCCAAGTACTTAAACGTACTCACATTTTCCAATTCCTCACCATCCAACCTCGCTGTACATTCACTGACTTCATCTCACTCAAAGACCGTCACTTTACTCTTCCATACATTCACCTTTAGATTCCGTTTCATGCACACTCTCCCAAACTCATCCACCAAGCCTTGCAGCTCCCTTTCGTCTGCACTCAACAACACAGTATCATCTGCAAACAACAGTACAGGGAGTTTCCAAACACAATCCTCTCTCACCTGGGCCACTCAAACATCCACTACCTTACCTTGTATATGTATATATATATATATATATATATATATATATATATATATATATATATATATATATGTGTGTGTGTGTGTGTGTGTGTGTGTGTGTGTGTGTATGAGGGGGGTGCAAGGAACAGCGTGGTGGACTGAAGAGGTGAAACAGGCTGTGACACAAAAGAAGAAAGCATACAATGAATGGATGAGAAATAGGGGCGTTGAAGAAGTTGAGAGGCGGAAGAGAGAGTTATATGTGGAAAGGAAGAGAGAGGTGAAAAGATTAGTAAGAGAGAGTAAGAAGAGAGTGGATGAGGAATTTGGAAGGAATTTGAGTGTAAAGTGGAGAGACTGTAAGAAAATGTTCTGGAGAGAATGAAAAGAGTAAGACAGGGTGGAAGTGAACTTAGCAGGGGAGTGAAAGATAAAAATGGTAGATTACTAGTGGAGAAGGGAGAAAAAGTGAGCAGATGGAGAGAACACTTTAAGGAATTGTTGAACGTAGAGGATGGAAGTAATGCGAGTATAAGTGGCTGGGGAATGGCTGGGAGAAGGAGGGAGGTGAGAAGACAGGAAGAAATCAGTAGGATAGAAGTTGTGGAAGCAATGAAGATAGTTAAATCGGGGAAAGCCCCAGGAATTGATGGAGTGTGTGGTGAAATGCTGAAGCATGGGGGAGAGATAGTAGTAGAATGGATGTGGAAGATGTGCAGATTGGCCTGGGAGGAAGGTAGAGTCCCGGAGGATTGGAAGTCAGGTATAATTATTCCCTTGTACAAAGGAAAAGGGGAAAAAGAAGTGTGTGGTAATCTTAGGGGCATTTGTCTTCTTAGTATAATAGGAAAAGTGTATGGTAGGATACTTATAGACAGAGTTAGAGAAAGAACAGAGAAATTAGTTGGAGAAGAACAGGGAGGCTTTAGGAAGGGAAGAGGTTGTGTAGATCAGATATTCATTCTTAGATCTTTAGTGGAAAAGTTTCTAGAGAAGGGAAAGAAGTTGTATGCGGCTTTCATGGATTTGGAGAAAGCATATGACAGGGTGGATAGACAAGGATTGTGGAAAGTGTTAAGAATATATGGAGTAGATGGGAAGTTGTTGAATGCTGTGAAGAGTATGTACGATGGTGCGAAGGCTGCAGTGCGTGTGGTTGGTGAACTAAGTGAATTTCTCTCTTTGAAAGTTGGTTTGAAACAGGGATGTGTCATGTCTCCATGGTTGTTCAATCTGTACATGGATGGGGTAATAAAAGAGGTACAAGGTAGGGTAGTGGATGTTGGAGTGGCCTTGGTGAGAGAGGATAGTGTTTGGAAACTCCCTGTACTGTTGTTTGCAGATGATACTGTGTTGTTGAGTGAAGACGAAGGGGAGCTGCAAGGCTTGGTGGATGAGTTTGGGAGAGTGTGTAAGAAACGGAACCTAAAGGTGAATGTAGGGAAGAGTAAAGTGATGGTCTTTGAGAGAGGTGAAGTTTGTGAATGTACAGCGAGGATAGATGGTGAGGAATTGGAAAATGTGAGTACGTTTAAGTATTTGGGTAGTGTGATTAGTAAGGATGGAGGTTTGGAGGGTGAAGTGCTTGAAAGGGTACAGCAGGGAAGAAAGGTTGCTGGTTCTTTGAAAGCAGTGATAAGAAACAGGGAAGTGAGCATGGAAGTGAAAAAGTTACTACATGACAGTATTGTGATACCAACTCTAACGTACGGAAGTGAAGCTTGGACATTGTTGGAAGGACACAAGTCAAGAGTGAGAGCAGTGGAAATGAGTTATTTAAGAGGAGCCTGTGGAGTCACGTGGAGAGACAGGCTGACGAATGAGGATATAAAGCAGCGTTGTGGTGTGGATGTGGATGTGATAGGAAGCGTTATGAGGAACACACTGAGGTGGTTTGGCCATGTGGAGAGGATGGAGGGTGAAAGACTGACGAAGAGAGTGTATGTGAGTGAGGTGGAGGGGGGAAGAGGGAGGGGGAGGCCGAGGATGAGATGGAGGGATGGGGTGGAGAGGTATATGAGAGAGGGGGATGTGAGTTGGGAGCAGGGCAGTGAAATGGCGGGGGATAGGGCGACTTGGAGGCGATTTGCTTGTGGCCACCTTCAAACGGGATTGAGGAGTCTGGCAATAGGTAGATAGATAGTTTATATATATATATATATATATATATATATATATATATATATATATTTATATATATATATATATATATCACTTATTACAGTGATAAGAAACAGGGAAGTGTGCATGGAAGTGAAAAAGTTACTACATGACAGTATTGTGATACCAACTCTAACGTATGGAAGTGAAGCTTGGACGTTGTTGGAAAGGCACAAGTCAAGAGTGAGAGCAGTGGAAATGAATTATTTAAGAGGTGCCTGTGGAGTCACATGGAGAGACAGGCTGACGAATGAGGATATAAAGGAGCGTTGTGGTGTGGATGTGGATGTGACAGGAAGTGTTATGAGGAACACACTGAGGTGGTTTGGCCATGTGGAGAGGATGGAGGGTGAAAGACTGACGAAGAGAGTGTATGTGAGTGAGGTGGAGGGGGGAAGAGGTAGGGGGAGGCCGAGGATGAGATTGATGGATGGGGTGGAGAGGTATAAGAGAGGGGGGGTGTGAGTTGGGAGCAGGTCAATGAAATAGCGGGGGACAGGGTGACGTGAAGGCGATTTCTTTGTGGCCACCCCAAACGGGATTGAGGCGTCTTGGAATATATATATATATATATATATATATATATATATATATATATATATATATATATATATATATATATATATATATATACACCTTATTCACCTCTCTCTCTCTCTCTTTCTCTCTGTATATATATATATATATATATATATATATATATATATATATATGCACACCTTATTCACCTCTCTCTCTCTCTCTCTCTCTCTCTCTCTCTCTCTCTCTCTCTCTCTCTATATATATATATATATATATATATATATATATATATATATATATATAGTGGTGAAAAAGATATAGCTGTGCAAATATGAAGGACGAAGGAGGCGAAGTAGGCCAAGGAGAAGGGGGAAGGATATGGTGGATGAGTGTGTAAGGAAGAGAGGTATGAAAGTCAGTGAGGCTAGGGGGATGACAAGAGATCGAGCAGGCTAGATGAATGTTATGAGAAGACGTGCATAATAAAGTTTTTGGCACCCCTGTTTAACGTGACAGCGTCCGGACTGACTCTATCGGATACATGTGTGTGAAGGTACAGAATGTGGTAAATATTTTGGCGCACCAGATAGTCAGGATTCCGGGGGCTTGAATGATGAGTAAATGGAAGCTTGGCCCATTGGATTGGGCAAACTCAAGCTGTCTGTACTTGCCACACCTCATCCTGCCCTAGGGTTGAAAAGGAGATCTGGTTACACGAATTTATTAATATATATATATATATATATATATATATATATATATATATATATATATATATATATATATATATATATATATATATATATATATTAATAAATTCGTGTAACCAGTGATTTCTTAAAATCACCAGTCAGTACGTGAAATGAGTGTGAAGTGGGATGGGTTAAATTAGGCTATGCGAATTTAGGCTGCGGTTCGGTTAAGTTGGGATAATCTAGGTTAAACTTCGGTTAGGTTGAACTATGTTAGATAGGTTAGGTTAATTTATATGAACGCTTAACAAAAATTAATGTTCATTTAAATTAACCTAACCTAATCTAACTAACGTAGCTTAACCTAACCTAAGCTTAACCTAGAATACCCAAGCCTACCGTTACAGTAGCCCTAATTAACCTAGCCTAAATTAATCCATCCCAGTTCACACTTGTTTCACGAATTGACTAGGGATCACTGGTTATACAAATTCCCATATATATATATATATATATATATATATATATATATATATATATATATATATATATATATATATATATCATCAGCCACTACAAGTCCTATTTATTTACTCGTGTATATATATATATATATATATATATATATATATATATATATATATATATATATATATATATATATATATGAATCGAACACTGGACCCTTGAATAGAAGTCAGGCAGTGCTACCACTCGACCACGGTGTGATAAAAACTTTAACACCTGATTTTTTTTTTTTTTTTTTTTTTTTTTTTTTTTTTGACGAACCAGGTAAATCTATTATGGAAGGGTATATTTCAGTCACAACATATTTGGATCATTTCACAGCCCGACTCAACTCGGCAAATGACAGTGCTGTTTTAATCTTTCCCAGAGACAACACTAACGTTTTTAAATGTTGGAGAGACAGACATTACATGCGTGTGTACAGGTATATTTGGATGCTCCTGACTGGTGATCGAACCCTGGACCTCTTAGATAGATATCAAGCACTGATACCACTCGACCACGGCTTGATAAAAAGCTGTGACACCTGATTTTTTTTTTTTTTTTTTTTTTAATGGAAGAATATATTTCAGTCACAACACATTAGGATCATTTCACAGCCCCACGCAGCTCGACAAGTGACAGAGCAGTTTTAATCTATCCAAAAGAACACGAGCGTCTTTAGATGGTGCAAAGACACATTACATGGTGTGTACAAATATATTTGTACGCTCCTGACTGGGAATCGAACCTTGGACCTTTTAGATAGAAGTTAGGCACTGATACCCCTTGACCACGGCGTGTTAAAAGCTTTGATATCTGATTTTTTTTTAACGAACCAGGTAAATCCATTATGGAAGTTTATATTTCAATCACAGCACATTAAGATCATTTCACAGTCCCACGCAACTCGGCCGATGACAGAGCAGTCTTAATCTATCCCAGACACAACACGAGCTTCTTTAGATGTTGGAAAGACAAACATTACACGCATGTGTAGAAATATATTTGTACGCTCCTGACTGGGAATCGAACAAATATATTTGTACACACGCGTGTAATGTGTCTCTCCAACATCTAAAGACGGTCGTTTTGTGTCTGGGATAGATTAACCCTTCGTTAGTCCTGTGGGGTATTCAAACGTGGGTAGTCCGATGGGGTGTTACACCATCCCAATACAAAAATACATGTAGGGTTACTAACATATAAAATATATTCATACTGCCGCTTCAGCATATCTCTGCAATCACTAAATAAAAGATTGAACGCCTTGTAGGTGGTGTTTATTAATTTGTAATAATAAAATACAATAAATTATACTATCAGTAACAAAATAACAAATGGACTCATATCTCATTGTCAGGTAAACACGCACAGGAAAATACATTTTGTGATTTTTAAAATCAGTAGGATTATAATGATAAACAATATGCAAAGATAAGAAAAAAAAAATATATATCACAATATGATCTAAATGGTTAGTTTGAGGGAGTGACTAGACACCTGGGGGGGGGGAAGTCTCTTTCTCTCTCACTACAGCAGAGGCAGGACTAGACTAATCCACATGCTCCCTCCCTTCACTGAATCAGGAGAGTACTGGAACGGAGAGAAATATTCGAATTACCGGCTAGGAAATGTGAGCTTAAAAAAAAAAAAAAAAATGGGGTGGCAAAACACCCCACCTGACTAACGAAAGGTTAAAACAGCTCTGTCACTTGCCGAGTTGTGTGGGGCTCTGAAATGATCCTAATGTGTTGTGACCGAAAAATATCCTTTCATAATGGATTTACCTGGTTCGTCAAAAAAATCAGGTGTCATAGCTTACATCACGCCGTGGTCGAGTGGTATTAGTGCCTGCCTTCTATCTAAGAGGTCCAGGGTTCGATTCCCAGTCAGGAGCGTACAAATATATTTGTACACACGCGTATAATGTGTGTCTCTCCAACATCTAAAGACGCTCGTGTTGTGTCTGTGGTAGGTTAAAACTGCTCTGTCACTTGCCGAGTTGCGTGGGGCTGTGAAATTATCCTAATGTGTTGTGACTGAAATATATCCTTCCGTAATGGATTTACCTGGTTCGTCAAAAAAAATTAGGTGTAAAAGCTTTTATCACGCCTTGGTCGAGTGGTATCAGTGCCTGACTTATATCTAAGACGTCCAGGGTTCGATTCCCAGTCATGAGCATACAATATATGTGTACACACACGTGTTATGTGTGTCTCTCCAATATATATATATAGCCTATATGTGTGTGTGTGTGTGTGTATAACATATATCACCATCATCAGCAATTACAAGTCTGCTGGTGAACAAAGGTTCTTTGACTGAACCAGTCTTTGCCTCGTTTTCCCAGCAAATTTCTCTATCTCATCTCTCCACCTCAAGTCTGGCCTTTTTCTGCTACGCTTACAGTCTCCTCGTATCCAGTCAATCAGCCTCTTGCTCCATCGATTATCCCTTATGCTTGCTACATTGCCTGCCTGCCTCCATTTCTGTTGTCTTATAACTTCTGAAATATCTTTAACCTTAGTCTGCTCTCTCATCCAAATTGATCTTTTCCTGTCTCTTAAAGATATTCCCAACACTGACCTTTCCATTGCTCTCTGAGAACGTATTAATTTTCCATCGACTTGGTCAGTTTCCAGGGCTCACAGTCATACGTCATAGCTAGAATTATACATTCGTTATATACGTTTCGTTTCATACAAACTGGCAAGCTACTTTTCATGATGTGTCTTTGTTTACCGAAAGTTTTCCATCCAATTTAATGCGTATTTTTATTTTGCTACTATGATCTTTCGTTAACTTCCAAGTTATTTTACTCCTCGACTTCAAGAAATTTGTTCGTTTATTCTGGTGACGCTCTTTGGTGTCTGTGGATTAAACATAAGTTTTACTCCGGTTCATCTTTAGCCCTACTTTGAGACTTTCTCTGTTCAGGTCATTTAACATTTCTTGCAATGTCTCTGCTGTTTCTGAGATTAGGACAATGTCATCTGCAAATCTTAAATGGTTTAGCTTTTCTCCATCCATGGTCACTTCCTTGTTTTCCCAGTCTAGCTTTCTGAAAATACTTTCTAGGCATGCTGTAAATAATTATGGTGAAATTGTATGTCCCTGACGCACTCCTTTCTCAATCTTAATTTTTTCCGAGTCCTTATGTAATTTAACTGTAGCAGTTCCCTCTTTATACAGTATATGTTTTCTTGCAGTTTTACAATGTTCTCATTCACTCCTTGTTCTCGCAATGAAGTTTTCTCAATTAGCTGGTTCGTTGTGTGGAGATGATCAGTAGTCGAATACCTGCTTTGGAATCCTGCCTGTTGACAAGGTTTGTTTTCCTCCAAATTTGTTGTTATTCTGTTCGTAAGGACTTTAGTGAAGAGTTTGTAAGAGACTGATAATAAGCTATTGGGTCGATAGTTACTAAGATCTTTTGAGTCAACTTTTTTGTAACGTAAAGTAACTATTGCATTACACCACGTTTTGGAAATTTTCCTCTTAGTAAATAAGTGAGGAAGCCTATTTTGTACTTCTACAGCATGAAACAGTAAATCTGCTACTATTCCATCTGCTCCCGAAACCTTCCCTCTTCTCATATTTTTAAGAGAAATACTTCCTTCGTCTGGTGTTACCTCAGGGATTTCACTTGTGTCAACTGAATAGTTAGCTATTGCTACTGCTGTCTTTGATGCATACAATTCTTTGTAAAATTCTTCAACTCTCTTCACCATCTTATCTCTGCATTTAATGACTTCACCGTTTTTGTCTTTCAGTGATGTAATTTGTTGCGTTCCTAGTGCCATTTTACTTCGGACCTGTTTCACACTTTCTCCCTTTTTTATGGTTTCTTTGAACTGATCCATGTTTCTCTTTCTTTTTCCTTCTCTTTGTCTCTTGTTGATCAGCTTATTTAACTCTGCTTATTCTTTTTCATCTTTCTTTGTTTTTCCTTTCCTTTCTTTTCTTTTCTATTTCCATAAACTCGAGTGTCTTTTCTGAATACTTCTTGCTTTGGCTGTACTAGGTTTTCCTATTACGTCTTCTGATTATCTTAGTAACTTTTGTTAGTTTGTCATTCAGTTCATCAGTGTCACATTCAGCATTACTTTGAACCTGAAATCTATTCCTAATTTCCAATTAAAAGGCTGCTGTGTTTTCTTTGACTTTTATTGGGCAGGTCTTTTTACCTTTAATCACCTTTGTAATTGAATCTGGCTGTGCAACCCACCATTCTATGATCACTACCTATATTTACATTGTTGATAACTGACATTTGTGATCGTGTTATTTTTATCTGCTATAATGAAGTCGATTTCATTCTTTGTTTCTCCATTTAGAGAAAGCGTATGATAGAATTGACAGGGAGGCTTTGTGGACTGTTTTAAGATTGTATGGACTTGATGGTAGGTTACTAAAAGGACTGAAAAGTTTTTATGTAAATAGTAGAGCGTGTGTAAGAGTGGGAAATGCTGTGAGTGATTGGTTTCCTGTGAGAGTGGGGCTGCGACAGGGATGTGTGATGTCGCCTTGGTTGTTTAATATTTACATGGATGGTGTTGTAAGGGAGGTGAATGCAAGAGTTTTAGGTGGAGGTCTGAGTCTGGTGAATGTTGATGGTGGAGAGTGGAATCTGAAGCAGCTGCTGTTTGCAGATGATACTTCACTGGTGACTGATTCAAAGGAGAGATTGAGACAGTTGGTAGAGGAGTTTGGAAGGGTGTGTGAAAGGAGGAAATTGAAAGTAAATGAGAATAAGAGTAAAGTGATGAGGTGTACGAGGTTGATAGATGGTATGGGGATGAATATAGTTTTGAATGGCGAGTTGCTTGAGGAGGTAGAGTGTTTTAAATATCTAGGGTCACATGTTGCTGTGGATGGAAGAATAGATGCAGAAGTGAAGTTTAGAATAAATGAAGTAGGAAAGGTGCTGGGAGGAATGAAAAAAGTGTTTAAATGTCGTTCGCTTAGAATGGATGTAAAGAGAAGGCTGTATGAGGGTGTTGTGGTACCGACTGCATTATATGGGGCTGAAACATGGAATATGGGTGTAGCAGAGAGGAAAAGTTTGAATGTAATAGAGATGAGGTGTCTGAGGAGTATGTGTGGAGTGACGCGTATGGATCGAGTGCAAAATGATGAAGTGCGAAGGAGAACTGGAGTTGTTCGGGAGATGGCTGGTAGAGTTGAGCAGAAGGTGTTGCAATGGTTTGGGCATATGGAGAGAACGGATAATGAGCGATTGGTGAAAAATATAACTAGATCTGATGTGAGAGGTGTAAGGCTGAGAGGAAGACCACGAATAGGATGGATGGACAGTGTGAAGAGAGCGCTGGATGCGAGAGGGATGTCTGTTGAGCAAGGAAGAGTGGCTGTGCATGACAGATATAAATGGAGAGAAATTGTGAATGAATAAGTGATGACGCAGGCCTGAGGGGATATTCTCCCGCATTTGGTCTGATCAGCTAGTCAGGTCAGGTGCGGGTAAGGGGATGGGTCTGTTATGATGCGGCAGGGGTAAACCAGTTCTGCTGTCGAGCCCTGCTGCGGATGTCACTGATTGCATTGCACAGTTGACCCTTGTGTGGTGTGGTGAGGTGAGGATCTGTCCGTTCTCCCCTTTGGGGCTAAGATGCGAATGAATGTGTTTGAATGGATGAGTAAATGGGGAGTGTGTTGTTCTGTCTCGGCTACCTCCCTTTCCTTGGGGGAAGCAGCCTAGGTATATAGATAGATAGGTATATTGTTTCTCCATTTCGGCTTCTCCAGGTCCACTTGTTCCTCGTTCTTTTGTGAGAGAATGTGTTCTTTATTCTCATGTTATAGATCTAGGCAGAATTTACCACCATTTCTCCTCTTTCATTCCTTTCTCCTACTCAAAATTTTCCCATACATACATCTCCATGTTTTGATTTCCCAACTTTTGCATTGACGTCTCCCATGAGAATGATATATGTGGCCTTTTCTTCTTTCACTATCTGGGAGGTTTCATTATAGAAGGTTTCTACTTCTTAATCTGAGCTTTGAGAAGTTGGTGCATATACTTGTATTACTTTAAGGGTATACTTTTTGCATAGTCCAATGACAAGCAGTGTTGCTATGTCAGATACACTGCTGCATTTAACAATGTTGTCTGTAAGATTTCTGTTAATTAGAAATCCTACACCACTAACTCTTTCATTTTGCCTTCCTCTGTAGTAAAATGAATGGTTGCTGTCTTCGAGTTGAATTACTTTTTCTTCTTTTCTATGGGTCTCACCCAAACCTACAATATCCAAACTAATAATTTCCAGTTTAATCATGAAGTTATCAAGTTTGTACTCTTCTGCGAAGCTTCTTATATTGTATGCATAGATGTTGGAGTGGCCCTGATGAGAGAGGATAGTGTTTGGAAACTCCCTGTACTGTTGTTTGCAGATGATACTGTGTTATTGAGTGAAGACGAAGGGGAGCTGCAAGGCTTGGTGGATGAGTTTGGGAGAGTGTGTAAGAAACGGAACCTAAAGGTGAATGTAGGGAAGAGTAAAGTAATGGTCTTTGAGAGAGGTGAAGTCAGTGAATGTACAGCGAGATTGGATGGTGAGGAATTGGAAAATGTGAGTACGTTTAAGTACTTGGGAAGTGTGATGAGTAAGGATGGAGGTTTGGAGGGTGAAGTGCTTGAAAGGGTACAGCAGGGAAGAAAGGCTGCTGGTTCTTTGAAAGCAGTGATAAGAAACAGGGAAGTGAGCATGGAAGTGAAAAAGTTACTGCATGACAGTATTGTGATACCAACTCTAACATATGGAAGTGAAGCTTGGACGTTGTTGGAAAGACACACGTCAAGAGTGAGAGCAGTGGAAATGAGTTATTTAAGAGGAACCTGTGGAGTCACATGGAGAGACAGGCTGACGAATGAGGATATAAAGGAGCGTTGTGGTGTGGATGTGGATGTGATAGGAAGCGTTATGAGGAACACACTGAGGTGGTTTGGCCATGTGGAGAGGATGGAGGGTGAAAGACTGACGAAGAGAGTGTATGTGAGTGAGGTGGAAGGGGGAAGACGGAGGGGGAGGCCGAGGATGAGATGGAGGGATGGGGTGGAGAGGTATATGAGAGAAGGGGGTGTGAGTTAGGAGCAGGGCAGTGAAAAGGCGGGGCACAGGGTGACGTGCAGGCGTTTTGTTTGCGGCCACCCCAAACGGGATTGAGGCGTCTGGCAATAGATAGATACATAGATCATGGATTTTAGATTGTTTAATATCCCAGCCACTAACTTTCCAAAACAGTACCTACACATTTCCGGTGGCATATTGCCCGTAAGCTCAGTAGGCAGTGGGGTTGGACCAGAAGTAGACGATGATCCAACAGGAACGCCCTTCATATCATTTGCAATAGAACTGTTTTTTTGTTTTTTTTAATGCAAGCAAGAAGGAACTAAAGGCTCGCAAACCGTTTCTTCCAAGAAAAAAACAAAAACAATACAAAAGAGAGCCAAATTCAAGATCCGTTAATTTCAAGATGCCTGGACAAGTGTGCCTGACAGACTGGAGATAATAGGAAGTAGGAAATACAGACAGAGGAAGACAGTTCCAGAGTTGACCTGTTGCATAAATGAAGGACTGGGAGTAACGGTTAAATCTTGCATTAGAGAGTCGGACAGAAAAGGAATCAGAGTTTGTTGCTAGACTGGTGCTACACACCCATTGTAGAGGTGGGGGGATGCAAGCAGACAGTTCAGAGGACCAGTGACCATTGAAGTAACGATAGAAAAGAGATAAGGATGCAACAGAGCGGCGAAGAGACAGAGGTTGAAGGGAACCAGTAAGAGGAGGAGAGTTGATAAGACGAAAAGCCTTTGACTCCACCCTGTTGAGAAGAGCTGTATGTGGGGAGCCTCCCCACACATGAGAGTTGTACTCTAAACAGGGGCGCATAAAACCCGTGTATAAATTCAACAACTGTGCAGAGGTAAAGAAGGTACGGAGTCAGTTTAGCACATCTAATCTCTTAGAGGCAGATTTAACAAGAGATGCAATAAGATCTTTCCAAGATAAGTCCCGAGTGAATGCAACCCGAAGGATGTTCAAAGATGATGCAGGATTGAGCTGGATATTATTAAACATTAGTGGGTACTCCTGTCGAAGATTGTGACGGGTTGATAGTTGTAAAAACTATGTTTTTGATGCATTAAAAACAACCAGATTATTTTTACCCCAGTCAGTGATACGAGCCAAGCCAGACATTAGGTGTGCCATAGCCTCATCCCTTGTTTGTTAAAATAACTGCTGAGATGGGCATTGCGGGAACAGAATGGAAAGGTGAAGGGTAGAATCATTAGTGTACTCGTACTAGTAGATAGGATTAGATGTACAGCTTAGGTCATTGATCAATAAAAAGAAGAGAGTTTTTGATAGGACAGAGCCCTGAGGAACACCACTCTTGATAGATCTAGGAGAAGAACGATGGCAGTCTACAACAGCGGCTATAGAAAGACCAGAAAGGAAACTATAGATGAAGGCAGAGATACAAGGATAGAAACCGAAAGAGGGTAGTTTGGAAATTAAAGATTTATGCCAGACTCGATCGAAAGCCTTTGAGATGTCAGGTGCAATGGCAAAGCTTTCTCCAAAGTCCCAAAAGCAGGAAGACAACGAGTCTGAAATGAGGATGAGAAGATAGCCAGTGGAGCACCTCTGATGGAACACATACTGACGATCAGAACGAAGGTTGTGACAGGAAAGATGGTTTCAAATTTTTCTGTTAAGTATTGACTTGAAAACTTTTTGTTTGATAGGATTGTAGCAAATAATCTCACCTCCCTGCCACATAGTTTTTGGTAAGGTGTAATTTTTTTGCCATCTTACTCATTATATTCGGTGAAGCCCTATTTATCTACATGGGGTCCTATGGTCACCGCCATCGAATACGGTACCTCGTATACCTACAAGGCCTTCCCCTATCTACCACCCGGGGACACGCCAGGTAGCACTGGGATCCTGCCCAATATATATATATATATATATATATATATATATATATATATATATATATATATATATATATATATATATATATATATATAGTGTTCTGCCTGGTAATCCTCCTCCTACTATATATATATATATATATATATATATATATATATATATATATATATATATATGGAGAGATGCCATATGATCTATACACTGAGTGATAAGCCAAATGGTTTCCTGTACCCAGGAAAACATTTACAATACTGGGTGGTAACCATACAACTGGAATTTCTGGCTGGGATAAGTGTCCCCCAGATTCTTCGATCCAAAATCACTTATTTAATCATGGCAGTTGTTTCAGAGAGCCTTGGAGGACCCAATACCTGCCCATGTCCCCAACCAAATGGGCAGATTCGCATGGCCATGTGGAATGTGAGAGGTGTGAATGAAAAGAGGAAGAGGGTGGAAGTGGTGAATGCATTCAAGAGTGTGAGATATGCTGTGACGGCATTGTGTGAAACGAGGATGAAAGGGTGTCAAGTGGAGGAGTGGTAAGGTGTGAAATGTGTAAGATCGTGAAGGAATGGGCGAGGAAGATGGAAAGGAGTTGCCTTGTTGAGGAATGAGGTGTTGCAGAGTGGAATGAGAGACTACAATTGTGTCAGCTCGAGGTGTATGTATGTCAAGTTCAAGTCCGAGAAGGTGATAGTGGTAGTGATTGTCGCATATGCACCGTGTGAGGACAGGAGTGAGAGAAAGAAAGACAGGTTTTGGGATGAGGTGGATGAAGTAGTGGGAGCAATGCTTAGGAGCTATAAAGTGATCGTAATGGGGGATATGAATGGAAGAGTAGACACTAGTCCTGAGGATAACATAATGGGTTGTTATGGAGTACCAGGAGAAAATAATAATGGGAGGCGACTAAAGGATATGTGTCAGGAAAGGAGTTTGTGCATTTGTATGTCGTATTTCAAACACAAATATGCACATTAATATACATGGTATAGAGGAACGGTGATCGTGTTGAAAGAAGCCTGATTGATTACATGCTCGTAGAGAGGTCGATGATGGGAATGGTTGCTGATACCAGGGCCGTGAGAGGACGATGTGGAGGTCTGTCAGATCATATGAATGTGGTATGCAAGATCAAGCTGAGAGGAGTGAGATGGATCAGGAGAGAGAGGAACAGTCAGGGAGAAAGACTGAAAGTTAAGAAGCTGAGGATCAAAGAAATGGCAGATAATTACAGGACCAATGTAAAGGAGTTAGAATCAGTGAATTGGAATGAAATGGATCTGGACAGCCCGTGGACTGCATGTAGGGATTGCTTAGTTAGGTATGCTAAAACGGTGTCTGGTGTGGTAAGAGTAACAACAAAGAAGAAATGCAAGGCAGGATGGGATGAGGAGGTTAAGAAAGCGGTGGAGAAAAAGAGAAAGAAGTGACTAAAATGGTTACAGGATAGGGGTTCAGTTGAGATAACTGAATATATTGAGAGCAAGAAGCAAGTAAAGAGACTAATGAAGAGGAAAAAGGAGGAGGCAAATGATGATCTAGGAAGAAAAATGAATGCAAACTACTCTGAAAATAGGAAGTTATTTTGGACTGAGGTGCGAAAATGTAGAAATTAAAGCAGAAAGAAATGTGATGGTGTGAAGAATGTATGTGGTAGATTATTTACCCATGGGTATGAAGTAAGGACCAGATGGAAGAATATTTTGTAAGCCTGTTGAATGCGAATAGAGAGAGCGGAGCGGCTGTAAACATGATTGATTCTGGGGGTGTGCAGAAAAAGAATGCAGTGTCAGGAGACGTGACACTCGCATTGGTGAAGAGTACTGTCAAGCAGTTGAAAAATGAGAAAGCAGCTGGGGTTGATGAGGTGTATGCAGAGATGCTTAAGTGTAGTGGAGAAAGTGGAATGAAATGCTTGTGGGAGATATGTAAGAAGGCATGGATGAGTGAATCTGTACCTGCAGAGTGGAAAAGGGCTGTGATTGTACCCCTGTACAAAAATAAAGGTGAGCGAAGTGATTGCAAGAATTATCGTGGCATAAGTATATTGAGTATTGTAAGGAAGGTATATGGAAGAATTATTATAAAGTAAGAAAGATATCAGAAGTCCTAGTGAATGATGAACAAGGTGGCTTTAGGAGTGGCACAGGATGTGTGGATCAAATATGTGCAGTGAGACAGATGGTAGAGAAGGCTTGTGAGAAGGACAATAAGGTGTTTATGGCATTCGTAGATCTGGAAAACGCATACGACAAATTGGACAGAGAAGGACTGTGCAAAGTTTTGTGTATGTACAGTGTAGATGGTAAGCTGCTAGGTGCCTTCAAGAGTTTTTATAATTGTAGTGAAGCATGTCTTAGGGTTAATGGGCATATAAGTGAATGTTTCACGATCGGTGTTGGTGTGTGACAAGTTTGTGTGATGTCCCCATGGTTATATATATATACACACACACACACACACACACACACACACACACATATATATATATATATATATATATATATATATATATATATATATATATACAGTATATGTGTATATAAATATACACACACACACACACATATATATATATATATATATATATATATATATATATATATATATATATATATATATATATATATATATATTTATGTGTATATATATCTATATATATATCTATCTATCTATATCTATCTATCTATCTATATATATATATATATATATATATATATATGTATATAATTTTTTTATGCGAGGAAGAAGGAACCAAAGGCCATGAGCCCGCAATAACAGTTCCCTCCAAGAGAAAAACAAAATACAATAGAGAGCCTAATTCAAGATCCGATCATTTTGAGATGCCTGGACATACTGTGTTTGAAAGACTGGAGATCATAGGCAGCAGAAAATACAGATAGAGGGAGACAGTTCCAGAGTTGACCTGTTGCATAAATAAAGGACTGGGAGTAACGGTTAACTCTTCCATAAGAGAGTTGGACATAAAAGGGATGAGAGTTTGCTGCTAGACAGGTGCCACGCGCCCATCGTAGAGGTGGAGGAATGCATGCAGACAGTTCAGAGGAGCAGTGACCATTAAAGTAGCGATAGAAAAGAGATAAAGATGCAACAGTGCGGCGAAGAGACAGAGGTTGAAGGGAGTCAGTAAGAGGAGGAGATTTAATGAGACGAAAAGCCTTTGACTCCACCCAATTGAGAAGAGCTGTATGTGGGTAGCCTCCCCACACATGAGAGTTGTACTCCACACATGGGTGGATAAAACCCCTGTATTGAGTCAACATTTGTGCAGGGCTAAAGAAAGAATGCAGTCGGCTTAGCACAACTAATCTCTTGGAAGCAGATTTTACAAGAGATCTAATATGATCGTTCCAAGATAACTCCCGAGTAAATGAAACCCCAAGCATGTTCAACGATGATGCAGGATTAAGCTGAATATTATTAACCATTAGTGGGTATACCTGTGGAAGATTTTGATGGGTTGATAGGTGTAAGAACTGAGTCTTAGATGCATTGAAAACAACCAGATTATTTTTACCCCAGTCAGAGATACGAGCCAAATCAGACATTAGGTGTGCCATAGCCTCATCCCTTGTTTGTTGAAGTAACCGCTGAGATGGGCGTTACGGGAACCGAATGGAAAGGTGAAGGGTGGAGTCATCAGTGTATGAGTGTATAGGGTTAAATGTACAGCTTAGAAGATCATTGATGAATAAAAGGAAGAGAGTTGGTGATAGGACAGACCCCTGAGGAACACCACTCTTGATAGATCTAGGAGAAGAACGATAGCCGTCTACAACAGCGGCTATAGAACGACCAGAAAGGATGCTAGAGATGATGGCACAGATAGAAGGATAGAAACCGTAAGAGGGCAGTTTGGAAATTAATGATTTATGCAAGACTCAATCAAAAGCCTTTGAGATGTCAAGTGCAATGGCAAAGCTTTCGCCAAAGTCCCGAAAGGAGGATGACCAGGAGTCTGAAAAGTAGGTGACAAGATCGCCAGTGGAGCGTCTCTGATGGAACCCATACTGATGATCAAAAAGACTGATGTGATAGGAAAGCTGCCTTAAAATTTTTCTACTGAGAATTGACTCGAAAACTTTTGAAATGCAGGACATTAAAGCAATTGGATGATAGCTGGAGGGTTGGGAATGGTCAACCTTCTCTGGGACTGGCTGAATGAGAGGAAACTTCCAGCAAGAAGGAAAGGTACAAATTGACAGAGAATGGCGAAAGTGTTCGCCTAGGCAGGGTGTAAGCACAGAAGCACAGGTCTTGAGAACAACAGGAGGGACTCCATCAGGACCATATGCCTTAATAGTATTGAGGCCAGTGATGGCAAAAAATACATCAGCTGAAGAAATTTTAATGTCAGCCATGAGGAAGTCAGAGGGGGGAAGTGATGGAGGAACAGCACCGGAATCATCTAAGGTGGAATTGAAGGAGAAAGTCTATGCAAAAAGATCTGCTTTATCAGTAGAAGAAATAGCTACAGAACCATCAGAGTAGAAAAGAGAAGGGAAGGATGATGACATAAAGTTGCTAGAAAGGTTTTTGGCAAGGTGCCAGAAGGAGCGGGAAGAATTCGAGTTGGAGAGCTGAGAGCATTTAGTACTGATGAAATTATTTTTAGCAGAGCGAAGAACAGACTTAGCACGATTTCGGGCAGAAACGTAAAGATGATGTGATTCAGGGGTGGATTGGCTCCAGTACCTTTTGTAGGTCCTCTCCTTGTTGTGGACAGAATTAGAACAAGCGTGATTTAACCAAGGCTTTCTTGCATTAGACAAAGGATACGAGAATGGAATGTATGCTTCCAGGCCCGATAGAATAACCTCCGTAATGCGCAAGGCACACTCAGATGGCTTCCGGTCATGGAAGCAATAATCATTCCAGGGAAAATAAAAGAAGTACTGCCTGAGGGCCTCCCAGTCCACAGCTCCATAATGCCACAGACGACGTTTCCCTGGAGGGTCCACAGGCCATACTGGAGTGATAGGACAAGTTTAGGTGATGAGGTTGTGATTGTAGGAGCGAACGGAGAGAAAAGATTAACAGTGTAAACAGAAGGATTAGTTGTAAGGAAGAGGTCAAGTATGTATGTATGTATCTATCTATCTATAGATAGATAGATAGATAGATATAGATAGATATATACATACATATATATAAATAAATATATATATATATATATATATATATATATATATATATATATATATATATATATATATATATATATATATATATATATATATATATATATATAAATTTAAATACATATATATATATATATATATATATATATATATATATAATATGTATATATATATATATATATATATATATATATATATATATATATATATATATATATATATATTGACTGGCAAACCTATCAGTGTCTTTAATGACTGGCAAACCTATCAGTCTCTTCCCATTGGAGCCCAGTGTCCGGAATATTGGACAGAACTGGGATTTTTCAAGTCCTTATAAAGTAGGGAACCCCCATGTAGGGACTTATGAGCTTCGCGACTATGAGCCGATAGGCGAAGGGCGGTACACTTAGTACCCACCCAGCGCCATGCCTCGCCCAGCACCCCTGGGATCCAATGGGTTAATGACTGGCAAACCTATCAGTCTCTTTAACCCATTGGAGCCCGGTGTCCAGAATATTGGACAGAACTGGGATTTTTCAAGTCTTTATAAAGTAGGGAACCCCCAGGTATGGACCTATGAGCTTCGCAACTATGAGCCGATAGGCAGAGGGTGGTACGCTTAGTACCCACCCAGCGCTATGCCTTGCCCAGTACCCCTGGGATCGAATGGGATACAATATTTTCCATGAACACTCGTGGCACATATCACAAACATTTTAGATAAGAATTATAAATTTCAATTTTTTTTTAGGAAGGTACAGTACCTGTCCACTGATGTCCGTGGTTGCCTGGCATTGCCAGGTACAGTACCTGTCCACTGATGTCCCTTGTTTCTTGGCGTCATTATCTTTCCCAGCACACGTGCTGCTAAAGTATCGCTCACCTATGCTATGCACCTAAGCGAACTCTTGTGGCACAATTCACGTATAGTTTACATAAAGTATAAGTTATCGCTAAATGTCAGACCAAGGTACAGTACCCGTTCAATGATGTCCATCGTTCCTTGGCATAGTTACCTTTCCCAGCACACTTGATGCTAAGGTATCGCACACCTATGCTACGCACCTAAATGAACACTCAGAGCACAGTTCATGTATATTTTACACAAAGCATAAATTATCACAAAATGTCAGACTAAGGTACAGTACCTGTTCAATGACGTCCATCGTTCCTTGGCGTCATTACCTTTCCCAGCACACCTGATGCAAAATTATTCCTCACCTGCTCTAGGCACCTAAACGAACACTCGCAGCACAGTTTACATATATTTTACATAAAGTATAAGTATGACTAAATGTCAGACCAAGGTACAGTACCTGTTCAATGACGTCTGTCGCTCCTAGGCGTCCCTATCTCGTGAGGACACCTGCCGTTAAGGTATTGCTAACCTAAGCTACGCACCATAACTTATGCAGTCACGAGGATATGTGCCACATTTCACTTACACTTCACACTATGTCATACACAAATACATGACTACCACAGTGATTCCATCCCTACCTCTGCAATTATTCCCTTCCTAACTACGGTTCAACATGACTGTGATGCAGTATCCTTCGCCGGGAGAGTATGATGCAACGCTATTGTATTGGCACACACCACACTCCTGCAAGAACACTCGCAGCATGTTTGATGTATACTTCACACAATTCCATATGCATTTTCACTATCAGAATCACAATAATTCCATCCCTAAACTCTTCTAATTATCCCCTTCCTGACTATAAAGCATACATGATGCCTGCCCCATTCCACACTATGGTTTATGGCGTCCATAATGCTAACTAGTTCCATAATTTCACCAAGCCAGCCACAATATCTTTCACACAAAATACAGCATAGGCATTGGCTTCATTATATACATATTTGTACTCACGCCATAAGGCCTAGGGGAGGGCAAGACGTGAAACCTCTGTTAGGCCTCTAAGCCTAACGAATGATAATGGACACAATTCCTTTTCGTGACATATATCTATGTTCTATCAACAATATCAGATACAAATATGCTCACAAATAATGGATTATCACACTGAGTCCATAGAGGCTTTGGCTTGGGTGGGAGGGGGAGAATTAGTAGGAGTTTAACCCTTTAATCGAGGGTGTCATCCCAGAATGACATTGCAAAAACTGGACCAAACCGCGGGTGTCATTCTCGAATGTTTGTGAATATTTTGAATACCCCGCGTTTTTCCCGTGCGCCAATTGTTTCAAGGGAGAGTAGCTATTAAGTTCTTTCACACCAGCCAACCCCCACCTCCCTCCTCCCACCCCCCGGGCCCCCACCTCCCACCCCCCCGGGTCCCCCACCCAACCCCTGACCAACACGCATCAGTATCTGTCCAGCTGTGTGAGTGACAACACAGCTGATGTGGCAGTGAAGTGCGGGCAATTACAGTGCCTTTTACCTGCCTCAGTGAACACAGAGTGGGTGTTTATTGTATGTGCAGTGTTCATATATGTATATAGTATTATTATCAGAATGAAGTTGGCATTTGGTAATGGTGTGTGAGCGAAAAATAGTGATTATAACACCACTGATGTGGCAGTGAAGTGAAGGCAATTACAGTGCCTTTTACCTGCCTCAGTGAACACAGGGTGGGTGTTTATTGTATGTGCAGTGTTCATATATGTTTATAGTATTATTATCAGAATGAGGTTGGCATTTGGTAATGGTGTGTGAACGAAAAATAATGATTAGAACACCGCTGATGTGGCTGTGAAGTGCGGGCAATTACAGTGCCTTTTACCTGCCTCAGTGAACACAGAGTGGGTGTTTATCGTATGTGCAGTGTTCATATATGTTTATAGTATTATTATCAGAATGAGGTTGGCATTTGGTAATGGTGTGTGAGCGAAGGTAATGGTGTGTGAGCGAAAAATAGTGATTTTAGATCACTCACTTCTAACGGCACCGCCCATCCAGTGATAGTCAACGAAATCATGAAACCTCATTGCAAAGCCGAAGGTTAGTACTTTCTAATGGTACCTTATTTTTCGCTCTAGATTTATTCTGTGCAGAGTTATAAAGGGTTAAAATTTGTTTACATTTTGGCTGAAACCCCCGCGAGAGAGGCCAGTCAGGGCAAAACAATGCCCGTGGTTAAAGGGTTAAAGGGACAGGACATGCGATGCAGCCCTATCACCTGGCTGCTTGGAAGAGACTGAGGTTCATCGCTAAGTGCTGGGCCCCATGAAGTGCCTCAGTGTTGCCAATGCCTTACCACAGGAAAGTGATGTGCTCACTAGAATGCATCAAAATTTTATGCAAATCACCCAGAAACCTAATTTTGGGCAATTTTTTTTGTGCTTAGGAACGCGATTCGCGTGACTATACTTCTTTGTAACAAACCACGTGGAATGCGAATTGTGTGACTGTGCCTGAGAGGGTTAAATTAGAAATCAGTTAACTTGTCTGTATCCTTGTTTCAAAGATCTTCTAGTAGTAAAGCTGGATGGGTAACTAGAGCCATAAATGATTACAAACAATCGTTGGACGAAATACCTTTGTCCAGGGAGAAATTAAATAGTCTCCTGAATATACTGGAAGACTGATGGAATAAGCATGAAGGTTATATAACTTTAGAAGCGGCTATAGTAAGGGCTGATGATAAGGAATTCTTAGAATCAGAAACTGTGAAGTTTGAAGGTAAATTAGGAGAATAGTTAAATATATACAGTAGTAAAGACACTAAAGTCAAAACACAAATTGTGGAACAGCGGAGTAGAGCTGTGTTACCACAAATAACACTTCTAGAGTTTGATGGGAAGCAAAACTGGAAAGCCTTTTGGGATCAGTTCAGGTTTTTAGTACATGGTAGAACAGATCTCTCTAAGGTCAGGAAACTCACATATCTGTTGGGACAGGTCAGAGGAATATCATATCAGCTGATAAAAGAATTACCAGAAGAAAATAATTATGAGGTGGCCTTGACTATCCTTAGGCAAAACTACAAAGACAGGGAACAAGTTATTACTAAATTACTGAAGGCTCTAACTGAATTACCCATACCTAGACACGATTTTGATTCCTTGCAAAATTTTAGAATTGCAATGAATTGTAACTTGAAGGCCTTAGGTACTTATGAAGATATTAAGGCATCAAATTGGGTGCTTTCAAGAACTGTGTCCTTAAAGCTTCTACCAAAAACCAAGGATACTTTGTATGGTAGGTACCAAAAGGATAATTTCTCCTGTGAAGTGACTGAGGAAAGCTTGATGCAACTCTGTAAACATTTGCAAGGAACAGTAAAGCCTACTGAGATTAAACAGAAGCCTGAAATAAAGACAAAACCCACTAACCAACTGGTTGGGAAACTTAAGTCAGAGAAGACTAAGAACGTGCCTATGGAAGACATATGTACTTTCCTTAGTTCCTTAAAGCTGAGGATAAAGTGTTAAAAACAAGGAATAGACAAGCTGATGAAATTAAGGAACTAAAACCTTCCATGGTGAAGGACGGGAAAGTTTGTGCATTTTGTGGTGGGCAAGTATCCTGATTATGCTTCTAGAGTAGGAAAGCTTCAGGAAGTGGGGTGTTGTATAATCTGTATGAATTCCGAACATACTTCCGCGGACTGTAAGATTAAACTAAATCTTTAAAATGCAAAAGGGATCATCATCATAGTGCCCTATGTCCAAGGATGAAAAATGAGGTTCCTAAACCTGCAAACGTCGTTATGACAATTGCAAAGGGGAATACTTGAGTAGTAATGTCAGCTGCAGTTCCAATAGCAGATGTGAAGGTACTGATTAAGAATAGAAACCTATTTGCATGTACCCTTTTTGATACAGGTGCTCTGAAAACCTTTATTTCTGCAGACGTTGTGAAGAAATTAAAGTTACCTATTATTGGCAGGGTATATCTAGCCATTACAGGATTCTTAACAACTAAGAAAGCTCAGTATTTTGATTTAGTTAGACATGTAATAAATTAGGCAGATATAAATGCCGTGTAACAGCAGCAGTACTGGATAATATGGAGACAAGTATATAATATATATATATATATATATATATATATATATATATATATATATATATATATATATATATATATAAAGGACTGAAGGAAATCTCTGATGATCTACAAAGCTCAAGAATAAAGTTGGCTAAACGGAATGTGGTACCAGATACTATGGGTCCCATAAAAATGATAATTGGTTCTGATTATTGTGGAAGATTCCTAGACAGGACAATCAAGACGAATAAGGTACAGTTGTTCAAGAGTCCAGGAGGTAACCTTATTATGGGTCAGTTGCCTTTTCCAAAACAAGTTAAATGAGAGGCCAAACTAGTAGACTCAGTCTTTGTTACCCCCACACAGTCATTGATGGTAGCTAGAATAGGTGGAGAACTAGAACCTACTCAGATAAATGACTTGTTGAACGAAAATATTGAACCTGTACACAAACTCTGGGACCTAGACAGTGTAGGAATACACTCTGAGGAACCAAGCCCTGAAGATAAAATAACTTTGGATTTGTATAATCAGTCTGTGGATTTTTAGGATGGACAGAATTGGGTAGGATTACCATGGAAACTAAACCATTCGAAGTTACCAACAAATTACCAAGCAGCTAAGGCTCAGTTAGATTCTCTTCGAAGAAAGTTGACCAGAATATCTAACCATATATGATAATATTATAAAGGATCAATTGAAGAATAAATTTATAGAGGAGGTAGAATTCCCTGTTAACCACAAAGAAGGATATAACTTACCACATCATGCTGTAAGCAGGGATTCAGTAACTACTCCCTTAAGGATTGTTTTCAATTGTAGTAGTAAAGCGTCCAAGGAATCGGCTAGCTTGAACAATTGCTTATACTCTGGACCTACACTTTCAGAGAAGATAGGGAAGATGTTACTAAGATTTAGAGAGAAACCTTATGCTTATACAGCAGACATTAGTAAGGCTTTTCTCAGTATAGGACTGAGAGAGGAGGATAGGAAATTTCCAAACTTCCTCTGGCCTCATGATCCTCAAAATGAGGATATTCCATTGAAAACTTACTGTTTCCGATCGGTGCTCTTTGGCTCTTGTGCTAGTCCTTTCCTACTTTGCAACACTTTAAAGCATCATTTTGAAAATGCCAAATGCCCAGAAATAAGGCAGGCTTTTTACACGGATAATTTGCAAGGGGTTGCTGATACAGAGTCGGAAGCTATGAAGGCTTATGAAGTAGCCAATTCCGAACGTGGGAGGGTAAATTTGACGTTACAGAGCTGGAACACAAATTCACCGCTTTTGAGGAATAAAATACAAGAGGACTATCCAAATTCTGACATTCCCCAAATTCAAAATTTGTTAGGTCTTAACTGGGATACAACAGCTGATGAAATAAGTTTAAAACCAATTAAGTTCTCTAATGTCACTCTCACGAAGAGTTCCTTGTTAAGTCTGGTCTCCATGTTATTTGACCCACTAGGATTGGTCAGTCCTATAGTTATCAGGGGGTAAATGTTTAGTGCAGGAGGTTTGGCGAGAAAAGTTGGACTGGGACACGGAATTAGGTGGGAAATATGTGGAACAATGGGAACAGATCAGAAAGGAGTTTGAAACCATATGAAGCTTATTTATTCCCTGGGAAATAAGCAGTAATGAGAAGTCACATTTACACATATTTTGTGATACTTCTCAAAGGGCCTATGGAGCAGTAGCTTATTGTGCAATGGGAGAGGATAGTAAGATTATTACGTCCAAAGCCAGGGTTGTGCCAATTAAAGGAAGAACTCTACCTCAAATGGAACTGACTTCCATAGAAGTAAGAACTAAATTGGCCAGGTATCTGAACACTACTCTTGATACTCAGTGTGAGGATATCTATATATGGACTGACAGTGAGATTTGTCTTTACTGGATAGCAAAGGAAGACAGTAAAATTCTTTTAGTCCATAATAGAGTGATGACTAATAAAGAGCTGTCTTCCACATTTAAATTCATGTATGTATCCTCTAAACAAAACCCAACTGATCTGCTCTCGAGATGTTCGACTGTAAAGAGACTGATCAAAGATAACTTTTGGTTTAAAGGACCTAAATGGTTACTCACTAAAGATTGGCCCGAGCAGAAACAGTATAGTATTGCTGATGTTGGTGTAGTAAACCTGGATCCTGTAGTACCTGAGCCAGAGATAATTGATATCAGCCGATTCTCATCAATAAGACAACTTATTAACACTGCTAAATTAGTTGTTGAATTTTTGAATAAGAAAGTGGGGTTTCAGATGTTAGATCCCATGGAATATGGATGAAAAGAATACAAAAGAACTATTATGGAGAGATATATGACCTTTTAGGCCAGGGCACTGGGAACAGGAATAAGCTGATATGAGATTTAGGCTTGTTCTTAGACAGAAAGGGTCTCATTCGATGCCGGGGCTGAATAATAAAGGCTGAGTTGCCTCTCCATTCTAGACATCCCATATTATTACCCAAGAGTGGATACTTTCTACAGTTAATTATAAAGGAAGCCCATGATTTGACACTCCATGGAGGTGTGCCGCAGACTCTGGCTCAAATCCAGGAAAGGTACTGGATCCCTAAGGGTAGACAGGTCATAAAGAAATATCTTAATGGCTGCATCAAATGTAGAAGGTATGAACAACGACCATATAACTATCCAAGACCACCTGCCATACCAAGGGATAGGGTAAATGTAAGTCGGCCCTTGCAACTAACTGGAGTGGATTACACAAGGACTATAACTGTTACGGGTTACGGAACTCTCCATGAAGTTTACATTTGTCTATTTCCTTGTACCTACACAAGGGCAGTCCATCTAGAAATGGCAGAAGATCTGAGCTCAGAGACATTCCTGAATATCTTTCAAAGATTTGCCGCTAGAAGAGTCTTGTCCTAACAAATTAATAAGCGACAATGGAACTAATTTCGTTGGAGCATCACCTTTACTGTTGAACATAATGAATGACCCAAAGGTTAAGTCAGCGCTGGGAATCTGAAATTGTATCATGCAGTTCAAAGCTGCAAGAGCACCATTGCAAAATGGATTTACCAAAAGAATGATTGGTATTGTCAAGAACTGCCTGAGGAAAACATTGCACAGAACGAAGATCACAAGAGAGGATTTAAGAACAGTGATAACTAAAACTGAAAACAGGATTAATAATAGACCCCTAACTTATTTGGATGACACTAGCGTTTCGATAGAGATCTTGACACCGGCTCATATGTTATATGGCAGGAAGCTCCATCCGGTGCCTTGTGTGGATATCCAGGGAGAAGTAGATGATCCTACCATTGAACATAATGATTTAGGACAACATCTGCAGGAGGGATATCTTTGCCTGAAAAGGGTACTGGATACTTGGAATAGACATTGGAGTGAAGAATATCTTTTGAGCCTATGAGAGAAAGATATTATGGGGCTCAGGCTGCCAGCAATACTTCTGTTATAAACATAGGGGATGTGGTCTTAGTGCAAACAGAACAACCAAGATTCCAGTGCCCATTAGCTAAGGTGATCTCCATGCACCCTGATTCAGAGGGGATGCTGAGACTCATAAAAACAAAATGTAGGGGACATACCAGGATAAAAACTATTGATAAACTGGTACCCCTTGAGTTAGTGGCTACCCCAAATACAGGGGATGGTGGAGATCAAATAGGTCAGGATGCATGACCTAGAATGGCCACAGCACAGGGTTCTCGAGAACTATGGAGAGAACTCCTGGCTAAGGGTCACATTACATGATACAGCCTCTCATTTTTCGCCCGGCCCCAAAACTGTGGGAAATATTTTCCCTCAGAGCAGTTGTGCTCTCTACCTTATAAAATAGTCGTCCCTGGGAAGAAGCAGAGAAAAACCTGAGATCATTAATGACTGTTCAAGCGGTTTTTATAATCCAGATTTTCTGTTCTCTTTAATAATTCTTATTATTGATAAATTAAATGCTACTGTGTTTAACCCTCGTGGACGATTATATTGTAAATACATGTAATTACTTGGGAATTTCCATTGACCTAAACTGTGTCTGCACATTAGATGACGTCTGAGAATGAAAAGATGTACAGTGCTCGACAAAAATATTGCACGCCCTGCATCCCTCCTACAAAACAAACCTTTCAGCTATGAAAAAACATGTAAATAATGCATTATAATTACCTTTAATGCTTGGTAGGGTATCCTTTGTACTTCTTCACGGACTTGAGACGTTGTGGAAGTGAAAGGGCGAGGTTCCTCAGGTGCTGGGGTGATATACTTACCCAGGACTCGCGAATGGCTGCTTCCAGCTTAGGCAGAGAGCTCACGTCCTTCCCTTGGAGATTCTTCTTTACGAGGTACCAGAGGTTTCCTATCAGATTGAGCTCTGGGCTATTGCCTGGCCAGTCTTTCATGAAGGAGACCTCGCAGTCACGAAGCCAGTTGGTGACAGATTTGGCTTTATGAGCAGGTGCACCGTCCTCCTGAAACACTCATGCACCTGTGAGCTCGAAGGACTCAGGTAAATGATCACAAAGCAACTCCAGGTATATGTCCTGATTCACTCTGCAGTTCTTGGGAAGCACAACAAGCTTCCCCAAACCATTCCCAGAGAAACAACCCCATACCATTAGCGAATCAGGGTGTCTAACTGTGCTCTCCACGTAACGGGGGTCAAGAGGGTCACTACCTCTGCGCCGGTACATGCGTGCTCCTCAATTACAGGTAACGGTAAAAGTTGCCTCATCAGAAACACTGACAACCATTGGTCCTCACCCCAGGTAAGGTACTTCTTAGCAAAGGCAAGCCTACGAAGTCGCTGGTTACGTGTAAGAAGAGGCTTTCCTCACAGGCCTGTGGCTTGCGTAACCAAGTTCATAGACTCTTCGAGACACCATGCACACTGAAACCTCGCCAAACACTTTCGGGTTGCTCTCCTTAATTTTCCTTGCACTCACACGAGGATTAGACTCCACTGCCCGTTTTAGCACATTAACAGACCTCGGGGAAGTTTTCCTGGGCCTACCAGACTGTGGTTTCTTTATAGGAACGTCACCACTATTTTCCACTCGGTAACGGGCACATCACCTCCGCACTGTCGACCGAGCCACACCAACTAAACCACTAATTTCCTTCGTGGGGTGGCTTGCCTCCTTTAGAGCAATGATCTGTGATATTATTCCACTCAACAATTCATGGGTAGGGGCCATAGTAAAGTAGCGAAAGCCAAAACACTGTGGGTCACTAGGTAAAAAAAATGGCGCAACAAGAGAGGGAGGAGCGGCCGGGTTCCTCTCTCTCACACAGCCTGCAGGCAACTGAGATGCTAGCCAACCAGTGTGCAGTAAGGCCTCAGGCTGCCGTGATGTCATGTTAGCGGCCAAAATTTCTGGCTCAATTTTTTCTCCCAAAAAAGGGTGATTCTTTTTTCGTCAAAAGTATTGCACGCCCTGACATAGGCGTGCAATACTTTTGTTGAGCACTGTAGGTTTAGCATATTACACAGATAAAGGGAATATTTGGCTTGGCTTTAGTTTAATTAAAACTAAGATTATTTTGTTAGATTTGCCCTGTATATATCATGATGTAATCTAACTGCATTTAATATTGTAATTAATTAATAGTTGGCACCTCTGCCATTCTATGAGGGAGATAGAGTTTTGCCTTGTTGGCTCACTCTGCTCCTTGACATCGTTGAGCTAGCAGGTTTATACATACGCACCTCGAGGACGCTTGACCACCGAAGCAACCGGCAGAAAAGCAGGCTCATTGTCAACTGCTGTCCGGATCTCCCTAGCTAAGTAACCTTTACGAATTGGCCAATTCAAGGAGAGATTAGCTAGGAGATAGAAGAGGAATAGTTAGGTGAGTTAAAGTGTAAGTTACAGTTCACCTAACCTTAGGAGACTTGTTTGAATTTACTTAAGGACAATTATAGGGACAACTAAGGACCTACAAGTTGTTTACTATAAAGTACCAGAAATTTCTTACATCTTGGTGACCTGACCGAGGATACCGATTTATACAAAGTCAGATATTTCTGACAACTGTATTTTTTGGGTAAAGTGTAGGACAGCTTGCCACATACATGTTAAGTTACATTATTATCCTGAAAACATTCACACGGGAAACAGAAACCCATAGCCGTTTGTTGTTTCAGGTGTTAATCATAACTATCATGTTGATTTAACCCCTTAACCGCGGGTCGTGACTTTCGTGATGCTTGGGAGCAAGAGATCATACCGCGGGGCGTCACTTTTGTGATTCTGTGTCTTTTTGAATTCGCCCGGGCTTTCAAGTGGTGGCTTGTATAATCTATCAGTACTGCCAATGTCCAACACTGGTCAGCACTCCTAATCTCATCTGTACTCCCATCCATTGTTGACAATTTAGCCATTTCTCCCCGTTCTTGACTCCCCTCCCTACCTGCCTCCATTACCCTGTCTTCTCGCCTGCCTGGCCATGCTACGCTAAGTAAATCTTCCCTGGAATTTTTCCATTGATTTCGTCCATTGAAATAAGCCCTATGCCCTATTCTTATACCAAATAATATATACAAGAAAGAAATATGGTAAGTGAGACTGCCATACACCTAGAATTGGCTAATTATCACCTGACAACACCTCACGTGCACTCGTTCGCTAATTTTCGCTGTTTATTTCCCCTTGAAATATGCCATATAATCTATTTTCTTAATGAAAATATAGATAAGAAAGGGAGGGAGAAGCCTAAGTGATATTTACATTCACCTGGAACTACCTAATTTGTCATTGCTATATATTAGCAGGTCTCACAAGGCTGAGGTTGGCAGTATTGCACTCACTCTAGCCAGGCGGCAGGAGGCCACCACTAACTGTTCACTGTCATCTTTCAAGGTGAAAGTATGTTGGATTCACTCCTGCTAACTTCCGCCGCTTTTTAGCCCCATGCAAAGGGCCCTGTGACCTTTACCCCCTAATAAACCTCGTGTGGAAAGACGTACAGTAAAGGCCTGACAATTGAGAGAGAGTGACTACGATCTTTCTGTTGAGTAAAACAGTGCAAGTGGAATTGTAAATAATGTGTAAATAATGTGTAAACAGCAAGTGAAAGCAATGAATGTAAATATAAGTGAACAGTGGAAAATAGTTTTATAAGTTACTTCAAGTCACAGTGCATAACGCAGTGTAAATAAAATAGAAATGTAAATAATGTAAATAAAATAGAGAACGTAAATAGAAATGTAAATGAGTAGTATTATAAGAATACGAGTATATATAATAGGCGTAATGAAAGTGAAAGTTTCACTCTAGCATGTATGAATACTATGAGTTATGAGAGTGAAGGTGAAAGTGACATTCACTCTCAATGCTAGTATACAGGACGAGAAAGTGAATGCTACGTATTTTACTGAAGGAAATTGAATCCCTACAGTGACAATAAACTACTATTACTGAAGGAAACTTATTGATAAAGACTATATATATATATATATATATATATATATATATATATATAAGTGTTATATAGTAGTAGAAATATAAACTGTGAGTGTTTTTATGAATAATAAATGACACCTCCAGCGGTGATCGATCGGAAGTGGGATGGTCATACGCCCTCGTAATTTTCATTGCTTTCACAGTGTTTTTTTTTTTTTTAGTATGGATTCCAAACTATTTGAGAATCATAGAATAGTGTTTCTAGTGATAATATCAGACTGTGGTAATCATATTATGAGTTGTCGGGAAGTGTAAAGTGGAGACTTCGTTACCCAACTTCAGAGGTCTCCACAAGTCCTACGGTACTCGACGAAGGCTCAAGAAACACCCCAAGAGAAAGATGAAGGTATGTGCCATAAGCATATTTGATTTTAATATTGTAGGACTAATAACTGATTTTTGGCAAATATTTTTAGAGAGTCTGTCAGAGCGCCAATATGCCCGCAGGAGCCACAAGTCAAAGCAAAACAAGCCCGCGGTTTAAGGGTTAACTAAAAAAAAGTCTTTCCATTTTTTTCAGATGCACTTCTACCACAGACCTATGGGTATATTGGCAAAACAATAAATACCCCCTCCTGTGTGAAACATACCATACTGTATGCAAGCAAAATATTAAATGTAGGTTACATGTTTCTGAAGCTGGAGATTTGTGAATCATAATACATAATTTCGAAAGTATGTCAAGAAAACAAGCAACATATGGCAAAGCTTTTATGTGGTTCGTAACCTTTATACAGCCTTCAAACAATACCACAGCCTAAGCTGTTGCGACACAGACATGAAGGGCAATTACCAAGCATGTGACATAAATGGCAGTTTTTATCACACCATTATGCATGCAAGAGGTACTGACATTTACACTGGAAGACTAATATAAACATTGTACAAAATAAAGGTCATACAAAAAACATATTAAAATATGTTGGTTTGTGAACGTTAACGTACCGTACAGGAAACCAAAGAGCATGAGTAAGATAAAGTTGTGCACTAGTGCACATAATGGAATACATTATGTACTGTATATTAATAGATTCATACATTTACTGTACAGTGCTATATACCTATCTATATGCCTACCTCTCTATCAATCATCTAACTGTCTGTCTATATCTGCATCTATGAATTTATATCCGTCTATCTAACTATCTATCTGCGAGTAAATCACCTACTAACACGCACTTCATAACTATGCTAATACCCACAATGAAAAAGGAAGCACGAAATATCCCATATGCTTGGGCTATTTCGTGTTTTCTTTTCCCTGTGGCTCTCTCTCTCTCTCTCTCTCTCTCTCTCTCTCTCTCTATGTGTGTGTGTGTATGTATACTGTGAATACCTCATATGGTTTAGAAAAATTTGTATTTCATTACATGGTTCCTAACTGCATGTGAGAGTAATTTCCTGTTATCGGTATACGAGTAATATCCTTATATAGTAGATGGTGCATAATTCAATAACATTTTCACAAGATCGACAATAGGGCCGGTAAATATTATCCTACATTGCGAATGTAGCGGTATTACCTTAGCAAGTTCACGTGTCCCATATCAATGTTCAACGTATCCTTTCTCATATGTGTAATGGAGCATAGTTATCTCTACTGTGTTTAACCCTCGTGGACGATTATATTGTAAATACATGTAATTACTTGGGAATTTCCATTGACCTAAACTGTGTCTGCACATTAGATGACGTCTGAGAATGAAAAGATGTACAGTGCTCGACAAAAATATTGCACGCCCTGCATCCCTCCTACAAAACAAACCTTTCAGCTATGAAAAAACATGTAAATAATGCATTATAATTACCTTTAATGCTTGGTAGGGTATCCTTTGTACTTCTTCACGGACTTGAGACGTTGTGGAAGTGAAAGGGCGAGGTTCCTCAGGTGCTGGGGTGATATACTTACCCAGGACTCGCGAATGGCTGCTTCCAGCTTAGGCAGAGAGCTCACGTCCTTCCCTTGGAGATTCTTCTTTACGAGGTACCAGAGGTTTCCTATCAGGTTGAGCTCTGGGCTATTGCCTGGCCAGTCTTTCATGAAGGAGACCTCGCAGTCACGAAGCCAGTTGGTGACAGATTTGGCTTTATGAGCAGGTGCACCGTCCTCCTGAAACACTCATGCACCTGTGAGCTCGAAGGACTCAGGTAAATGATCACAAAGCAACTCCAGGTATATGTCCTGATTCACTCTGCAGTTCTTGGGAAGCACAACAAGCTTCCCCAAACCATTCCCAGAGAAACAACCCCATACCATTAGCGAATCAGGGTGTCTAACTGTGCTCTCCACGTAACGGGGGTCAAGAGGGTCACTACCTCTGCGCCGGTACATGCGTGCTCCTCAATTACAGGTAACGGTAAAAGTTGCCTCATCAGAAACACTGACAACCATTGGTCCTCACCCCAGGTAAGGTACTTCTTAGCAAAGGCAAGCCTACGAAGTCGCTGGTTACGTGTAAGAAGAGGCTTTCCTCACAGGCCTGTGGCTTGCGTAACCAAGTTCATAGACTCTTCGAGACACCATGCACACTGAAACCTCGCCAAACACTTTCGGGTTGCTCTCCTTAATTTTCCTTGCACTCACACGAGGATTAGACTCCACTGCACGTTTTAGCACATTAACAGACCTCGGGGAAGTTTTCCTGGGCCTACCAGACTGTGGTTTCTTTATAGGAACGTCACCACTATTTTCCACTCGGTAACGGGCACATCACCTCCGCACTGTCGACCGAGCCACACCAACTAAATCACTAATTTCCTTCGTGGGGTGGCTTGCCTCCTTTAGAGCAATGATCTGTGATATTATTCCACTCAACAATTCATGGGTAGGGGCCATAGTAAAGTAGCGAAAGCCAAAACACTGTGGGTCACTAGGTAAAAAAAAATGGCGCAACAAGAGAGGGAGGAGCGGCCGGGTTCCTCTCTCTCACACAGCCTGCAGGCAACTGAGATGCTAGCCAACCAGTGTGCAGTAAGGCCTCAGGCTGCCGTGATGTCATGTTAGCGGCCAAAATTTCTGGCTCAATTTTTTCTCCCAAAAAAGGGTGATTCTTTTTTCGTCAAAAGTATTGCACGCCCTGACATAGGCGCGCAATACTTTTGTTGAGCACTGTAGGTTTAGCATATTACACAGATAAAGGGAATATTTGGCTTGGCTTTAGTTTAATTAAAACTAAGATTATTTTGTTAGATTTGCCCTGTATATATCATGATGTAATCTAACTGCATTTAATATTGTAATTAATTAATAGTTGGCACCTCTGCCATTCTATGAGGGAGATAGAGTTTTGCCTTGTTGGCTCACTCTGCTCCTTGACATCGTTGAGCTAGCAGGTTTATACATACGCACCTCGAGGACGCTTGACCACCGAAGCAACCGGCAGAAAAGCAGGCTCATTGTCAACTGCTGTCCGGATCTCCCTAGCTAAGTAACCTTTACGAATTGGCCAATTCAAGGAGAGATTAGCTAGGAGATAGAAGAGGAATAGTTAGGTGAGTTAAAGTGTAAGTTACAGTTCACCTAACCTTAGGAGACTTGTTTGAATTTACTTAAGGACAATTATAGGGACAACTAAGGACCTACAAGTTGTTTACTATAAAGTACCAGAAATTTCTTACATCTTGGTGACCTGACCGAGGATACCGATTTATACAAAGTCAGATATTTCTGACAACTGTATTTTTTGGGTAAAGTGTAGGACAGCTTGCCACATACATGTTAAGTTACATTATTATCCTGAAAACATTCACACGGGAAACAGAAACCCATAGCCGTTTGTTGTTTCAGGTGTTAATCATAACTATCATGTTGATTTAACCCCTTAACCGCGGGTCGTGACTTTCGTGATGCTTGGGAGCAAGAGATCATACCGCGGGGCGTCACTTTTGTGATTCTGTGTCTTTTTGAATTCGCCCGGGCTTTCAAGTGGTGGCTTGTATAATCTATCAGTACTGCCAATGTCCAACACTAGTCAGCACTCCTAATCTCATCTGTACTCCCATCCATTGTTGACAATTTAGCCATTTCTCCCCGTTCTTGACTCCCCTCCCTACCTGCCTCCATTACCCTGTCTTCTCGCCTGCCTGGCCATGCTACGCTAAGTAAATCTTCCCTGGAATTTTTCCATTGATTTCGTCCATTGAAATAAGCCCTATGCCCTATTCTTATACCAAATAATATATACAAGAAAGAAATATGGTAAGTGAGACTGCCATACACCTAGAATTGGCTAATTATCACCTGACAACACCTCACGTGCACTCGTTCGCTAATTTTCGCTGTTTATTTCCCCTTGAAATATGCCATATAATCTATTTTCTTAATGAAAATATAGATAAGAAAGGGAGGGAGAAGCCTAAGTGATATTTACATTCACCTGGAACTACCTAATTTGTCATTGCTATATATTAGCAGGTCTCACAAGGCTGAGGTTGGCAGTATTGCACTCACTCTAGCCAGGCGGCAGGAGGCCACCACTAACTGTTCACTGTCATCTTTCAAGGTGAAAGTATGTTGGATTCACTCCTGCTAACTTCCGCCGCTTTTTAGCCCCATGCAAAGGGCCCTGTGACCTTTACCCCTAATAAACCTCGTGTGGAAAGACGTACAGTAAAGGCCTGACAATTGAGAGAGAGTGACTACGATCTTTCTGTTGAGTAAAACAGTGCAAGTGGAATTGTAAATAATGTGTAAATAATGTGTAAACAGCAAGTGAAAGCAATGAATGTAAATATAAGTGAACAGTGGAAAATAGTTTTATAAGTTACTTCAAGTCACAGTGCATAACGCAGTGTAAATAAAATAGAAATGTAAATAATGTAAATAAAATAGAGAACGTAAATAGAAATGTAAATGAGTAGTATTATAAGAATACGAGTATATATAATAGGCGTAATGAAAGTGAAAGTTTCACTCTAGCATGTATGAATACTATGAGTTATGAGAGTGAAGGTGAAAGTGACATTCACTCTCAATGCTAGTATACAGGACGAGAAAGTGAATGCTACGTATTTTACTGAAGGAAATTGAATCCCTACAGTGACAATAAACTACTATTACTGAAGGAAACTTATTGATAAAGACTATATATATATATATATATATATATATATATATATATATATATATAAGTGTTATATAGTAGTAGAAATATAAACTGTGAGTGTTTTTATGAATAATAAATGACACCTCCAGCGGTGATCGATCGGAAGTGGGATGGTCATACGCCCTCGTAATTTTCATTGCTTTCACAGTGTTTTTTTTTTTTTTAGTATGGATTCCAAACTATTTGAGAATCATAGAATAGTGTTTCTAGTGATAATATCAGACTGTGGTAATCATATTATGAGTTGTCGGGAAGTGTAAAGTGGAGACTTCGTTACCCAACTTCAGAGGTCTCCACAAGTCCTACGGTACTCGACGAAGGCTCAAGAAACACCCCAAGAGAAAGATGAAGGTATGTGCCATAAGCATATTTGATTTTAATATTGTAGGACTAATAACTGATTTTTGGCAAATATTTTTAGAGAGTCTGTCAGAGCGCCAATATGCCCGCAGGAGCCACAAGTCAAAGCAAAACAAGCCCGCGGTTTAAGGGTTAACTAAAAAAAAGTCTTTCCATTTTTTTCAGATGCACTTCTACAACAGACCTATGGGTATATTGGCAAAACAATAAATACCCCCTCCTGTGTGAAACATACCATACTGTATGCAAGCAAAATATTAAATGTAGGTTACATGTTTCTGAAGCTGGAGATTTGTGAATCATAATACATAATTTCGAAAGTATGTCAAGAAAACAAGCAACATATGGCAAAGCTTTTATGTGGTTCGTAACCTTTATACAGCCTTCAAACAATACCACAGCCTAAGCTGTTGCGACACAGACATGAAGGGCAATTACCAAGCATGTGACATAAATGGCAGTTTTTATCACACCATTATGCATGCAAGAGGTACTGACATTTACACTGGAAGACTAATATAAACATTGTACAAAATAAAGGTCATACAAAAAACATATTAAAATATGTTGGTTTGTGAACGTTAACGTACCGTACAGGAAACCAAAGAGCATGAGTAAGATAAAGTTGTGCACTAGTGCACATAATGGAATACATTATGTACTGTATATTAATAGATTCATACATTTACTGTACAGTGCTATATACCTATCTATATGCCTACCTCTCTATCAATCATCTAACTGTCTGTCTATATCTGCATCTATGAATTTATATCCGTCTATCTATCTATCTATCTGCGAGTAAATCACCTACTAACACGCACTTCATAACTATGCTAATACCCACAATGAAAAAGGAAGCACGAAATATCCCATATGCTTGGGCTATTTCGTGTTTTCTTTTCCCTGTGGCTCTCTCTCTCTCTCTCTCTCTCTCTCTCTCTCTCTCTCTCTCTATGTGTGTGTGTGTATGTATACTGTGAATACCTCATATGGTTTAGAAAAATTTGTATTTCATTACATGGTTCCTAACTGCATGTGAGAGTAATTTCCTGTTATCGGTATACGAGTAATATCCTTATATAGTAGATGGTGCATAATTCAATAACATTTTCACAAGATCGACAATAGGGCCGGTAAATATTATCCTACATTGCGAATGTAGCGGTATTACCTTAGCAAGTTCACGTGTCCCATATCAATGTTCAACGTATCCTTTCTCATATGTGTAATGGAGCATAGTTATCTCTACAGATTCCTATCTTAGGCGTATGTTTTGGGGCACAGTTTCAGCTGATGTGACTTCCTAATTTGCACCTACATTTCTGACCATTGGATACTTGTTTACGGATAATAGTTTGTCAAATCTGTTTTACGCAACTCATTTTGTACTTTTGGAAGAAATGAAACCATTAAGTTAGTTCCAGTTCGTCTTTTTTTCCCACAAACAACGCAGCAGTGTCCAGCATCTGGAGCCATGTCATGACGTGCCTTGATAAGTACACGGCATATTCATCTCCTAACTTGTGGTGCATCATATGAAGTGGAATCATACGTCGTTTTTCTCCTGTTCCATATTGAACCCAAAGATTGATTTGTTTTGATTAATTTATTACGCCTGAAGGTGACAAACCTAGTACAGTGCCATGCAGCCATATGTGAGGTGAGTACAGGGGAACTCGTGCCTCGCAGGACATGCTGTCTAGCTATAAGAAATTAACACCCACCAAAGTGTGGATGATGCATGAGAATAACATCAAGGCTATCATCTTCCAACAAATGTTTACAAGTGTCCACTAATGTGAGTCCATGTGGTATTAAATCAGAGACAAATGGACATTGCAAGCAATAATGGTCAAGGATGTTGGCACTGGGCGCGTCACACAGCTTACAGGAGGAGAAATGAGGTGCATTGCCCGTCCCAGCCACCTGCCACACAGGTCGGTAGCCCAGTATGAGGGGAGCACACACCACGTTATGTCGACGAACCATAAGACCACTGTGACGATATCTATGGGGACGAGAGAGAAGTGGTCATAATGTTGCATGGATGCGCTGTGAGCCCTCTCAGCATTTCTATGGTGGAGAGTAGGGGAGCGGGCTGCTCTGCATATTATCTGCTTGTAGCAAATAGGGGAGGCATTAGTAGCATCCACAGCGGGTGGATCCAGTCCACAGGCAGTCCTTGCAAAGAGGTCAGCAGTGTTGTTGGCTGTGAGACCAGTATGAGAGGGAATCCACAGAAAGTGCACCACCAGCGAACGATCGCGGACAGTGGCCAAAGGACTAAGTATTTGTGTAACGAGGTGTTAATATGCAGGCCTGGGAGAGGAGAGGGCATGGAGGGCTGGCTGTGAGTCACAGATGATCAAGACGCTGTTGTTCGTCTGTATTGATAAAGTAACTGCATCCAGGAGTCCATGTAGTTCACAATATGTAGAGCTTGAGGTTGGCAGTCAACGGCCCAACCAGCGCCCTTGAGGTGGGTCCAGACTCAGAGAAAATACAGCACAGCCAGCACTGCCATCCTCCTGCAGGGAGCCATCAGTATAAATATGGTTGGCCATAGGGAGGAAAGATGACAGCCTGGCGATGGTCTGCAAAGCTCTTTCTGAACCTGAAGCAGGTCAATTTGGAGGCTGGTGTATGAGATAGCAGGCACAGGAGTCTGCCAAGGTGGAACTCCATAGTCCACCTCCTCAGCAAGCCCCGGTACGTTGATGTTTAGGCGTCGGACGTTTGAACAAACAGTATTAACTAGTGTGTGGCCACCACTGTGAAGCAGAGGCCTTGGTGTAGTGGGATCAAGGGAAGTCCGAATTATGTGAGAGTAGTGGGGAGAAAGGTGAGGATAATGCAGGCACTTAACGCTGAAGTATGTAACCAAGGAGTATATTCTCTCAACAAGTGGTGGAAGGTTGAGTTCAAGTTGCATGTTGACAATTCTGGTTGAGCCAGGGCAGTCCAGGAAGTCTCATTACTGCATTTTGGAACTTCTGAAGAGGTTGTAAGGCTGTTCTGGAAAGTTGACAATGAGCAGGAGAAAGATAATCAACAACTGATTGAATGAACGCTATGTATATGGTTCATGCTACAGGAATAGACACCCCAGCAGCATAATTAGTGAGCCACTTGAGAGGTTTTAGGTGCTGCTGTAGCCGGGTCAGCAGATCCTGAACAATCGGATGCACGCGTTGTATTGCAGGAATGGAGGGAGAAATCCGTACAGGCACCCCCAGATAAAGGTACTGTGTGCACAGAGGGATAACACAATCCCCATCACAGAATACAGGCAGTGTTCTTGCTGGATGGGAAGTGAAGATTCTACTCTTTTCTGGAGAGATAATAGTCTGCATTTGGAAGCCGACTCGTGAAACAAGTGAAGGAAACATTGCAGATCTGCAGGGGAATTTGAATGAATGCAGATGTCATCAGCATAGCGAGTAATCGTGGTTCCAGGGATGTCAGGAAGGAGGGTGAGTAGACGATGTATGAGGATAGTAAAAAAAAAAAAAAAAAGGACTAAGGACACCAACTTCTGGAGTACCAAGCTCAAAATCCTTAGCAGTGCTGTATGCGCCCTTAAAAAGAACAAGAGGACCTATTAGACAGGTAACCACGTATCCATTGCAGCATGTTTCCCTTAACTCCAAAATCCACTAGCTGGTCAAGGATGATGTCCCTGTTGGTGACACCAAATGCACTCTTTAAATCAATGAAGGCCACTACACTGGTGGGGGATAGGAGGGTGTACAGTATAGCTCCATGAGGCAGTGATGTGTCCTTCGCTGTGGAAAAAGCTGTACAGTCGGGGCGAGAGCTTGTTCTGTAGCCTAAACAAGAGTCTTGTAAGGAGGAAGCATTCCAGTACTTTACTGAAGCAGGAGGTGAGGGAAACAGGTCGGAATTTATCAGTTCCAGGTTTAGGAATAGGCACGAATGTACTGTGGGTCCAGGCTTGTGGCATGTATCCCAGACGGATGCAAAGGTTGAACAGCTGGAGAAGGGGATTACCAGGAACTTTCGAGAGGACACGGAGGACAGAAAAAGTGATGCCATCATCACCTGGAGCCATTACCCTATCCCTGCTGAGGGCCTGTCGGAATTCATCGTCAGTTATAGCCACGCCATCCTCGTCAGTCCTCAGTAAAGTGGTGGTGAGATGGAGTGCACAAAAGTTTTTTCTGGGTCGAGAGCACTTCCTGTATGTGTGTGGGAAGGGCACAAGCCTGTGACTGTGCAGCCCAGGCATCTACAAGATCCTGTGCTTACTGTGCTGAACTGTGGTTGAGGGCACAAGGGGGCTTCTCCTTGACAACCTTGTTGATAAGGCACCACATGGAACCAACAGTCGTTTAGTGGTTGATGCTATTGGTAAGTTTATGCCACGAATCAGTATAAACATAGTGCTGTAGAGCAACTAGATCATCCCTCGACAACTGATACCGATGGAGACTCTCGGGGGAAGGTCGTCTTTGAAAGGCAAAACAGTCTTCTACCGCCTTCCTCTCTGCCTGAGCGATGCCATTATCCAATGTCCAGGTGTGGGCATCATGATGGGGCGTAATGTTTGGCCTGCTGACATAATGGGTGTAGATGTGCGGAGCTAACAAGTGATGAATACAACTTTTCGGGACAATGAAGGTCGAACATGGGAAGAAGGTTTGTCATACAGGAGATGTATGTAGGGCAGTACTTTGGTGGGATTGCAATGTGAGTGCATCTGTGTACAGGTGAAAGTGTAGCAGGAAGGAAATAATGAAGGCTGAGAGCAGTGTGATCAGAGAAGAGATCAGAGAAGAGTGCAGGGATAGATGAACATCTGACCCGGGATGCCATGACGCCAGGTGTAAGAACGTGATCTAGTGTGCCTCCTCGAGAGCGTGTGGCCCCCACTGGTATCCCAGTGGGTGAGCTGATTACGACGAATATACTTAAGAAGTTTAGTCCCGTTACGGTTAACGGTGGGAGAAAGGTCCCCCAAAGCAAGGTGTCGGTCATTATAATCCCCCATGTATATCATGCCACGGATGGTGGGAGCTGGGAGAGCAACTGTAGTCAACCTGCCTGGCGCAGAGTGCACGTTGCACAACCGAATTGTGCCACTTCCAATGGTGACCTCAAGAAGCTGGAAGGTTGTCTCGTCGTTTACAGAGCTTTGGAGGAAATGGTGCTGGATGGAGGAGTGGACATACATGACAAGTCCATTCCTAACTCGATGGATGAAAGAAACATAACCAGTGAGAGTGGGTGCCTCTACCCCGAGTAGCGCACGACCAACAAAGGATTCCTGAATGAAAATGATATCCTGGTGATGACTGTATACATATCCTTTGAGTGCAGTAAGTTTAGACCGGCTAGTAACACCACACGTGTTCCAAGAGATGACATGCAATTGTGCCATGTTACCAAACTTTGCCATGACGTTTACAAGGTCCAGATGAGGAAGTGGTTGTGGCATGAAACGTGCTACGTGGCGTGCCATGAGGGGAAGACTCCCTGGGGGGAGTATTCAGTCATCCAATGGGAGTGACAATGAAATCCAGCTTCTCCGTAAGGGTGGTGACAGTCGTAATGATGACTTGTAGTGATTCTACCAGTGAATTTAATGTTGTCTCAAGTGTGGCTTGCTTGGTAACCAAGCCATCAATGTGGGCTTGTATTGCATCAAAACGTGCCGTAAGTGAGCTAATCTGAGTCCTGAGAGTGGCAGCAGCATCGCGAAATTCAGTGACTGCAGCTGAGTCCAAACCGACAATGGAGGCAGGCGGAGCGACAGCGCGGAGTTGTTGTGGTGGTGATGCTAGTAGTGCCCCACCCTTAGCAATAGTGGCAGGTTAGCACGGCGTCTAGTGCAGCCATGCCAAGCATTAACCCCTTCTTGATGACATCAGAGACATTTCCAGTGCAAGGTATCTGGAGGTGGCAGGTTGGGTTGCATCGAGGCTGTGTCACAAGCAGGTGGAGGGGGTCGGTGAGGACATGTCCGAGAGTCATGTTGGCCAGAGCACCATGCACACTGTTCTGGCACAGAGCAATACTGGGAGGTGTGACCAATGCCCCAGCATCGAAAGTACCATGGTCGCTCGTCCTTCATCTTGCGAAACAAGATGGGAGGTAGGGAAGGAAGCTGAAGGAGACAATTGGTGGTGGCGGGTGAGGAAGGCTCCAGGTAACTACCAGCCGGTTGATAGGAGTGCCATTCTGGTGGAATATCGGGCTGAGTAGATACCTGGCAGCTCCTTGGCCAAGTTGGGATCAATGCAGGCAGGATAACGTGTAAGGAGGTATATAGGAAACTTGCGGGGTCTCCCAGGTGAGTATTGAATTTCCAAAGAAAGGGATAGGCACTCTCCTTTAGTTACGCTATCTACAATGTCCCAGCGACGTCTGGAGATGTAGACAAAACGGGAAGTGAGTGCAGACATCTTGACCTCCACTTGGGTGTGGTCAGGGTGAAAAGCACGGTTGACCTCAGACAACATCGAAGTTTGATGTTCACAGGTAGGTTGGCTTAGAATAAAAGTTTAATGTAATCAGCCCTGGGCACGAACGCAGGAGGCATAGAGGCAGGAAGCAACGGCGAAAATTGGGGGTATTGAACAAGCTGCAGGAAGCGAGGAGTGTTGGATTTAAGGGAGGTTGCCCTCTGCAGAGGATCAGAAGTCTCCTGCTACTTGGAGGATTTGGTAGCAGGGGATGAAGGCTCACTGTTGCCGTCTGAGATGTTATGCACAGGGTGCTTGGCAGAGGAAGATGCCTGGCCAATGAGGTGAGGTGAGACAGGTACAGATAGTGCCGGTTTCGTATCTACTTCCACACCTAGCGAGACATTGATAGTACTTTGTGGTAGCTGTGGCCTGTCACTCTGAGTCATTTCATCATCATCACTCAGCGCAGGGCCCGAGTACTCCATGCTGCACACCTAGGCAGGTAGCAGGGTGAGTGGGACGCCAGCTTCACCAGCACGACAGAACAGACCAATGGCAGCCGGGGAAATGGAGTGACTCGTCCATGACATCACACAGGTCGTACTGCGCATGCGCAGAAACGAGGAAACCCAACCCGGGCCCCATCTGCTGTACTGAATTTTCCCCCCAAACTACAGACTAACTCCAAACACCAGAAAAACACTACCAATGGTAAAGTAAGCACTTGACCTTTATGTTGCTCCTTGCAACGACAGAAGGGTGTTAGAAGGCAAGGACCAGTGGAAAAACCAGGAATATGAGCCACACACAGCAATGATTTGTTTATGTCTGGCCCTCTGGTGACGAAATCTCGAACCCAAAGCTCCTGCAACTTCCATCCTTGAACAAACCAATGTAATGAAAGAGAAGAATAGTAGCATCTGTGTCATTTGACATTACTACCACTCTCTTGTAGCCCCCTCCAACAGCCCAATGCACATGAGATATAATACGGCAGTCAGCCTCCTCATGTCAATTGTTAAGAAGTGAAAGGCCACTTGCAGGTGAGTCAGTTAGCTTTAGTCTTGTAGATTTTAATTCTTCACTGACAATCATCCCACTAAGAACCACATCTTGTAGGACTCGTTCTGCCAGATCACGTGCCAGCAGCTGTAGGTTCTATTTGTTAACATTAGATGCCCAGAACTTGTCCAGCTGGTGTGGAATAGGCACAGACTCATCCAAGATGGCTAACTCAACAGGGCTGTTCTCCTTAGCTCAATGGTTCTGCTTTCCATCCTTGATGCTAAATTCTTTGTAGCTGTTGAATATTATAAGAACCATTTCCAGCAATGGGCAAACTTGATATGCACTCTGGAGAAATTCATGAATGACCCCATCAAAGTTTGTAAATGTAGACTGCAGATTGGAGTACTGTCGTATTTTTGACATGACATCAAGCAAAACATGTGTGAGTACTGTCTTGGTTGAATTTGTAGTCATCTGGGGGTTTCCAGCTCAGAGATTAACTGTGCTTTTTCTGGTTTTGTTGCGATTCCTCCATCAAACAGTGGGCTAAACTACAGAAGATCATGTGCATATAACTCCTCCAGAGAAAATCCACGTAGTGTGGCAATCTTTGCATCCCTTTGTGCGTATGCAATTTCTTTTGTGGAAATCTTAGCCCTGGTTGTTTCTGTATGCGTACTTCTCTTCTTTGTGGTACATTGTGAATTAAAGGCTGGAAGATTCAACTTACGTACTGTGGCACTCAGCTTCTTGGACCTGACCACATACCTTTCGTTACGGAATGTCTGATATGCTGCCTCACCATTTTTTAGTACTTTCAGGAGTCTCACCTTGATGATGTCAGTGACGATTTGCTTTGTGACAAAGTTGTAGAGTGACACTTCAGGTGTCAGAACAATGAAGGAGTTTTCCCGTGTCTTTACATAGTCAAGCAGCCGGGCAACATTTTGGTCAAAGATCAGACTTTTGAGTCCACAGAGCTCATGTTGTATTGATGTTTCCAAGTGATTCATGAGTTCAGCAGTGGTGAGTGACTGAAGAAGGTTGGTGATTGCAAGTATCTCATGAAATATAAGTCCAAACTCAGCAACAACAGCAGCATCTCCAGAACTTCCAATAATCATATATCGACCTAGACCCTGTGAGAACCTGTTCTGTGACTGTTCCAGCTTCAAAATCCCTGCCACAGCAGCAAATACTGCACCAGCCCAGTCCTTCACAACAAAATGTCCCATACAGAACCGACAATAGAGTGTGGGGTAGGTGACTTCCAAAACCTGTATCCTCTCCAAGTACCATGATGCATACCGGAGATACCTGATAGCATCAAACTCACATAGGATCCCAGTGGAAGCCTTCACTGTTCCAACATGCAGTGGCCAGTTGTCATCACGGTCTGCAGTAATCAGTTGCTTGATGATAACAACAATCTTCTGAAAATTTATGAAGAACTGACACAATTCTGATTTTTCCTGGCACTCTTGAGTAAATGCATTAAATTGTTTATGGAGAGCATCAGCATCAGCAGACATTCAAATTTACAGACACACTCAACACGGTCTTTCGTTTGCAACCCATTCTTCAGGTCAATGGCTGACTGGACAAAGGGAACAGATGTGTGATCAGTGAAGTGCCAGAATGCACTCCACATGAGAGTGTCAAGTACCTCTGATATGATATGCATTCCCTTCAATGACCGAACGTAGTGGCCGCCAGAAAGCTCTGTTGTAACTGTTTTGGGGCCAAACACCTCACTTTCAATAAGGGCTTCATCCATGCCACTGCCACTGAGATACCTTCCTGCACATCTCAGGAGTACCTTAACAAAATGAAACATCCCCAGCATCGGAAACAGGTCATCAAAAGTGCCAGGCTCATTCATGACTCTATCAGTCACAATATGGTACACATCTTCATCAGAAACTATTGCCATAACATTTTGATTCAATTATTGCCAGGCTACCTGGAAGTTGGTCAGTGCCTTACGGACAGTGGCATATTCTGTCACAGAAGGGATTACCGGAAAGAAAACCAACTCTCATCAATGGTACATCTGATGTAGTGATGAAGGCATGAATATCACCCAAAGGTGGTAGTTCGCCATGACTAGGAGCTGATTATGAGAGTCCACAGCGAACAAGTGAGATAAGGAACTCGGCATCTGCTGCCTGCTCCACAGCTTTCTCAGCATTGGATACAATGTCCACATGAAGTTTTTCCACCAGCAAAAAGTTGGAAGGTAATGCAGGTTTCACCACAGGTTTGTGGTAAGAGGGTACAATCTGACAAGGAAGTTTTTCCTTTAAGGGTCGTGAAAATTTTGAGAGATTTGTGCTTGATACAGGAGGTTTAGATTTCGGAGGTGCAGTGGTCTCCTGGTAGAGTACTTGCGCGGTGTAATGTTTGCAGTGGATACCTGAGATTGAGGAATTGTCCTCAAAGTCTTCATTATCAAAGGCATTCAGTGCCCAACCGTCATCAGAAAAGTGGCTTGGAATAGGCACACCATTAGTTTCTGATGACTGCACTGTGTAGGCACACATGATATTTCTTGATCGTTTCACTTCATTGTAGCTGGTAGAAATCCCTAACCTGTTTAGTGTTGTGAGCATCTCCTTACTGTGTGTTTTCCCATACATATATATTGTCCTAACATTGTTAGGAGTGGTGTTCAGTAATGAAAATAACTGCTCTACACTGTAGCACAAAATTTGCCCATATGATGCAAAAGCTAAGCATATGTCTGGATACAGAATTTCACAAGCTTTCATGTGGGTTTGTCATGATTCTGATACAACCAATAGTTTTTGAGGAAATCGACAAAAATCGCATGCGCCCCCCTCCCCGCTGAACTAAAAACCGAGGGAATGTCAACTATCTGAGAGTGTTGGCCTGGAAATAGACACCCTTCTCTATGGCACACCAAATATTGCTGCATTGCATGGTAAACCATAATTTTTGGTGATTATTTTTGTCCAGAATTGCCTAATTGGCATCCCTTCAGACAGCCACTGCAAGTGTGTCATAGTGTGTCATCAGTTCCTCTTCAGACTAACACTGTTTTGACTCGTTTTGAGTCATGGTGCAGGAAGGAGTTAGAAATGTTTACTTCGTCTGGTGTTATGTCAGATATCTTACTTGTGGTGGATGGGGGAGCCCATCATCCACTCACTCAATATGGGGTGATGCCATATGAGCTCTACAGTGAGTGACAAGCCAAATGGTTTCCTGTACCCAGGAAACCATTTACTTCGCTGCGTGATAACCACATAACTGGGGTTTCTGGCAGGGTTAAGTGTCTCCCAGATTCCCCTGTCCAAAATCATTTAATCATGGCAGTCATTTCAGAGAGCCTTGCAGGCCCTAATACCTGCCCATGTGGAATGTGAGGTGTGAATGAGGAGATCAAGAAGGTGGAAGTGGTGAATGTGTTAAAGAGTGTGAGATATGCCATGATACCATTTTGTGAAACGAAGATGCAAGGGTGCAAAACAGAGGAGTGGGAGGATGCGAAATGTGTAAGATCGGGCATGAATGGGAGAGGAAGATGCAAGGAAGGAGTTGCTTTATTGATGAATGAGGTGTGGCAGAGTGGAATGTGAGACTACAAATGTGTCACCTCGAGGTGTATGTATGTCAAGTTAAAGTTTGAGAAGGTGAAAGTGGCAGTAATTGAAGCATATGCACCATGTGAGGACAGGAGTGAGAGAGAGAAAGACAGATTTTGGGATGAGCTGGATGAAGTAGTGGAAGAAATGCCCAAAAGGTACAAGGTGATCGTAATGGGGTCTATGAATGGAAGAGTAGACACTGGTCCTGAGGATAACATAATAGGTTGTTATGGAGTACCAGGAGAAATTGATAATGGGAAGCGACTAAAGGATATGTGTCAGGAGTGGAGGTTGTGCATTTGCATCTCGTGTTTCAAATGCAAAGATGCACAGAAATATACATGGTATAGAGGGAACGGGGACCGTTTTGAAAGAAGCCTGATTGGTTATGTGCTTGTAGAGAGGTCGATGATGGGAATGGTTGCTGATACCAGGGCTGTGAGAGGATGATGTGGAGGTCTGACAGATCGTATGATTGTGGTATGCAAGATCAAGCTGAGAAGAGTGAGATGGATCAGGAGAGAGAGGAACAGTCAGGGAGAAACATGGAAAGTTGAGAAGCTGAGGATCAAAGAAATGGCAGATAATTATAGGACCAATGTAGAGGAGGAGTTAGAAACAGTGAACTGGAATGAAATGGATCCGGACAGCCTGTGGAATGCAAATAGGGATTGCTTAGTTAGGAATGCTAAAGAGGTGTGTGGTGTGGCAAGAGTAACAACAAAGAAGAATGGTACGGCATGGTGGGATAAGGAGGTTAAGAAAGCGGTTGAGGAGAAGAGGAAGAAGTGGCTAAAGTGATTACAGGATAGGGGTTCAGTTGAATTAAGAACTGTGTGTACTGAGAGCAAGAAGCATGTACA